>NC_090379.1:76369012-76698012 GCF_036365525.1 Heterodontus francisci
CAATATGGTTAAGTGTAAGGTGGTGCATTTTGGTAGGAAGAATAAGAAAGCCACATACTGCTTGGATAATTAGAGTCTTTATGGTGTAGAGGAACAAAGGGATTTAGGTTGCAAATACACAAATCACTAGAAGTAGCCACACAGAATAAAAAGGCCATAAAAATAGCAACGAGGGATAGCATCGAAATGCAGAGAAGTTGTGTTAAGCTTGTATAGAACTTTGGTAGACCATGCTTGGAGTAGTCTGCGCTTTCTGGTCTCAATATTATAAAAAGGATATAGAGACATTGGAGAAGGTGCAACAAAGATTCACAAGGATGATAACAGAACCTCGAGATACACTTTATTAGGAAAGGCTGTAGAAAAGAGAAGGCTGAGAGTTGCCCCAATAAAAGTCTTTAATGTTATGAAAGAATTTGATGGCGTGGCATATTCTTCTATTCCTTTCTCCCTCATACTTATTTAGCTTCCCCCATTCCACATTTTTACCACTCTGGGTAGAGGTTTCTCCTGAATTCTCTATTGTATTTATTGGTGACCAATTTATCGGAGACATAAATAAAATGTTTCCACTTGTGGTGAGTCTAAAACAAGAGATCATAAATATATGGTAGCCACAAACTGATCAACTTGGCTTGAGTCAAGTGATGTGGGTATGGATTCTGTTTCTCTGCAAAGGATTAGTTATATAATCAGTAGTTAAAGCAACATCTCTTAAACAAAATAGCTAGTCATTTATCTCCTTGCTGTTTGTGGGACCTCACTGTGTGCAGATGCAGCTACAGTGCCTAAATTATATTTCAAAAGTACTTTAATGGCTATAAAGAACTTTGAGATGTCCATGAAAGGTGCTATATAAATGGAAGTCTGTCTTTCTTTAAACAAATACCAATTTTCATCAATTTATTCAAAGTTCACACAATTATAGATTAAAACTAGTCAAACAAATGAAGCATTTTATTCATATTATTTATTTCAATCCTTTTTTAACAGCGCTAGAGGCAGACTTTAGCACAAATATATGGGTCTCTTGCAACATGAAACAACTCCAAGGTATGCTTAGTTGTTTCACTAAATCCAGCTGTGGCACTCCTGGTGGCCTGATTTAGTGAATCTAGTGCATTGAGAGTGGGGTTACCATTGACTACGCAGGATTTATTAGGAATTGATGGCATGCTCACCCAATCTTAAGGCCAGCATAAAAGCAGTTCAAGTAGTTTTATGTAGATTAACCCACAGTCTGGAGTGTGTTGGAATGCAATCATGTATAAAGGGTTTGAGATTATATTGAAAGTCTTGGGAGTAAAGCATAAATGGTTTATTGTCCTTAATCCCTTGGCTTCCTTGGCATTAATTTTTAAATTTAGTAATAAAGACATAGTATTTTGCTGCTCTCAAAAATCCTAACAAGCAGATGTAACATGTGAATCTTAAATTTATGTTAGCATTTCAGAATTGATAAGAACTGTCCTTTTTGTTGCAGGAAGATCATGATCTTTGAACCCAAACCTTTACAGTGATGTATGATATTATGGTGCTCCTGCAGTGCATTTTATCTTGACTCTTTATGCTGCTTGGACATTTACTGTATGTGAAAGCATATTTCGCATTTATTTAGTGCCTTTCACGACCTTAGAATGCCTCAAAGTGCTAGTCTCTGTTGTAATACAGGGAAATGGAGCCACAAACAGCAATGAGATAAATGACCAGATACACACACTGCTAGTAACTTTGCTTGGCTAAGACACTAGAAGAATTTCCTGCTCTTTACATCCATCCAAGAGGACATTTGGGGCCTCAGTATAATGTCTTATTCAAAAGATGGCACCTTTGACAGTGCTGCACTGAGACACATAGTAAGTAAGTAAATAAGGCAGAGAAATAACTGATTCTTCAGATGAGCAATAATTTCTGTTATGCACATTCTTTCAATCATATGTTGAGAAAATTGGACTTCCAAATTTATCTTTTTAGTCTACTGAAAGTGAGATTTGGATAAGAGATGTTGTGCAGTCTGTGCCTGTTTAGTGCAGCATATTATGCAGTTCTGAGTTTTTTCAACACTGTACATTGCTACAAATTCTGAAGTAACAAATAAGTACTTCATGTTATCAAATGTAATTTATTTTTAAAAATTGTCTCACTGAATACTGGTTATATGGATGAACTTTCTTTCTCAAATTTTCTCCTCTTCTGAAAGTGTTGAATTCATTTTAGGGTATAGTTCATGCCAATAATCAAGCTTGGTACATTGTCTATCAGTGTTGACAGGATTTTCGACATATGAATAGCATAATCCAATCCTGTTCTCAGCTAACATCCATACGTCACACTTCAAGCAGTCAGGTGTGAGAACCTAACCTTCCCCTCCCTAATTTAGGACTCCAGGGTATGGTGTTTATTTTACTGGGTTAGTAATCCAGAGGCCCAGACTGATAATAAAAGCAAAATACTGCGGATGCTGGAAATCTGAAACAAAAACAAGAAATGCTGGATTCACTCAGCAGGTCTGGCAGCATCTGTGGAAAGAGAAGCAGAGTTAACGTTTCGGGTCAGTGACCCTTCTTCGGAACACCGAAGGGTCACTGACCCGAAACGTTAACTCTGCTTCTCTTTCCACAGATGCTGCCAGACCTGCTGAGTGAATCCAGCATTTCTTGTTTTTGGCCCAGACTGATAATTTGGTGACATGATTTCAAATCTCACCACAGTAGCTGGGAATTTTAAATGCAGTTAATTAAATAAAAGCTGGAACAAAAAGCTAGTATCAGTAACAGTGACCATGATGAAACTACTGGATTGTCGGAAAAACCCATCTGGTTCACTGATATCTTTTCGGGAAGGAAATCTGCTATTCTTACCTGGTCTGGCATATATGTGACTCCAGACCCACAGCAGTATCGTTGACTCTGAACTGCCTTTTGAAATGGCCCAGCAAACCACTCAGTTGTATTCAAGAAGGCAACGCACCAACATTTTCTCAAGGGCAATTATGGATGGGCAATAAATGCCAGCCTTCCCAGCAAAGCCCATGAATGAATAACAATTCTAACAGTATTGCCATCCTCACACAAATGGATTTTTTAAATAGATACATGTACACTGACAATTTCATTTCTTTTTAGGGCAAAATATCATAAATTAAAATACGGCACAGAGTTGAATCAAGGTGACTTAAAGATGCCAACATTTGAATCAGGTAATAAATGGAGACTCAATATTTTTATGAAGCATGTGTGTTAATTTTTGCAAGATCATTTTTATGTCATACTGTAGTTTCTGACAGTCCTTGACGGATTTGATTTGAAGCTGCTTTGAAGATTTTCTTGCACTTTCACCTTGTCGCATACTGTTTCCTATCTGTTAAGGGCCATGGAAAATTCTTTTGAGATGCATTTGTCCTGGGACAGATAACATGAAATATGTTGTGCTAGTTAAGTTTAAACTGTTCCACATGCAGTTGGAATGACATGGAGCCAGATTTTGCTGAAAGAATAGTGCAAGCCTTACTAATGCACAAATTGGCTGGTAATTTGTGGTGAGGAAGAGATGCTCCATGAATTCCAAATCATCATGTGTTTCTGATAGAATTGTGCCACTCTGCTGTTAGCTTTGTGAAAATGGCATCTTGCCTAATCTCCCTTTGATTTTCAAAACATTGCTGCATCTCCACGCTAATTGTCCAATAAACCCTTAGAAAGTTAAGTCTAGTAATTATAAGTGTAACGACATGATAATTGTAAATGAGTAATCATCCTCCTTGCCCATAAAGTAAACATTTGTAAGTATGGAGTCTCGTTCTTCATCGCTGTGAATGAATTGTTTTAGGAAATTTCAAAAACGTCAATTAAAAGTTTTAATTCTTTCCTCTTCTGTCTCTTTCCTATCTTAATCCAATTTTTTAAAACCTCTATTTATCTTTTTATACCTGATTTAACATTGCATTTATGCTCTCTTTTCTCAATCCTTAAATCTCATTGGTTAAGACATATTGCTTGTCCTGCTCACCAATTTCCCAGATGCCCTGTTGCCCTTGTCACGCCTTTATCGGCTTGCCACTTCCAGCAACTGTGGGCAAAAAATGTTAAAACCTTAATGTGCAATTGTAAGTCTAACTAACAGAGCATGTCACGAGATACCCCACTTCAGCAAAATATGGCCCAAGGTCTCTAATGTAGTCACAGAACAGTTTCACAACTGGTTAAATTATTTTCCATCCAACTTTATAACTCAGTCTACCTGCAGTATTTGAATAACTTCTACTAATTCATAGTAAAAGGAAAAAATCCCTATTGAATATCCACATAATCCTAAATGTTATAAAAAGAAATATCTTTGCGTGTGTCTCTTGCCAGTAACAAGTGGTGATTAAGAAACTTGGTAATTGTACAGATACCTCTCCATTTAGAACAATCACAAGTACATGGGGGGAGGTATTCATGCTTCATGTATGCCTTATCCAAATGATTAAATTATAATCTGACTTTTATCAGTATTCACCCTGTCTTTTTTTGAGCGTGGGCTAAATAAGTGTAGTACTCGTAGAGGTAGGTTATCTTTTCTTGCTGGGCTGTAATCCACTCGAGTGGATCGCCCATCTGTTCCAGAACCTGCCTGATTTTTAGTACATTGATTTCAGATGATGAAGAGGAAAATCTACCCCTTAGTCTTGTGAAAATGATGGTTATTAGTGGATGACTATCTCCTACAAAAGTTTTCTGTTCATTCAGACTAAGTTGAAAAGGGCATGCTAGAAACTCAGTTTACGTGTAAGTGCTAACAGCTAGAATTGCAACTGATCCTATTGGACCAAACTGTAGCTTCTTACCATGTATTTCCTTGTATCCCATCCTATCCCTATATCATGGCACTGCTGCTTAACATACCAGCATTACTTAATGGAGATATGTACCATAATTAAAATTTCTCATGATTTAAGAGATGTATTTCCCGTATAAACCTATATGTTAAAACTCTTTCTTGTTTGTCTTGTTTTAAAAATGGTAGTTATGTTTTTAGTTTTTTTAGTTTTTAGTTTTAGAGATACAGCACTGAAACAGGCCCTTCGGCCCACCGAGTCTGTGCCGACCATCAACCACCCATTTATACTAATCCTACACTAATCCCATATTCCTACCACATCCCCACCTGTCCCTATATTTCCCTACCACCTACCTATACTAGGGTCAATTTATAATGGCCAATTTACCTACCAACCTGCAAGTCTTTTGGCTTGTGGGAGGAAACCGGAGCACCCGGAGAAAACCCACGCAGACACAGGGAGAACTTGCAAACTCCACACAGGCAGTACCCAGAATTGAACCCGGGTCGCTGGAGCTGTGAGGCTGCGGTGCTAACCACTGCGCCACTGTGCCGCACTGACCTTTGTATAGCACTGACCTTTGATAGTCTTCCATTTTGCTTACTCGACAAGAAAGCTCCCGACATCCTGTGTAGAATCGAATAGTTTCAGATGGGTGGGGGAAGGGTTCCATCAATGGCATCTGGGAAAGTATAAGAAAAAGCTAGTGTTTTTGAAAGTGGACTACATAAAATTGCATAGAATTTACAGCAAAGAAATAGGCTGTTCGGCCCATCTGGTCTGTGCCAGTGTTTTATACGCCACACGATCCTCCTCTTACCCTACTTCATTTAACCCAATCACCATCCTTCTATTCCTGTATTCACGTACTTATCTAGCTTCCCTTTAAATGCTATTTGCATCAACTAATAAGCATTGCTGCAGTTCTTCATTAAAAATACCTTCATAAGGTTAGATTTATCACAAAAGGCTGCCACAATGCCATATTATTATAGAATCATATAGCACAGAAGGAGGCCATTCATCCCCATCATGTCTGGGCCGACTGTTTGGTAGAGGTATCCTTTTAATCTGACTCCCCTGTTCTGTCCCCATAGCCTTGTAATTGTTTTCCCTTTCAAGTATTTATCCAAATCTCTTTTGAATGTTTCTATTGAATCTGCTTCCACCACCCTTTCAGGCAGTCCATTCCAAATCACAACAACTCACTGTGGCAAAAACAAAAGTGTCCTTATGTTGCCTGTGGTTCTTCTCCCAATCACCATAAATCTGTGTCCTCCGGTTACCAACACATCTGCTACTGGAAATAGTTTGTCCTTATGTCCTCCATTAAACCCATTCATGATTTTGAACACCTCTATCAAATCTCCTCTTGGCCTTCTCTGTTCTAAGGAGAAGAACCCCAGCTTCTCCAGTCTCTCGACATAAGTGAAGTTCCTCATCCCCAGTACCAATCCAGTAAATAAAACCAAAAAGTGCTGGAAATACTCAGCAGGTCTGGCAGCATTAGTGGAGAGAGAGAAGCAAAGTTAATGTTTCAGGTCAGTGATCTTTCTCATCAGAACTGGCAATCTAGTAAATCTCTTCTACACCTTCTCCAAGGCCTTGATATCCTTCCTGGCATGTGGTGTGTAAAATTGAGCACACTACTCCAGCAGAGTCCTAATCGGTGTTCTGTAAAAGTTAGCACAGCTTCCTTGCTTTTGCACTTTATTCTTCTTTTAATAAAAGCAAGGGTCCCTGTACTTTTTTTTTTTTTTTAACAGCCTTCTCAACTTAACCTGCCACCTTCAAAGATTTGTGTACATATACCCCCAGATCTCTGTTCCTGTACTCCCTTTAAAATTGTACCATACAGGTCATGTTGCGCCTCCTCATTCTTCCTACCAAAATTCCATCTGCCATGTGCTTGCCCATTACACCAGTCTATGTCCTCCTGATGTCTGTTACTATCCTCCTCATTGTTTACTACATTTCTGAAGTATGTGTCTCATTTCCAGAATTTGAAATTATGTCCTGTATACTGTCGTGGTCCTATAGTTTTTTTTCTGGGAATATGTAGTTTGCCTTTAAGGCTTGCAAAGGATCAGTATTGCTTTAAGAATAAGCAAGCCTCAGGAGTTATAGGAAGGTGCATTTTCGTTCCATTAGAAGCAGCCACTTGGAGACTGCGATTCAAAGGTTGCATTCTCGTTACCATAGATGCAGTCACTGGGAGTGAGTATTAAGTGATACATTTGTTACAGTTCAGTTTTGAACTGGCTTTTTAGTTGAAGACAGTTTGTTCTAACAGGCACAGGACACAGACAGCTGTGGTGACAGCACCTGGAAAAAGAGCTCTCAACCTTTTAAACTGAAGGAAGAGGATTTTAATCTGTTTATTATTATCTCTCAAAATTCTGAAAAAGTCAAGCCAAAACACAGATCTCTGGTAATTTAAATTGAAGAAAGGGAAGTTAGACTGTGGCAATCTTTTATCCCTCAAAAACTCAAAAGTCAGATTGATTCTATTGAAAGTGTTTGCAAGTCATTAATTGTTGAAATTCGCTGGAGAAGGAAAGCATCACCTACTGTTGCAGTTAGACCACGGACTGTTCTACTGTGGAGGTACCTTTTTTCCACATCGGATGGCTGTGAGGACTTCAAGCAACATTCTGTGAAGACTTCAAGCAACATTGGACTGTAAATTTACAAGGACTCTAATTTTTTCTATATTAAATGTTGTTTGTATCTTCATAGTGTTTAAGAATTTAGTTCTTTGAATTAAAGAGTTAATTTATTGATGTAAAGACACTTGGTTTGGTTAGCCTCATTCAGGGGTTAATAGATGGTACAATTTGGCTGGGTCTTTAATTTGGAAAGTTTTAAATGATATGTTAGGCGATCTGTGGAGTGACGGGATTGAATTATCCGTGCATTTCTCCCACCACAGTCAGAATTGTATATTTTGATTGGGGGCTTTGACTGGTCGGTCGTAACAATATCAAAGTGCAGTCTCCCTGCAGTCTGAAAAACAACCATTCACCACTATGCTCTGCCTCCTGTTCCTTAGCCAATTTCGTATCCATGTTGTCACTGTCTTTTTAATCCCTAAAGCTTTAATTTTACAAACAAGTCTATCACGGGGTACTTTGTCAAATACTTTTGAAAGTCCATGTACACAACATCAACGGCACTACCCTCATCACCCCTCTATATTAATTCATCAAAAAACTCATCAAATTTATCAAACATAATTTGCCTTTAACATTTATTAATCCGTACTCCTCCAAATGTCAATTTATTTTGTTCTGGGTTATTGTTTCTAAAAGTCTCCCAACAACCTGTGTTAGATTGACTGGCCTGTAATTGCGGGTTTATCCCTTGCCCCTCTTCTTCAAGTGTGCTATATAACATTTGCAGTCCTCCAGACCTCTGGCTTCACCCCAAATCAATGGTGTATACAAATACATTAAAGAAACAACAGTAGTAACTATGGACTATCCACATTCTTAGCAAAGATAATTTAAAAAAATTTAGATTTCTTAATAAAATATTACATGAGTGTTAAAGTCTTGGCATATTCAGTATCTCTATCCAATCATAGCATGTATCATAGAAAAGTTACAGTACAGAAGGAGGCCATTTGGCCCATTGGCCTGTGCTGGCTCTCTACAAGAACCATTCAGTTCCCCACCCTTTCCCTGTAATCATGCAATTTTTTTTTTCTTCAGGTGCTTATCCAGTTCCCTTTTGAAAGCCACAATTGAATCTGCCTCCACCACAATCTCAGGCAGTGTCTTTCAGATCCTTAAACACTCTCTACATAAAGTTCTTCCTCATGTCGCTTAGTTCTTTTGTCAGTCACCTTAAATCGGTATTACCTGGTTCTGACCCTTCTGCAAATTTGAATAGTTCCTCTCTGTCTACTCTGTCTAGATTCCTCATGATTTTGAACACTTTTATCAAATCTCCTCTCAACCTTCCCTCGGGAGGAATGACCTCACCTTCTCTGATCAACCATGTAACATCTCAGGAATCATTCTCGTAAATCATTTCTGCACCTTCTCTGAAGCCTTTGCCTCCTTCCTAAAGTGCGATGCCCTGAATTGGACACACTCCTCCAGTTGAGGCCAAACTAGTGTTTGATAAAAGTTCATCATAACTTCCTTGCTATAAAGCCCAGCATCCCATATGCCTTTTTAACTGCTTTCTCAACCTGCCCTGCCACCATAAATGATGTGTGCACATGTATCTCAGATCCCTCTGATCCTGTACTCCCTTTAGAATTGTACCCTTTAGTTTATATTGCCTTTCTTTGTTCTTGTACCAAAATGTAGCACTTCACACTTTACTGCATTAAATTTCATCTGCCACTTGTTTGCCCATTCCACCAACCTGCCTATGTCCTCTTGAAGTCTATCTCTATCCTCCTCACAGTTCACTACATTTCCAAGTTTTGTGTCATTTGCAAATTTTGAAATTGTGTTCTGTACACCCAAGTTTGTACAATCATTCACCACTACTCTGTTTCCTATCACTTACTTGTATGTGCATTTGTTTCTGGTTGCTTTGTATTGTTACGACCGAGGCGAGAGGAGTGCACTGTTAATTTAGTCCCACTTCTCCACAGGTCACAACATTTCAATAAATTTTCCCACTTACTGAAACAGCCAATTAGATGCACTATTTGTCTCCAGAATAAAGCACACCCACCAGGTTTCTTTATGAAACAATAGAATTATCTGTTTATAATAAACCAAGTCTTGACCAAAAATGAAGCAAATATATACGCGAATTGAAATATTAAAGCCTCATATTTTTATTCTAGCATATACCCCAAAAACTGGTTAACCGGGAAAAAAATAGAAGGAATAAAAAATAATTTAGACTGAGAAGCGGATATGGAAGTCCTTTGATTTGCGAGGTGTCCCAAAGTCAAATAGGTGGGTGTCACGAGGTATCTATCCAGGCGATGTTGATAAACAGTCTGCTTGGGTAGGCGCTCATAGAAATTCAACTACAAAAGGCTTCACTTAGGACTTACAGCAGGTGTGCAGCAACAAAAAGGGTTCAGCTCTAACACATCTGATGCGAAGTCCTTTTAAAAATGTAAGGTTTCTGCAAATATTCAGGATGTCTGCAAAGTGCAGGAAACAATAGTACAACTTCATGCAGGCTTTTGCTTTTCAAGAACAGGGATTCTTCTAAGAGAGCTAACAGTTTTTTCTGAACTCCTGGCAGGTCCATAAACGAATTCCAAATTGCCTGCTTTTAGTCCAAAACCAGCATCTTTTAACAGTTCAAAGTGAAACCAGAACTTTTTTTCTGAGTAAGTCTCATGCTAATCATAAATTCTCTCTTGTCACAACACAAAATACTTCTCAAGTCAAAACCCCTGCTAGGTTTACTTAAAATCACATGCTTTCCAGTAAAAACTTGTTTTCTGGTCAACCTTTTGTTGAACTTCTTTTTTAAAAAAAACCTAAGGTTTAGCCTCTTCAGTTTTAAAATATAGATTCCAAGTTTTAACAAAAAAATATGGATACTCTTGTAACTCCTCTGCTCTTGGCGAAATGAAATGCCATTTCTGAATGCATTTCATTACAATGTATAAAAACAACAAAAGTTGAAAACATTTTAAAACAGATTTTCCACACTCATCCCCCATTCGCGCAGTACTTGTATTTAACACAAATTTGCTTGGTACCATCTTTACTCACATAACTCAAACCAAGTTAGATTCACGATAAAGCATCTGCAATAACATTTTTTCCCGAAATGTGAACAATCTTTAAGTGATAGGGCTGCAATAGTAAACTCCATCGGAATATTCTGGGTTTTAAATTTTTCCATAAAAGTTAGTAGGTTATGATCAGTATATACTAATGTCTCTCTGTAGTCGTGGCAGACATAGACTTCAAAGTGTTTAAGAGCCAATAATAGACCTAATGTTTCTTTTTACATGGTGGAATATCTTTTTACTGTCAATTTAATTTTTTGGAAAAGTATTCCTATGGTCTTTCTATGCCTGATTCATCATCTTGTAACAGGACTGCACTGACCCCCAGGTCACTAGCATCAATAGCTACCTTGAAGGGCTTAGTGAAATTTGGAACAGCAATGGTTCATTAATCAAAATGGCCTTCAGCTTCTCAAAAGTTGCCTGGCACTCCCCTGACCAGACTACCTTGGGTTTCTTTTTCCATAGCAAATTTGTTAGTGGAGCAGCTACAGTGCTAAAATTTGGTATTAACTTCTGGTAGAACCCACATGTCACCAAAAAATTCATCATTTCTTGATTAGTTTTAGGTGTAGGGAGTGCCACCAATCCTGGTACTTCAGCCGTTCTTGGCAACACATGTCCTTGCCCTACTATATGCCTGAGGTAGGTCACTCTCGCTTTTGCCAATTTGCTTTTGGCCAGGTTTACCACTGAATCAGCTGCTTGTAATTTTTTAAACAGAGTTTCTAGCTGTATCAGTGTTCCTTCCAAATGTTACTGTATAACAGCACATCATCAAGATAAACTACATAGTTAGGAACACTGGCCAACACTTGATTAATTAGTCTCTGAAAGGTTGCCGGGGCATTTTTTTAGCCCACATGGCATCACTTGGCACTGGTAAAGACAGTCTGGTGTGACAAAAGCTGATATTTCTTTAGCTCGGGGTGTTAAAGGAACATGCCAGCATCCCTTGAACAAATCTATTTTTGTAAGAAACATGGCACTGCCCACTCTCTCAATACAGTCTTCCAAGTGAGGGATTGGGTAGGAGTCTGCCTTTGTTATTGTACTGACTTTTCTGTAGTCTATGCAAAGTCTGGTTGAACCATCAGGCTTAGGCATTAATACTGTTGGTGAGCTCCAGCTGCTTTGACTAGGTTCAATTTGGTGGTTTTCCCAGCATGTATTGGATTTCTGCTTTTACCTGGGCTTGTTTGTCTGGACTTAAGCGGTAAGGATGCTGTTTCACAGGAATGGATTCCCCTACATCCACATCATGTATGGCTAAGATTGTACATCCTGGCTTATCCCTATAAACTCTTTTAAATGCAGTGAGTAGCCTTGTTAGGTCTTCTCGTTCTGTATCTAAATATGAAAGCATAGTATTAGCTAACCAGATATTAGGAGGTTCAATTTGAGAATTGTCTAGGCCTCCTTCTGCCTCATCCTCACTATCCCTGTGATTCTTAACTGTCCATACTACCTGACACACCTGTGCTTGCTTATCCTCCATCCAGTGATAATATTGATATGTCGCAGTCAACTCTTTTTCCGGCAATCTGGGGTGTCAATCAAATAATTTACCGTACCAATTCTTTTGACCACTTTATACGGTCCACTGAACCGTGCTTTCAATGGTTCACCCTGTAAAGATAATACTAACACTTCATCCCCTGGTTGAAATTTTCGTGTCCTGGCAGGTTTGTCTGCCCATTTTTTCATAGTGGTTTGGGATGCTTTAAGGTGAATCGTGAGCCACATTGCAAGCTCTCTTGAGTTGTTCCTGGAACACTGATACATAATCTAGTATGGAAGATTCATCCTTCTGTTCTAAAAACCTTTCTTTGATTAGTTTTAGAGGACCTCTTATTTCATGTCCATAAACTAATTCAAAAGGACTAAAACCTTTAGACTCATTAGGTGAATCTCTAGTGGCAAATAAAAGAAAGTCTAGCCTTTTATCCCAATCATGGGATATTCATGACAGTATACCATAATCATTGTTTTGAGGATCTGATGGTACCTTTCTAAAGCTTCTTGTGTCTGTGGGTGGTATGCTAAAGACTTTAACTGTGTAAAACCCAAATTATCCATAACTTCTTGAAATATTTTAGAGATAAAATTGAAACCTTGATCTGACTGAATTTCAATTCGTAATCCATATCAAGTAAAGATTTGGGTTAACTTCTCTGCAACTACCGTAGCAGTAATTGTTCTCGAGGGAATGGCCCCTTGGAATTGAATAGCCATATCCAAGATAGTGATATATTGGTGTCCCGCTTTTGTTTTCGGCAAGGGTCCTACGCAGTCTACCAACACCCTACTAAATGGTTCCCCAATAACTGGTATGGAAGTTAGAGGTGCCGGTTTTATGGCAGTTTGCAGTTTTCCCACAACCTGGCACATATGGCATGTTTTACAAAACTGCAACACGTCCTTGGAAAGACCTGGCCAGTAATAATGCTGACTTTTACGTGATTTGGTCTTCCGGATCCTGATATGTCCTGCTATAGGAATTTCATGCACTAACCTTCATAATTCCTGGCGATACTTAGGCGGTACCACTATCTGCCGAACAACCGTCCACAGGGCTGTGAAGCGGTTTCCACTTCCTAATCAGAAGCCCATCTTTAACATAATAGCCTCTGGAACTCCTTTTGCCTCAGCTTCTATCAGAGCTGATTGTGCCACATTATTTAGTTTTAGAGATACAGCACTGAAACAGGCCCTTCAGCCCACCGAGTCTGTGCCGACCATCAACCACCCACTTACACTAACCCTACACTAATTCCATATTCTTACCACATCCCCACCTGTCCCTGTACTTCCCTACCACCTACCTATGCTAGGGGCAATTTATAATGGCCAATTAACCTATCAACCTGCAAGTCTTTGGCATGTGGGAGGAAATCGGAGCACCCGGAGGAAACCCACGCAGACACAGGGAGAACTTGCAAACTCCACACAGGCAGTACCCAGAATTGAACCCGGGTCGCTGGAGCTGTGAGGCTGCGGTGCTAACCACTGCGCCACTGTGCCGCCCCAACTCTGGATCAGCTTGCTGAGCTGTGATCAAAGGAGACTTATTAAACATTTCCTTTGGATTATCTATATCCCCAAAGAAAGTTTCAGATATTCGTCTGTCAGTAGTGGCAATTTTACCTCCGACAGTGGAACTTGTTTAGCCATGGCTTGGGTTACTACACATGAAGGAAAAATTCCTGAAACCTTTTCCTGCAACTGTTCTGACTCTTTAACTTCACTTGGTTTCTCTGTGACTACGGGAGCAACTAATACTTTTGCTCCGGCCAAATCATTCCCCAGGAGTAGGTCAATTCCATCTACTGGCAAACTATGGACGACTCCTACAGTTACCATCCCAGACATTAGGTCACACTCTAGGTGCACTCGATACAAAGGTACAGGTATATACTCCCAGCCAATACCATTCACGATAACTTTAGCATTCAGCGTGCTCTCTGGTGGAAATGTTATTCCTTTCCCCAGCATTAGAGTTTGGGTTGCTCCTGTATCCCTAAGTATAACGATCGGTTTACCTGCCTCACTTGAGGAATAAGGAGTTACTTTTCCTTTCGACATGAATTCCCGATAATCTTCAGGTATCTTATTCTCAACCCCTAAGCTCACATTGGTTTTTGTATTTGATTTTACAGCTGTGGTTAAAGCTGCAGCCTGATCTGTACTGTAGTCAGAGCCCCTTTCTCTGCATTAACTGTGTGTACCCCAACAAGTCCCATGGGTTTTCCTCGCAACTTCCAGCATTCTGAATGAAGATGTCCCACCTTGTGACAATGGAAACACTTCAGCTTGCAGACCTCACTTCCACCCTCAGCACCTTCTTTTCTGGCCTGAGGAGGGGAGCCTGGGGCGTTCCCAGCTGTCCCATCTTGTCCCCGGCTACTTGCCTTCCTTTCACTCTCCCACTTTCTATCCTTCTCAGGTTTGTGGGGGTGACAGACAAAGGGTTTGGGCTTATCCACAAGCTTAAAATCATCAGTTTCCGCTGCCTGTCTGGACCTTGAAACCTTTTGCTTCTCTACATGAGTTCTCACTACTGGAGGGGGTGAATTTTTAAATTCTTCCAGGAGATTCAGTTCTCTAAGGTTCTCGTATGTGGCTTCCATCTTTAGTCCCGTATCGAATGATCAAAATTAATTTGTTTTACCCTCTCAAATTCTAAATAAATCTGCCCAGCCAATCTCCGGAGGTTCCGAAATTTCTGCCGGTAAGCTTCAGGGACTAACTCATATGCAGCGAGAACAGCCTTTTTTGCCATCTCATAATCTGCAGAAGCCTTCTCAGGATGCATGGCATAAATTTCACGATCTCTGCCCATCAACCTGCTTTGCACAAGTAGTGTCCAGCTTTCCTTTGGCCATTTCATTTGCTTGGCTATCTTTTCAAAAGAAATGAAAAATGCCTCTGTGCCCCTTTCCTCAAACTTAGGGAGAGCTTGTGTAAATTTAAATAGCTTTTTGCTGGGTACTGGGTTGGAGTTAGATTCTTCCTGACCAGAAGCTTCACTGGAGTCAGGATCGCCCTGTTGTTTTAGTTCCAGCTTGTTAAATTTGAATTCCTTTCCCTCTGTTTCTCTTGCTCTTTCCTGATTTTCCTCAAACTCAAGTTTTTTTACTGTCACTTCTTTTTCAGACACAAATTTACATTTTTCTATTTCCTATTCATGTTCAAGTTTTCCTAGTTCTTTTTCATTTTCCTTTTCAAGTTCAAGCTGCCTCATCTGTAACCGAATCTTAGCTAATTCAACTACACTACTTTCTGATTTGCCTCCTCCTTCTTCCAATTTCAATTTTTTAATAAATTCCTGGGATGTGGGCGTTGCTGGCTAGGCCAGCATTTATTGCCCATCACTAATTGCCCTTGAAGGTGATGGTGAGCTGCCTTCTTGAACTGCTGCAGTCCATGTTGGGTAGGTACACCTACAGTGCAGTTGGAAAGGGAGCTCCATGATTTTGACCCAGCAACAGTGAAGGAAAGGCGATTATAGCTCCAAGTCAGGATGGTGTGTGACTTGGAGGGGAACTTGCTGGTGGTGGTGTTTCCATGCATCTGCTGTCCTCGTCCTTCTAGTCGGCAGAGGTCGTGGGTTTGGAAGGTGCTTTCTAAGGAGCCTTGGTGCGTTGCTGCAGTGCCTTTTGTAGATGGTACATACGGCTGCTAATGTACATAGTTGGTGGAGGGAGTGAATATTTGTGGATGGGGTGCCAATCAAATGGGCTGCTTTGTGGGATGGTGTCGAGCTTCATGAGTGTTAGAGCTGCACCTGTCCAGGCAAGTGGAGAGTATTCCATCACACTCCTGACTTGTGCCTTGTGGATGGTGGACAGGCTTTGGGGAATCAGGAGGTGAGTTACTCACCACAGGATTCCTAGCCTCTAACTTGCTCTTGTAGCCACGGTATTTATATGGCTACTCCAGTTCAGTTTCTGAGGTAACCCTCAGGATGTTGTTAGTGGGGGATTCAGTGATAGTAATGCCATTGAATGTCATGGGGAGATGGGCTATTACTTCAATTATATCTGTTTTCTAGCACCTGATTTCAATTCTAACCCCAATTGTGCTGCCAATGCCATTAGTTTAACCTTGGTTACGCTTCGCAAGTCACTGAGCGATACATCCTCCTTCCCCAGAAAAGTTTCAGCAACATTCTGGTGTTGTAGACTTTACCCTATTATACAAGAAACCTGATTCTTTTATTTTCCTTTTTGCAATTATTATTACCCCACTTACAATTGAAGGCTGTCGGCATTAGTTTAATCCCGAAAAGAGCCCGCAGTTAATATGTTACAACTGAGGCATGAGGAGTGCACTGTTAATTCAGTCCCATTTCTCCACAGGTCACAACATATCAAATTTTCCCACTTACCGAAATAGTCAATTAGATACTCTATTTGTCCCCAGAATAAAGCACACCAATAGGTTTCTTTAATATACAACAAAATTATCCATGTATTGTAAACCAAATCTGAACCAATAATGCAGTAAATATATACAAATTGAAATATTAAAGCCCATATTTTTATCTTAGCCCTGATGCACACGCACATACATCCCTAAAACTGGTTAACTGGGGGGAAAAAAGGGATTTTGGTTTCCAGCTGTTACAAAGAAACAGAAGGCATAAAAAAAAACTTAGACTAAGAAGCGGATATGGAAGTCCTTTTGTTTTGGCGAAGTGTCCCAAAGTTGAATCGGTGGATTCCACTAAGAATCCTTCCAGGCGACGTTGATGAACAGTCTGATTGTGTAGGCCTTCAAAGAAATTCAACTGCAGAAGGCTTCACATAGGTCTTGCAGCTGGTGCGCAGCAACTAGGGGTTCAGCTCTAATTCATTCAATGCAAAGTCCTTTTAAAGATGTAAGGTTTCTACAAACATTCAGGATGTATGATCCTGAGGGGTCTTGACAGGGTGGATATGGAAAGGATGTTTCCCTTTGTGGGAGAATCGAGAACTAGGGGTCACTGTTTAAAAATAAGGGGTGGCCCATTTAAGACAGAGATGAAGAAAAATATTTTCTCTGAGGGTCGTGAGTCTTTGGAATTCTCTTCCTCAAAAGGCAGTGGAAGCAGAGTCTTTGAATATTTTTAAGGCCGAGGTAGATAGATTCTTGATAAGCAAGAGGGTGGAAGGTTATCGGGGGTAGGCGGGAATGTGGAATAATCAGTTCAGCCGTGAACTTACTGAATGGCGGAGCAGGCTCGAATGGCTGAGTAGCCTACTCCTCTTAATTCGTATGTTCGTATGTCTTCAAAGTACAGGAGGCAAGAGTACAACTTCATACAGGCTTTTGATTTTCCAGAGCAGGGATTCTTCAAAGGGAGGTAACAGTGGGCTGGATTTTCTTCTGATCCTGGCAGATCCATATACAGATCTCCAACAACCTCTTTTAGTCCAAAAACCAACTGGCTTTAAACCGTTCAAAGTGAAACTAAACTGTTTCCAGGCGATGTCCCATGATGATCCTAAATTCTGTCTTGTCACAACACAAAATAGCTCTTAAGTCAAGACCCCTGCTATGTTGACTTGAGATCGCATGCTTTCCAGTAAAACCTGTTTACTGGTCAATCTTTTGTTGAACTTCCTTTTAACATATAGATTCCAAGTTTTAACAAACAATATGATAACTCTCATAACAGTATGAGAAGACAAAGATGATACTAATGTTTGAAAGTTTTAATTCTAAGTTAGCTTAGTTGCCTTTGTTAGAAGCAGGGGTAGTAGAATAAGATATTTTACAAAAACACTCTCCCATCTCCAATTCAAACTCAATCTGGTGATATAATTGTGGGTAAAAGTCATTTGAAGCATTAGCAAATGTGGTTGCTCCATGGAAGTGTTGTACAAATTTTATTTAGGATATTGGAAACCTGGACTAAATTATGAATCTTTAAAAAGTGAGCACTTTGAGAAATTTTGTCATCATAATTGGTGTTTTTGCTTTGTGTTTTGGTTCTCCTTGTAGTGTTAGCTAAATTATTTGATGAGCATACTTTTTACATGCCAAGTCATTTTGAATATTTAATTTTATTTGGTTACTTAAAGAAAATTCTAATGCCGTTCAAATTGGTCGAAATGAAGATCCAAATATTTTATTGTTACTAGATTTTTACTGATCAAATAATCTCCTGAAGGCATTACGTTAATGCTCTCTTTGTGTTACTTTGTTGCCAATGTCACATCAGCCTACAATGTATGTACTAAATAGTGCTAGAAGCAGTGTTAGAAGAACGGTTTTTAGAATCATAAAATAGTACAGCATAGAAGGAAGCCATTTGACCAATGAAGTCTGTGCTGGCTCTTTTGAAGTGCAATCCAGTTCGTCATTCTATCCCACTTTTATTCCTGCAAATTTCTGTATTTATAATTTACTCCGAGTCAATTAAGCTTCCAAACATTGAAAATCGGATGTCACAGATGTATTAAGTATATAGTATGCGTTTGATAGTATTTAAATATACTCTTAAAAGGCAGTACTTGAGAAAAGAAATCTTGCTGGTTTAGCTGAGAAGCTCAAATGTGTCCTCAGCTTAGGATCTTGGGCCTTTACAAAGCTGGATTCACCTTACAAACATCCAATTTTTATGTTTCTCTTAATTCCTGCACTTGAGAACCCACACTATTCTGTATTACAATACATTCCATATAAGGAGTATTTAATTGCTTATTGCTGTTCAATAACTTCAGTTTTTCTTCAGTAACGAGCTCCCTACTTTGTCAGTCTTTGATCCGGTATCATTCAACGTCCTACTTCTGCAGAAACTCCAATTTAAAAAGCACAGTGGTACTTTAAAGTGACTTAAACTTCCTTGTTTATCAGGCAAAGGCTGAAGGTTAACACGACTACCATATAAAGATAAATAATAGCAGTATAATATTAATATACTTCAAGGTAGTCTGATTAACCCTGTTCTTACAGTCAGAACCAGCCAAAGAAATATGGTTGCCAGTTGAATGTACTCCTGCCTGCAAGTGTTCAGGTATATGTGTGTAAGCTTTTCCCCCATTTAATGACACTAGCAAACTACTCCAAGCAGCCACTAAAATCTGCAGCTCTTTTAAAGTATATTTGTCTGTTTATGAATAGTCTTGCAATATAAATAAAGGACAGTGAGGATGTGAGTTGACGTAATAGAACCATTTCTGGAAGAAGCTCACCAGTATTAATTATACTTGTTTGATCATTATAGTCGTTTTTTTTAAAAGCGTAATTTACTTACATTGTTTTATCTTTTCAAGAAGCATCTTGGTTGCAGTAGGCAGTTAATCTACAAATATTGACATTTGTTTTAAATATGGCTTTTTTCACTCTTACTCCTTTGGATTAAAGCAGTGAACTGTTATTTCAACGTATGGTAGATTTAATATTGCGGGACATTGGTAAAGACTTACTTCCCATGCAAACTGAAAAAAAAACCTCACAATTTCCCTTTTTAAGGGGAGAATAGTTTATGTAGTCTACTTTCAGAGTTCATGGAAAGCTCTTCAGGTCTTAGCACCAGATCCAGCTCAGAAAGGGAGCAATGTGTTATGAAGATGGCCCATTGGGTCTTCAGGGGTCTGTATCATTTCAATGGGAGCTAAAACTTTGGAGCAGTTTGGATGACTGATTTAGATTTGCCTGACATTTGAAAAGACCCTACTGGCTGTGTAGCAGCCATCTGTTTTTGGTTTTGCCTGGCATGAATATCTTCAAACTTAGGTGAGTTTAACTGGAGCATTGAAGGCACATGGATAGTCAAATGGCAGGTCTTAGCCCCAAATAGACAAAAAATGGTGGCTTCTCCTTAAAGAGGAGATATTATGGTTTTAACTTTCTGATTAAATCTGGTGGAGAATGGGCAAAATATTTAGTTTTTTGTCATGGATTTTTTCTCCTAAAAGAGAAAATTTTATACAGCACCTTCCCTCATTCATTTTCTATAGTGAACTTAATTCTTTTTCTATTATTTAAAGATCTTCCTTAGGAAAAGAGAATAAATGCATTGTGTGATGATTTGTCACTTGATACTGAGAGGGTCTTGGTAGATTGGAGCTCTTGGTGCTCTGTGCACATGTTGGGAACAGGACACCATTTCGGTCAGGGTGATTTGACATTCATTGAGGTTTCTTACTGCATGGTGATAAACAAAGTAAGGTGAGATCATTTCTCTTTGTGAAATACTGAAAGGAGATTTTCAGTTTGTGACTTCATTCTGATTTTCTTGGGGGGTGTCCGTGAGTGGGGGTAGTAGGGAGGGGGAGTTGAAGTTCTCACCAACATGCGGGATCAGCAGACATAGGGTCAAATCTACAGGAATTTTGATGTTCGTAATGTGGCCTCAAAAATTGCTGTGCAAATCTGCATTATTTGTGATCATGTTCCCTTGTGGCTACTTACTGCTTTTCTTGATGGGGTCTTGCCATTCTAATATTCTAATGTATGGTTGCTTTTCTAGAAGAAACCAAAGACACAGAGGTGCCACCTATACCTCCGAACAGTCAGTTGACTTGGAAGCAAGGCAGACAGTTGCTCAGGCAGTGAGTGCTATGAATTTTATTTGCTCTTATTACAGCATCTGATAGGATTTTGAATAAATTTGGAATATGTATATCATATATTAAACTTTTTGTTGGTTAATTTGCAAAGAAATTGCTTTATTTTACCAACTGGTAAAACCAGTGTTTTGTTAGTTTATATTATATTTCTTTTAATTAGCACTTAGTAATTTAAGTATACATTTTTATAAAGCAACTCATCATTTATTATTAGTAACAATTTTAGTTTAGTGTTAGAAATATGAAATATTCTCGCACCTAAATGATAATTGTAATTGGCTAATAAATTGTCAGTTGTACTTGCATAGCTTTTGCTAAATCTTGCTAATGTTAGCAATGTAGCCTGTTACTCACTGACTTCAAGTGTGGGATAACTCTCCATTCCCTATTAAAGAATACTGCAGTTTTATATCTTAGTTCTTAGAAGTGTTCATTGAGAAATGTGTAGAAAAAGCAGAAAATGTAAGATGTTTTGATATGAAACCTGAAAATGTGCGCTTAACCAAATGCATGAGTTGGAATTAGAAATTCAAATATTTTTATTTCAAATTTCACAGGTATTTACAAGAAGTTGGTTACACAGACACAATTCTAGACGTACGATCACAGAGAGTGCGGTCATTACTAGGCCTTTCTGGTTCTGAACAGAATGGGTCAGTAGAGACAAAAAATTTGGGACAGATTCTTAATGGGGGAGACTCACCATCTAAACAAAAGGGGCAAGAAGTTAAAAGGTGAGAAACTAAAATGTTATTGATTTCCTTATTCCTTGAATTCATGTACCACTTGAATGAGTACCAAGCTTAATGGATATTTTCCTAGATGGAAAGTGAGAAAATAGGAATTCTTAAAAAAAAAAAGTGAACAAAATGCTATAATTGTTGAATTAATTTGCAAAAGAATCTGTTTGTCACTGAATCAAGTTTCCAAACTATCGCGGTATCTATTGGAACTGAGCTTTAGAGCATTAACACTCAGCCATGGTGTGAGGGCTATTGGCGATTCATCATTAGGGATGGGCAATAAATGCTGGCCTTGTCAGTGACACCCACATTTCATAAATGAACAAGAAAATTACATCTTGGTGCACTTAGTTTCTGATCTTAGACAAAGAACAAAGATAATTACAGCACAGGAACAGGCCCTTCGGCCCTCCAAGCCTGCGCCGATCCAGATCCTCTATCTAAACATGTCGCCTATTTTCTAAGGTTCTGTATCTCTTTTCTTCCTGCCCATTCATGTATCTGTCTAGATACATCTTAAAAGACGCCATCGTGCCCGCATCTACCACCTCCGCTGGCAACGCGTTCCAGGCACCCACCACCCTCTGTGTAAAGAACTTTCCACGCATATCCCCCCTAAACTTTTCCCCTTTCGCTTTGAACTCGTCTCCTCTAGTAATTGAATCCCCCACTCTGGGGGAAAAAGCCTCTTGCTATCCACCCTGTCTATACCTCTCATGATTTTGTACACCTCAATCAGGTCCCCCCTCAACCTCCGTCTTTCTAATGAAAATAATCCTAATCTACTCAACCTCTCTTCATAGCTAGCGCCCTCCATACCAGGCAACATCCTGGTGAACCTCCTCTGCACCCTCTCCAAAACATCCACATCTTTTTGGTAATGTGGCGACCAGAACTGCACGCAGTATTTCAAATGTGGCCGAACCAAAGTCCTATACAACTGTAACATGACCTGCCAACTCTTGTACTCAATACCCCGTCCGATGAAGGAAAGCATGCCGTATGCCTTCTTGACCACTCTATTTACCTGCGTTGCCACCTTCAGGGAACAGTGGACCTGAACACCCAAATCTCTCTGGACATCAATTTTCCCCAGGACTTTTCCATTTACTGTATAGTTCACTCTTGAATTGGATCTTCCAAAATGCATCACCTCGCATTTGCCCTGATTGAACTCCATCTGCCATTTCTCTGCCCAACTCTCCAATCTATCTATATTCTGCTGTATTCTCTGACAGTCCCCTTCACTATCTGCTACTCCACCAATCTTAGTGTCGTCTGCAAACTTGCTAATCAGTCCACTTATACTTTCCTCCAAATCATTAATGTATATCACAAACAACAGTGGTCCCAGCACGGATCCCTGTGGAACACCACTGGTCACACGTCTCCATTTTGAGAAACTCCCTTCCACTGCTACTCTCTGTCTCCTGTTGCCCAGCCAGTTCTTTATCCATCTAGCTAGTACACCTTGGACCCCATGCGACTTCACTTTCTCCATCAGCCTGCCATGGGGAACCTTATCAAACGCCTTACTGAAGTCCATGTATATGACATCTACAGCCCTTCCCTCATCAATCAACTTTGTCACTTCCTCAAAGAATTCTATTAAGTTGGTATGACATGACCTTCCCTGCACAAAACCATATTGCCTATCACTGATAAGCCCATTTTCTTCCAAATGGGAATAGATCCTATCCCTCAGTATCTTCTCCAGCAGCTTCCCTACCACTGACGTCAGGCTCACCGGTCTATAATTACCTGGATTATCCCTGCTACCCTTCTTAAACAAGGGGACAACATTAGCAATTCTCCAGTCCTCCGGGACCTCACCCGTGTTTAAGGATGCTGCAAAGATATCTGTTAAGGCCCCAGCTATTTCCTCTCTCGCTTCCCTCAGTAACCTGGGATAGATCCCACCCGGACCTGGGGACTTGTCCACCTTAATGCCTTTTAGAATACCCAACACTTTCTCCCTCCTTATGCCGACTTGACCTAGAGTAATCAAACATCTGTTCCTAACCTCAACATCCGTCATGTCCCTCTCCTCGGTGAATACCGATGCAAAGTACTCGTTTAGAATCTCACCCATTTTCTCTGAGTCCAAGCATAACATTCCTCCTTTGTCCTTTAGTGGGCCAATCCTTTCTCTAGTTACCCTCTTTCTCCTTATATATGAATAAAAGGCTTTGGGATTTTCTTTAACCCTGTTTGCTAAAGATATTACATGACCCCTTTTAGCCCTCTTAATTCCTCGTTTCAGATTGGCCCTACATTCCCGATATTCTTTCAAAGCTTTGTCTTTCATCAGCCGCCTAGACCTTATGTATGCTTCCTTTTTCCTCTTAGCTAGTCTCACAATTTCACCTGTCATCCATGGTTCCCTAATCTTGCCATTTCTATCCCTCATTTTCACAGGAACATGTCTCTCCTGCATGCTAATCAACCTCTCTTTAAAAGCCTCCCACATATCACATGTGCATTTACCTTCAAACAGCTGCTCCCAATCTACATTCCCCAGCTCCTGCCGAATTTTGGTATAGTTGGCCTTCCCCCAATTTAGCACTCTTCCTTTAGGAGCACTCTTCCTTTAGGACCACTCTCGTCTTTGTCCATGAGTATTTTAAAGCTTACGGAATTGTGATCACTATTCCCAAAGTAGTCCCCTACTGAAACTTCAAACACCTGGCCGGGCTCATTCCCCAACACCAGGTCTAGTATGGCCCCTTCCCGAGTTGGACTATTTACATACTGCTCTAGAAAACCCTCCTGGATGCTCCTTACAAATTCTGCTCCATCTAGACCTCTAACACTAAGTGAATCCCAGTCAATGTTGGGAAAATTAAAATCTCCTATCACCACCACCCTGTTGCTCCTACATCTTTCCATAATCTGTTTACATATTTGTACCTCTATCTCACGCTCGCTGTTGGGAGGCCTGTAGTACAGCCCCAACATTGTTACCGCACCCTTCCTATTTCTGAGTTCTGTCCATATTGCCTCACTGCTCGAGTCCTCCATAGTGCCCTCCTTCAGCACAGCTGTGATATCCTCTTTGACCAGTAATGCAACTCCTCCACCCCTTTTACCTCCCTCTCTATCCCGCCTGAAGCATCGATATCCTGGGATATTTAGTTGCCAATCATGCCCTTCCCTCAACCAAGTCTCAGTAATAGCAATAACATCATACTCCCAGGTACTAATCCAAGCCCTAAGTTCATCTGCCTTACCTACTACACTTCTTGCATTAAAACAAATGCACCTCAGACCACCAGTCCCTTTGCGTTCATCATCTGCTCCCTGCCTGCTCTTCCCCTTAGTCACACTGACTTCATTATCTAGTTCCTTACAGGCTTTTGTTACTACCTCCTTACTGTCAACTGACCTCCTCAATTGGTTCCCATCCCCCTGCCACATTAGTTTAAACCCTCCCCAACAGCGTTAGCAAAAGCACCCCCAAGGACATTGGTTCCAGTCCGGCCCAGGTGTAGACCGTCCAATTTGTAATAGTCCCACCTCCCCCAGAACCGGTCCCAATGTCCCAAAAATCTGAACTCCTCCTTCCTGCACCATCTCTCAAGCCACGCATTCATCCTGACTATTCTTTCATTTTTACTCTGACTATCACGTGGCACTGGTAGCAATCCTGAGATTACTACCTCTGAGGTCCTACTTTTTAACTTGGCTCCTAACTCCCTAAACTCTGCTTGTAGGACCTCATCCCGTTTTTTACCTATATCATTGGTGCCTATGTGCACAACGACAACTGGCTGTTCACCCTCCCCCTTTAGAATGTTCTGCAGCTGATCTGAGACATCCCTGACCCGTGCACCTGGGAGGCAACATACCATTCGGGAGCCTCGTTTTCGACCACAGAACCGCCTATCTACTCCCCTTACAATCTAATCCCCTACGACTATAGCCCTTCCACTCTTTTTCCCGCCCTTCTGAACAGCAGAGCCAGCCACGGTGCCATGGACCTGGCTACTGCTGCCTTCCCCTGGTGAGCCATCTCCCTCAACAATATCCAAAACGGTATACTTGTTTTGGAGGGAGATGACCGCAGGGGACTCCTGCGCTGCCTTCCTGCTCTTTCTCTGCCTTTTGGTCACCCATTCCCTTTCTCCCTCAGCAATCCTAATCTGCGGTGTGACCAATTCACTAAACGTGCTATGCACGACCTCCTCAGCATCGCGCATGCTCCAAAGTGAGTCCATCCGCAGCTCGAGAGCCGTCATGCGGTCTAACAAGAGCTGCAGTTGGACACACTTCCTGCACGTGAAGGAGTCAGGGACATCAGCCATGTCCCTGAGCTCCCACATTGAGCAAGAGGAGCATGACACGGGTCTGAGATCTCCTGCCATTTTTAATCTTAAGCTTAACTTAGTTAAATGAAAAAGGAACGAAAAGTTTTTTACCAATCACGATAAAACCAGAGAAATAGAAAAAGCCTTACCTTATAAACACCCCACCGAGTCCTTTTTTTTTGGTTCGAGGAGGAGGGCGGGTGGGCGACACTACAAGTGTGGTGTCTCGGGTTCAGAAAGCGCCCAAATATATAGTGTTTTACTTACCCAGCAGCCCCCTGGCCTCCGCCGAAAACAAAAGGAAATTAAGTTTACTTTCAAACTGACCTTCCCAGCTGCTCACTCGCTCGCACTCTGCTCCCGAAAAAGCTGCTGCAATGAAAGGAAAGTTATTTTAAACCGCCCAAATATATAGTGTTTTACTTACCCAGCAGCCCCCTTTACCCAGCAGCCCCCTACATGTTGAGTAGTTGCTGCAATACCTTCCTGTGGTATATAACAGGGAAGGAAAAGTTGTACATAAGCTGTTTCTAGCACTTGGTGGCTGACCACAAGACTACATCGATGGTTCACCTACCATCTCGGCAGCAGAGGCCTCAAGATCAACTGGACAGGCGGCAGCAGCTTGCATTTTTATACCACCTTTTAATGTAGCGGAAGACCCTGAGGCACTTCATAGGGGCATAATCGGACAAAAATGGATTTTGAGGCAAAGGAGGCGATATTAGATGGGATGACAAATCTTAGGTGACAGAAGTGGGTTTTAAGGTTTGCTTAAAGGAGGTGAGACTGAAAGGCTTTGGGAGAGAATTCCAGATGTGGGGACTAAGCGTCTGAAGGCACGGTTACCAATGGTGGGCTCAAGGGGGGTTAAACAGCAGCGGCAAATAAATGGGTGGTTTCAATCTTAATGATAAAGTAGTCCATGAATCCCTAGCACTACTTGTAGGCTGTGATGGTGGAGAAGGCATGGGTGAGGCATATGAAGGGACGGTTGATAGTGGAAAACAGAAGTCGGGTTATGTTTGCTCTCCAAAATGATTCTGGGCTGTTGTGCGGTTTTGACCTGATGGTGCTTCATGTGCTCCAACCAGATCGGATGCTGGCTGAACCAGAAGCACTCTAGTCAAAGCTAGGCAGTTGAGATATACAAAGTGTGGTTGCAAGTGATTTTGAGGAGAGTTTTTTTCCAGGGGATTGAAATAGAAAAGGAAGATGTGATGATGAGGGATATGAAGAAGTAGTTGGAGATCGGCTTGTCAGTTACAGAAACTATGGGAGTAAAGAGGCTACTGGAGACCTCGAGAAGGATATATTGGCCTTGAACGAACTGCTGCAGAGATTTACCAGAATAATACCTGGACTCCAAGGATTAAATTGCAAGGAGAAATTACACAAGCTAGAGCTATATTCCTTGGAATTTAGAAGGTTAAGGGGTGTTTTGATTTAAGTTTTCAAGATACTCGGGAACAGAAAGGGTCAATAGTAACTATTCCCACTGGTTGGGGAGTTTTGGACTTTGGGGCATAATTTAAAAATTAGAGCTAGTTCTTTCAGGAGTGAAATTAGGAAACACTTTCACACAATGGGTGGTTGAGATTTGGAACTCTTCTGCAAACAGCAATTGATTTCTAGATCATTTGTTAATTTTAAATCTGAGGTTGATAGATTTTTGTTAACTAAAAGTATTAAGGGATATGAGCAAAGAGGGGTATATGGAGTTAGGTTATAGATCAGCCATGATCTCATTGAATGGCGAAACAGGCTTCAGGGGCTAAATGGTCTACTCCTATTCCTGTGTTCCGAGGCGAGAGTGACTGTGTGTATTGGTAGGAGAGTTTAAATGGAGGGAGTGGTTTAGGGAGGATAGGAGTAAGTTAATTCAAAGGGAAGATGAGATGAAGATTGAAATCACCAAGGAGGAGGAAAAGTAGCTAAGTGCAGATGCTAAGTGAGAAATGAAAGGGGGGGTATCTTGTCAGAAACTGGGGGGGTGGATAGAGAATTGAGGATTTTAAAAGGAGGTGAAGGATTGGAATAAGTTGAGGCACTCGAAAAGGGATAATGTCTCAAGTTTAAAATTCCTGTCCTTGTTTTCAAATTCCCCCATGGCTTCACCCCTCCCTATCTCTGTAGTCTCCCCTGCCACTCGAAGCCTTTGAAATCTCCGTGCTGCTCCAATTCTGGCTTCTTGTGCATCCACAATTTTAATCACTACTGCTTTGGCCACCACATCTGCATCTCGTTAAGCCCTAAGCTCTGGAATTCCCTCCCTAAACCTCTCCACCTCTTTACCTTTCTCTCCTTTAAGACGCTTCTTAAAAACTACCTCTTTAACCAAGCTTTTGGTCGTCTGTCTTAATATCTGCATGTGTGACTCTGGTTTCCAATTTTGTTCAGTAACTCTCCTGTGAAGACCCTTGGGATGTTTAACTATGCTGAAGGTGCTGTATAAAGGCAATTTGTCATTGTTGATCCACAGCTAACACAACATTAGAACACAGTACTGTGTTTTGGGATTAAATTTACTCACAGAAGCTTTTTGAATGTTCCTACATCAGAGTGGATTGAAAGTGCTTTGAAAGTTGGTAATCTCAATCAGAAGGCTTAGTGTCAGGTGGTTGTTGTGACTCATATTCAATATTAATTTTCCTCAAAAGGAAATTTTTACCTATATTTAGAGATCTATAAGGAACACATAGTTGTGGAGATGCCAAGCTCCTGCATTTTGAGTGTTTGTGTTTTGGAAGGGAGAGATGAGAAGCAAGTAAGAGGGAAAGAGGGTTGGATTACTTAAAAAAAAATCAACCGATCAGCGTTTCAGTGAGCAGTTTTGATGTCTGCCAGCTTCAGGACCATAGCGCAGACTTTTGGGTTGATGAAAAGAGATTTTAAAATATGTAGATTGAGTTGAAGAGTGAAAAGCAAACCATAAACAGAAAAATACATCTTAAAGGTAATAATACTTCATAAGATAAATAAGTTAGTAATATGAAATTGATTTTGAAGAAAAAGTGATGTAATTGGTTATTGCTAATAAGTTTTTCCTTGCTCTCTTCTGAACATAGGAACGCAGGAGATAAGCCAAGGGGAGGTCTAGCTGAGGCTGTTCTTGA
This sequence comes from Heterodontus francisci, assembly GCF_036365525.1. Classification (NCBI taxonomy): domain Eukaryota; kingdom Metazoa; phylum Chordata; class Chondrichthyes; order Heterodontiformes; family Heterodontidae; genus Heterodontus; species Heterodontus francisci. Next base: position 76,397,784 of record NC_090379.1, read on the forward strand.
GACATTTAATTTCCTAGAAAATACAGATGATGACAGTGATGATGATGACGAGGAAGGTGAAATGGTGGAGGACATCACAGACAGCAAAGAAAAACACAGAATAAACAAGAAACATAAAGTAAATGTTCAAATCTATTGTCCCAATGTCTTTGGGGACTTTGTGCAAATTCCTTAAAAAAAAAAAGGGGCCCATCATGTGAGACAACAAGCACCAGTAAAAACTTTGTGTTGTAACTGTATTTTAATTAACGTTTGAGATTTTAGGGAGAAGTACAACAAAATCGAGTTTCAATGTTGCCTGATGATCTGAACAAAAGAAAACAATGATGGACAAAATAGAAGATATGATGTAGTTCAGTGATCATTTCCTTTTAAGAACATAAGAATAGGAGCAGGAGTCGGCCATTCGGCCCCTCTAGCCTGCCCTGCCTTTCAATAAGATCATGGCTGAAATGCCCCAGACCTCAACTCCTCTTTTGTGCCAGCTCCTCATAGCCCTCAACTCCCCGATATTTCAAAAATCTGTCTATATCCTTCCAGTGATCTAGTCTCCACAACTCTCTGGGTTAGAGAATTCCACACATTCACAACCCTCTGAGAGAAGAAATTCCTTTGCATCTCAGTTTTAAATGATTGTCCCCTTATTCTGTAACTATGTCTCCTAGTTTGAGATTCCCCCACTAGTGGAAACATCTTCTCAACATCTACCCCTGTCAAGCCCCCTCAGAATCTTGTATGTTTCAATAAGATCGCCCCTCATTCTGAATAAAGGCCTAACCTGTTTTAGCCATTCTTGATAAGTCAACCCCTTCATCCCAGGAATCAGCCTAGTGAATCTCTTTTTTGAACTGCCTCCAATCCCAGTATATCCTTTCTTAAATACGGGGACCAAAACTGTACACAGTGCTCCAGGTGTGGCCTTACCAACACCCTGTACAGTTGTAACAAGACTTCCCTATTTTTAAACTCCAACCCCCTAGCAATAAAGGCCAAAATTCCATTTGCCTTCGTAGTTACTTGCTGCACCTGCATGTTAACTTTTTGTGTTTCATACACAACACCCAGATCCTTCTGTGTTCCACTTTTTTTGAAGTCTCAGTCCACTTAAATAATAGTCTGCCGTTTGATTCTTCCTACCAAATTGCATGACCTCCCACTTTCCTACATTAAACTCCATCTGCCAAGTTTTTGCCCACTCACTCAACCTATCTATATCCCCTTGCAGATTCCTGATGTCCTCATCACAACATGCCTTCCCACCTATTTTTGTATCGTCAGCAAATTTGGATATATTACACTCTGCCCCCTCCTCCAAGTCATTTAATATAGATAGTAAATGATTGAGTCCCTAGTACTGATCCTTGTGGCACTTCACTAGTTATGTCTTTCCAACCTGAAAAAGACCCATTAATCCCGACTCTCTGTCTTCTGTGTCTTAACCAATCCTCAATCCATGCTAATACATTACCCCCAATACTGTGAGCTCCTATCTTGTGCAATAATCTTTTATGTGGCACCTTATCGAATGCCTTCTAGAAATCTAAATACACTACATTTATTGGTTCCCCTTTAAAGGCTCTGCTTGTTATATCTTCAAAGAACTCTAACAAATTTGTCAATCATGATTTCCCTTTCACAAAACCATGTTGACTCTGTTTGATTGCGTTAAGCTTTTCTAAATGTCCTGCTATTTCTTCCTAAATAATGGACTCTAGCATTTTCCCAACTACTGATGTTAGGCTGACTGACCTATAGTTTCCTGCTTTTTGTCTCCATCCCTTCTTGAACAGGGGCGTCACATTAGCGGTTTTCCAATCCTTTGGGACCCTTCCGGAATCCAGTGAGTTATGGAATATTTTGACCAATGCCTCCACTATCTCTGCAGTCACTTCCTTTAAAACTCTTGGATGTAGGCCATCAGGTCCTGGCGACTTGTCTGCCTTTAGTCCCATTAGTTTGTCAAATACTTTATCCCTCGTGATAGAGACTGTTACAAGATCTTTCCTCCCATTAGCTCCTTGCCTATCTGATATCTGTGGGATGTTTATGGTGTCCTCCACCGTTAAGACTGATGAATGATATTGGTTACGTTATCTGCCATTTTCCTGTTCCCCATTATCAGTTCTCCAGTCGCATCCTCCAAGGGTCTCACCCTTACTTTAGCTACTCTCTTTTTATATACCCATGGAAGCTCTTGCTGTTTGTTTTTATATTTCTTGCCAATTTAATTTCAAAATCAATTTTCTCCCTTTTTATTAGCTTTTTCGTCATCCACTGCTGGTTCCTAAAAGAATTTTCCAATCCTCTGGCCTACCACTATTTTTCGCCATTTCGCATGCCTTAATTTTTGATTGGATATTCTCTTTGACTGCCTTTGTTAACCACGGGTGGTTCACCTTTCTCATCGAGTCCTTTTTAACCAGGATAAATTTTTGCTGAGCATTATGAAATATCTGCTTAAATGTTTGCCACTGCTCATCCACTGACCTTCCCCTTAGTCTATTTTTCCAGCTCGCTTGAGACAACTCTTGCTTCATACCTCTGTAATTGCCCTTGTTTAAGTTGAGGACAGTGGTTTGAGACCCGAGTTGCTTGCCCTCAAACTGAATTTGAAATTTTACCGTGTTGTGATCGCTACCCCCTAGAGGATCCTTAACTACGATATCTCTTATTAATCCTACCTCATTACACATTACTTGATCTAAAGTAGTTTGTTACTTGGTAGGTTCTGCAACGTATTGCTCTAAGTAACAATCCCTGATGCACTCTAGAAATTCGTCTTCCGTGTTAACTCCGCCAATCTGATTTGTCCAGTCAATATGCAGATTAAAATTACCCATGACAATTGTAGTGCCGTTCTTACATGCCTGCGTTATTCCCCAATTTATACTTTGTCCTACAGTGAGGCAACTCTTCGGGGGCCTATAGATGACTCCCACCTGTGACTTCTTCCCCTTGCTATTCCTTATTTCCACCCAAACTGATTCCACATCTATTGCACCTATATCACTACTCACCACCGCACTGATACCTTCCTTCATTAACAAAGCTATCCCACCTCCTTTTCCTTTTTGCCTATTTTTCCGGAATGTCAAATACCCTTGAATATTGAGTTCTCAGTCTTGGCCACCCTGCAACCATGTCTCTGTAATAACTTTCAAGTCATACTGATTAATTTCTATTTGTGTTGTCAACTCATCTATCCTGTTGCAAATGCTGCATGCATTCAGATAAAGAGCCTTAAGCTTTGACTTTTTGCCATTATTACTCAATCTGGTTCCAATTTCTGCTGTACTCGTCTGCTTATATTTTCTGCCCCTTCCTGTCCTACTTTGAATACCCGTTGGTCTCTTCACTACCCTGCACCTCTGTCTCTCGTTTCTTTTTGATTTTTTAAACTTCCCTTCAATTGAACCCCCCCCCGATTTAGTTTAAAGTCTTATCTACAACCCTAGTTATACGATTTGCCAGGACACTGGTCCCAGCATGGTTCAAATGGAGCCCGTCCCAACGGAACAGCTTTCTCCTTCCCCAGTACTGGTGCCAGTGCCCCATGAATCAGAGCCCATTTCTTCCACACCAATCTTTGAGCCACGCGTTTACCTCTCTAATCTTATTTACCCTACGCCAATTTGAACATGGTTCAGGTAGTAATCCGGAGATTATTACCTTTGAGGTTCTGCTTTTTAATTTAGCACCGAATGCTCATAGTCCCTCAGCAGAACCTCTTTCCTCATCCTACCTATGTCGTTGGTACCTACGTGGACCAGGTAGGCAACACAGCCTTCGGGGCTCCCTGGCTTTGCTGCAGGGAATAGTATCTATTCCCCTAACTATGCTATCCCCTATTAGTACTACATTTTTCTTTTCTCCCCCCAGTTGAATGGCACTCTGAACCACGGTGCTGTGGTCAGTTTGCTCATCCTCCCTGCAGCCTGTGTCCTCATCCGGGAGCAAGAACCTTGTACCTATTGGATATGGGCACTGGCTGAGACTCCTCCAAAGCTAAATTCTGGATGCTCATACCTGCCTCACTTACAGTCACACCCTCTTGTCCCTGACTATGGTCCAAATTTGATGTAATCTAAGGGGTGTGACTGTCTCCTGAAACATAGTGTCCAGGTAACTCTTCCCCCTCCCTGATGTGTCGCAGTGTCCGCAGCTTGGACTCCAGCTCATCAACTCTGAGCCGAAGGACCTTGAGCAGCCAACACTTGCTGCAGATGTGGTTGCCATGGATTGCAGCGCCATCCACCAGCTCCCACATACTACAGCTGCAACACATCGCCTGCCCAACCATATCTATTCTATTTAATTAATTAATTTGGATGTTAAATGTTTTAAAAGTGAATTTCTTAACTGTTCTCTTCAGCTGTAATAACGTCTGTTGATTTAAACCACTTGGCCAAAAAGAGACACGGAAGAGATACCCACCAATCACCTACCTGTTTTCCTGTGACATCACACTTCAGCTGTGACTGGTAGAAGGGGCTCTCTGCTGCCAATTTTTATCTCCTGCTGCTGCTGCCCTTCTCAGACAATTACTTGCCAATCAGCTTCTTCCCCTGTACCATTGAGGTTGAAAAAGCAAAGCATGATATCACAGCGGAAATGCTAGTCAGTGACCAGCCAAAAGATATAATGAAATAGTAGTAATCTGATCAATAGTCTCATTGTCATTATCTCAGTCACTTTACTGTCTGTGAGTTTTAGTCCTCAAGCATATTTCTGTGCACCATAGTTATCTGAATTTGTATATGGTTTGTTTTTCTTGATTGAAATCTTACAAAATATGTTGAAAAACAATTTTTTCTTAATTTAAAAGATGCTATAAAATGTGCATTAATGACAGAAGTTTGACCCTTGAACGGTATCAGCCAATTATGTTAAGATAGGCAGCAAGTTTCTGGATTGGATACCATGGTGATTTTAAAATTATCAATATTTGTCATTTCTAGATTGGTAATGAAGGGCTGGCTACTGACTTGCCTGATGATACTGAAGAAGCTTTGAAGGAATTTGATTTTTTAGTGACAGCCGAAGATGGAGAAGGAGCTGGGGAAGCTAGAAGTTCTGGGGATGGAACAGAATGGGGTAAGAATATCTGTGAAGTTGCTGACGAATCACACTTGAAACCCATTCCATTATCTGTCTGCGCTATGCCATTTATTGCTATTTATTTGAGTTCTCATGATTCTGATGGCAACGCTACCAATTAACGAGAAAAAATAGATCTTCAGAATTATTTTAATATATCTGGTATGATTGAGTTTTTTTTGGTAGTGTCAGACTGAGATGAATAGTTCTAGTTTTATAATTCTTTGTACTTCAAGTTAATTAAAATTAAATCTGAAAGAAATTGAGATTGTTGATTGAACAGCGAGAGGGCTTAAAGTTATACTGTGGCATAAATCTTCTATCAGTAGTCCAAGTGTCTTCAGTTTCATCAATGACCTCCCCTCCATCATAAGACCAGAAGTGGGCTGTTCACTGGTGTTTGCATCACGTTCAGCTGTTTGAAATTCCTCATAATGAAGCAGTCTGTGCCAACATACAGCAAGATCTGGACAACATGCAGGCCTGTGTTGATAAGTGGCAAGTAACATTCATGTTACACAAGTGGCAGGTGATGAATCTCCAACAAGAGGGTGTCTAACCACCTTTCCATGACATTCAGTAGCACCACCATTGCTGGGTCCCCCACCATCAACATCCTGGCAGGGGGAGAGGGGTGTGGGTGTGGGTCTTCACCATTGATCAGAAATGCAACTGGACCAGCCATATAAATACTGTGGCTGATAGATCAAGTCATGGCCTAGGTATTCTGCGGCAAGCGACTTACCTTCTGAGCCTCCAAAATCTCTCCAGCACCTACAAGGCACCATTCAGGAGTGTGATGGAATACTTTCCATTGGCCTGAATGGGTGCAGCTGGAACAACCCTCAAGAAGCTTAAACGTCATCAAGTACAAAGCAATCTGCTTGACTGGCACTTCATCCACTAGCCTATACAACCATCCACTCCATCACTAGCATACCATGGCTGAAGTGTGTAGTATGTACATCATGCACTGCAGCAATTCGCCAAGGCTTCTTTAGTGCCTCCTTCTAAACCCGCGACTTCCACCACCTAGAACGGCATGGAGGCAGCATCAACTCCAAGTCGTGCACCTCCCTGACTTGGACATATATCATGGTCACTGGGTCAACATTCTGCAACTTCTTTAATATCGGTGTGAACACCTTCAGCACACAAACCTCACCATCTCAAGGGTAACTAGGAACGGGCACTAAATGCTGCCCTTGCCAGCGAAGCCCATATCCCAAAATTTATTTTTATAAGGATTATTTTACATTATTAATTACTAGGTTTGATATAAAATTGTATTGGTGTTGCTACATACAAGAGGAACAATAAAGCTGGCAGTTAGTGCTGCAGGCTCTTATAAAGCAGCATGTGTTAATGTCAGGTCTTGACCCATGAAGATCATTTTGCATGTCTTCCCTGTGCATTTCTGGCATTGCTCTACAACCCTGTAATATGTTTACTTTTCTTAGAAGAGTTCTCCCTGCTATTCTGTAATTAAAATTCGCCTCTTGCACTAAATTTGATGATGTAAAAATAATCAACATAATTCTAAGAACGCAATATTTGAAGCTACTTTATAAAATTGTATATTGGAATTTTCCAAAACTAAATCATTTTTGGTCAATATGCTACAACCATGTTATAAAATATGAGGAAAGCCCAGACATGCAGTTTTTTTTGCTCTTTATCGATATCACTTCTTGTCTGATTAATGCTGAACCATAGTAATTTGGTTCTGAACTTCTTCCATGATAAATATCCATCTAAAAATTTGTATGTGGCAGTGAATGATGAAAGTGTGGTGCAGCATAATATAATTTTTGTATTAATTACTAAACCAGTGGGATTTTTCAATATTTTACTTTTGATTACTTATTTAAAAAGCTCCTTCAAACGTTCAACTATTTTCAGCTAGTGATACTATAAATTACTGCGATATATTTTGACTAATTTAACTTTTCCACTTACCTGGAACTGCTGTACAGAGATGGCTATGATCAGCTTTGCAGTTGCTAAGCCCTTAATGTCTCACCCCCACCAATTCTATGGGACTGGAAATATGAGGATTAGCAACTCAAAAATCTTTTCATTTAAATTGATGGAGAGAAGACATTTTAGGACCCCAATGGATAGATCCCCTTCCCAAAAAAAATTAAATGTCCAACTTGTAATTTTCTTCATTTTTAGCATTGGTTTCCAGTATTAAATTTAGATTTTTGTAAGGTTTTTTCTTCTTTCTTATCACCATTGTTAATTTAACTATTCAAAAAAATACCTTTACAGCAGCTGAGATAGCTGGGAACACATCTGTTGAGGTAATATGCAGTTTGATTGGCAGATCTCACTACAGGGATGTATGAATATGCACAGTGGCGCAGTGGTTAGCACCGCAGCCTCAGAACTCCAGCGACCCGGGTTCAATTCCGGGTACTGCCTGTGTGGAGTTTGCAAGTTCTCCCTGTGTCTGCGTGGGTTTCCTCCGGGTGCTCTGGTTTCCTCCCACATGCCAAAGACTTGCAGGTTGATAGGTAAATTGGCCATTAGCAATTGCTCCTAGTATAGGTAGGTGGTAGGGAAATATAGGGACAGGTGGGGATGTGGTAGGAATATGGGATTAGTGTAGCATTAGTATAAATGGGTGGTTGATGGTCGGCACAGACTCGGTGGGCCGAAGGACCTGTTTCAGTGCTGTATCTCTAAACTAAACTAAATAGGACCAGGGCTAGCCCATATGACCCATTGAGCCTGCTCCGACATTCAATAAGGTCATGGCTGAACATCTACACCAACTGTACTTTCCCATCCTATCCCCATATCCCTCAATTCCATGCCGAAAATCTTTTGATCTCGGCCTTGAATATCTGCATTGACTCAGCATCCACAGACCTCTGAAGTCGAGAATTCCAAAGCTTCACAACCCTCTGAGTAAAGAGATTTCTTTTCATCTCAGTATTAAAAGGCAATTCTTTATTCTGAAACCATGACCCCAAGTTCTAGACACGACAGCCAGGGCAGACAGCCTCTCAGCATCTACTTTGTCAAGCCTTCTAAGAATTTTATATGTTTTAATAAAATCACTTCTCATTCTTCTAAGCCCAGAAAATATAGGCCCATTCTACTTGATCTCTCCTCATAGGACAGTCCTCTCATCCCAGGAATCAATCTAATAAATCTTTGTTTCACCCCGTCTAACATAAGTATTTCCTTCCTTAAAGAGGCCAAAATTGGACACAGTACTCCAGGTGTGGTCCCACCAAAGTCCTATATAATTGGCTGTAAGACGTCCTTACTTGTATACTCCAATCCCCTTGCAATAAAAGCTAACATATTATTTGCTTTCCTAATTGTTTTCTGTACCTGCATGTAATTTTCTGTGATTATTATACAAGGGCACCCAAATCCCTCTGAATGCCAACATTTACTTGTGTCTCACCTTTTAAAAAAAAAGTTCTGCTTCTCCATTCTTCCTACCAAAGTGGATAATTTCACACTACTCCATATTGTACTCCATCTGTCACCTTCTTACCCAAGTGGTCTATATCCCTTTGTAGCCTCTTTGTGTCCTCCTTACACATTACTGTCCCACCTAACTTTGACCGGTCAGCAAACTTGGTTACACTTGGTCCTCTTATCGAATTCATTGATGTGGATTGTACACAGCTGAGACCCAAGAACTGATCCTTGCAACACTTCATGAGTTACACTCTGCCATGCCTAAAATGACCCATTTATTCCTACTCTTTTCTGTTAGTTAACCAATTCTCAATCTATGTTAACATATTACCTGCAATCCCATGAGCCCTGATCTTGTGTAACAGCCTATTTTGTGGCACCTTATCGGATGCCTTTTGAAAATGGAAATATACTACATCCATTGATTTCCCCTTTATCTACCTTGCTAGTTACACTCTCAAAAAAAAACTCTAATATATTTGGAAAACACTATTTCCCTTTCATAAAACTGTGTCAATACAGGAGCCAAAAGAAGAAAAAGCTGAATGTGCTGCCTTGAGCAAGTCCAAAAAATGAGAAGAATTGAGTCCTCCAGACAATGCCTATAAGAACTCTGATCTATTCTTCTTCTCCCCTCATCTGTCCTCCATCTCCTTCCCTTCCTCTAAGCCCTTAATATTCTCTCGTTATCTGGCCTACGTTTCACAAAGAAACAATTTGTGATAGGCCCCCTTTGAGGTCATAGGGGTTATAAGACGTTAGAAAGCAAATACTGACTATTAGGGAATTCAAGAAGCACGATCAAACGGCTAAAAAAATGAACCTCTTGGCGGAAGTACAGTTCTCAGATCCATAATCGAATTTCACTTAGTTTGCCTATACTCATTAAATTGTTCACAGCTGCTGTCATACAAATCATTCAGGTTCTATAAAACATTAATCATATTTTACATTTTATGTAAATTTTGCAGTTTTATCAGAAAATCAACAGTTTCATTTCATTTTCTTTCCTACCTTTATGGACAAGCTTAGTTATAATTTAATATAGTACAGTATTGGAACTAATCTACTCCGTTATTCAAGTCATTTGGCTGTCGCAAAAATTAGGTAATTGGGCTTCTTTCTACTCTTGGAATGAAATATTGCTGTATTTTTACTTTTTTTTTAAAAAAGGCTGTCAGTTGTGTTGGCACAAGTTGACATTTGTCCCTGTAAGTTGATTTGTTAGGGTGAAGGGAGAACCCTCCTTGTAAGCTTGTTGTGTCCAATTTATTGCTTGTAAGGAAAGAGATGCTTTATAAAACTGCTGGTATTGTGCTTTGCTGTTTTGCATGCAGTGGCATGGAATTGCTATATTTATAAACTTGCATTGCCCTTTAAGAGTAGGTTTCTAATAAAATAATCATTTGTTTCAAAATGACTTGCTTTAATTTAGGATTGTATTTAAAAGATTATATGATAATTCTTCTCTAGTAACTTTTTAAAGGCTGTGATTAAACTACTAACCTTCATGAAATAGCAGCAGAGACTGCTTGCATTCCTATTTGCTGATTTTTCAATGATGTGCTGCACGTAGATAAGGATGACTTCTCCCCATCTTCGGAGGTTTGGGCTGTAGACAAGGGACTAATAAGTAAACTGAAGGAACAATACAAGAAGGAGCGGAAGGGCAAGAAGGGGGTCAAGAGTAAGTGCAGATGATTCTGAATCATGTAGTGTAACTTTCCCATTTCCTAAAAACTGCTCTATTCCCATTTTCTTTCATTGTCCAAATATCTTTCATCAGCTTTGTTTCTGTTTGTTGAATACTTTTCTTTCCCGTATGTCTAAAGGAACTAGAGATTAGGGGTGCAACGAACATTCATGAGCGGGGTTAGACTTTTTCCTATTCGCAGTATGGAAGTTGCATTGACAACATGTCTGGAAATACTGTGGTATCTGTAGTTGGATCATTCAGAAAATAATACTTCTAAATACTTCTGGCCTCTGGGCAGAAACTGTACAGTTCAAATTCAGAGTGACAGAAATTGCTGTATATTAAGCAGAACCATTGGAGAGCTGGTTCTGTTTTTAAAAATTTACATCAGTTTAATTGTGGATTCAATTCTCATTTGAATTGAAAAGGTGATATCTTGCTGTAAGTAAACTATTGAAAATAGTTTCAAAAAGTTCAAGATGATTAAGAATCTGTTCACTGAAAATTTAAACAGTTGATTGAAAGGTTGATATTACAAGTAAATAGTGAAAGTTCTGAATGTAGAAAATTGTATTATTGATTCAAGTGACAAATGTGGAATATAGACTAGCTTAGGACAAAACTGAAATGCAGCACATGGAAACTAACATTGCATGGTAATAATTTCAAAATTGCATGCATTTTATACTAACCAAGTAGAGGATCATGCACACCTATTTACTTGGTTTTGCTAATAGTTTTCTCTAGGTGTTGTATGTGTATGACTATTACTGTTTCATCAAAGGGATTAGAGTGATCAGTTTCTTAGAATTTCATCATTGATTTTAAAATGAAATGGTGTAAGAAACAAAAAAGTGCAAGGAGTGAACTATATAACATGAGGGATTGAGCCTTAAGGTTATTTTTTCCCCCGGTGTTGGATTTTGGTCGTGGAAAGAAGAGCTCCAGCATTAATTGTTGTAGTGTTGGCTGAAAATAGCTTTATAGGTTTTTTTATGTGTGCATAAAAGGGGGAGAACTTTTCATTTAAAATAAAAGTTTCATAAAACATTTTAGGGATATTAATTGAAACATTTGCAGCCATATATTTCTGTAAATACTCTAATATTGCTCATCCGTTTTCGAACAGTATATATCACTGAGATCGATGAATAATTCAGCAGAAGTTTGGTTTGTTCTTGTTTGTTGCCAGAGTTGAGTAAAAGTCCTGTTTTCTTGTTAATAAAGTCTGTATGTTATTGAATCCAGTTTCTATACTTAGAAAATAAAAGTAAAGAAACGTTATTAGTTGGTATGTGGCTCAGGGAGACCAGATTTTAAGAAGGTGAAAGTAACTTGAGAAAACAAGGAGCGTTTATATGCATATGTTTAAAAAATGCTAAATGGATTGAGATGCTTAATCATCCTATCGGAGCAGGACTGTAAGATAAGAGAATCATCAAAAACTGCCACTCTGCAATCCTTCGGCTGGGTTCTGTCAGCTTTAGTTCCAGATGGGGACACCTTCAAAATTGGTGTGTGCGTCTAGGCAAGGGATTTCATGGATCATAAAAAGGGGGTCACTGAGAGCAGAAATAAAAAGTGGTGCATTTGAGTTACTTAATGCATAAATGCAAACTTGAATGCTATTGTGATAAGGGAAGAGGAATTGAATTGCCAGGGAATAGTTTGTGAATGATGGAAAGAAACCAGATTTTCAAGGACTGTAAACGAGGATTATGGTGGCAGGCAGGGAAGTGGAGTTAAGGCCACAATTAGATTAGCCTTGATATTTTTGAAAGGTAGAGCAGGCTCGATGGCCTACTCCTGTTCCAATTTCTGATCTTATGTTCTGATGTAATCGTTTCTCAAGTAATCCTTTCCTTGTGGCAGTTTTGCCAGGCATTACCAATTGTATCAAACCATTAGAATTTACGAAGGCATCCACCGGCAAGTGCGTGTGGGCACAAAATAACATCTCCCACATCCATGATTGAGTATATTAAAAAAAAAGCTGAATATTTTAGTACTGCTTTTTTAAAATGCAGAGTGTATATCTCCCTCAGTTTTCCCAGTCTGTATCTACTGCATCCAAGAGGTAGGCAGATCTTTTCTCAACTCCCTTTTTTCAATTAATGCTGTAGAAAGTATATCAGAGTGGACAGCAATGGTTTCTTTCTGATTTTCATCATTTATCAGATTTTCTGGCCTCAGCTCGAGGCTTTGCCTTGGTACTGCAACCATAGTTAACAATTCATCAGCAAGCTGTCAAGTTTGTGCCCTGCTGTTTTGTGGCTTAACACATTGGTGTTTGAACATGGTTCCATTTCTGTTATGTATCTTCAGTAGATTTGAGCTTTTCCCTAAGTGAAAAGCTTGTACATTTTTATTTTGGCCTAGAACTATTTCTAAAAAAAATTAGATGGATTAATAAATGTGATTCCAGTCAATTTATATTTTATGATTCCTGTCAAACATCTCAGGACTGCAAATTGAGACTTCATTAAAAATATTTGAGTTTGCGAAGGATATCCAGATCTTAATCATAACAGTATTTATAGTACTTCATCATAGTAGAAGCAGTTATGATACTTAAATTACAAAGGACAGCCAATTTATATAACTGTTCTCCTTGGCACACATTGCAAATATATTATGCATGGTAAAATAATGATTCTGGCTTCTACGATGTTTTAGTAAGATGGAGCTTATATTTCTTGTTAATGAACATGTGAAATATGTATGTCAACTACTCATTTTACATTTGACATGGTAGAAGAGAAACTACATAATTATTAGAATTTTCAACGGAGGGTGATGCAAGAAATATCTAATAGGCAAGAGGCAATGAAAAAGAATGCACATTGCATACATAAAACTTTTCTATTGAATTGATTTCAGTTTCGCAGTAAGCAGTGATCAGTTGCTGGAAGCAAATCTGTGTCAGTGCTTGTATGACATACACTCAGAATAGACCTGTGCCAACATAATATTCTAGGTTTTAAAGATCTGGCTTCACTCTTTGTGTCCATTTATTGTCTGAGATTTGTTAATGCAGATGCATTCTTCATTTTTTAAAAAAGTGATTTGTGGAAATTTTTATGTTGTGGTCATCTCCACGAAAAACTGGGATGAGATTGCCCAAAATAATATTGCTCAGGTGACTTTTCTGGGGAGAGGACTTTAATCCTAGCAGTCTGAACCAGATTTGGTGGGGATTTGAAGAAAAATTATTTAACTCAGAGGGTTGTTGGAATCTGGAACGCAGTACCTGAAGAGGTGGTAGAGGCAGGAACCATCACAACATTTAAGAAGGGTTTAGGTGAGCACTTGAAACACCATAACATACAAGGCTACGGACCAAGTGCTGGAAAATGGGATTAGAATAGTTAGGTACTTGATGGCTGGCACAGACACGATGGGCCGAAGGGCCTGTTTCTGTGCTGTATAGCTTTATGACTCTATGTTTCCAATGAAAAAAGTCAAAATAATCCACTGTTGCACTCAGTTCCTTAAATGTATGAAATAGAAAGGGGGAAAAATCACAAATACTGGAAATCTGAAAGGTCCTGAAATATTAACCTGTCTTTCTCTAAATATTTTGTGCATTTCCAGCATTTCTAATTTCATTTTTCTTTAATCTGGTATGCAGCATATTTATATCTGACAATGCTACTTCAAAGCATGAGTGCAAATATGTTTTGAGAATGCAAATATTCAGTACTTGCTGAGTAAAACTTTGTCCCCCCCCCCCTTGAAATAAAATCCTTATGCTTATACTTCCCAAAATGGTTGCTGAAACTTACAAGGTATAGGTAAGTAAAATCTAAAAAGAGATGAATATGCATTATGATATGGTGGCACAGTCGAGTACAGTACAAAGATTACCTGATTTAATTCAATGGCAATAATTAAGTATTACTGAGTTAAAGCTATTTGGTTTTCAATTTTACCAACCCAGAAAACGGCTCATCTGTAAGTAGAAGTTTGTAGCCTGTCTCCCAAGCTAGAGACCTATTACCACACCTAGCTCCCTGAATGAACTAGCCACTACTGGGATTAAATCACTACAATATTCTAGAAATTACTTATTACTAATCTAGTTGAGAGGCAAGGAAATAAATCTTATTTGAATCACTGCCAAATACATGCTTAAAGTATCCTTGACTATGTTGGCAATGGTTTCTATATTTTTAGCTCTAATTATTAGACTAACGTGAGCAATGTTTACATGTATCAGTGCGCAACTTGTGTTTTCCATAACTTGGAGATTGAGATTTAATGGTTTGAGTTTATAGTTTACAGATGCTTCAGGTACAGGCTAGGTACATTCCAACAAGGGCAAAAGGTGGGGGGGACCAAAAACAGGGCGACTTGTATGTCGAGGGAGATGGAGATTATGATGAAACAATCAAAGAGGTTGTATGATGCATGTCAGGTGAATTCTTCAAGTGAGTACCAGGCCAAATACCCAATAAGCTGAGAGAAGAGGTGAAGAGGAAAATAAGTCTGGCAAAGAGATAATATTGGAATAGAATGGGTTTCAAAATTGAAAGGAATCCAAAAATCATCTCCAGGCATATAAATAGTAATCGGGTAGTAAGAGGTGGAGTGGGGCTTATTAGGGACAAAGAGGGTGATATATGCGTGGAGGCACAGGGCAAGGCTAGAATAGTTAATGAGGAGTTTAGGTGTTTACGAAGGAAGAGGAATCTGACAAAATATCGGTAGAAGCAGAGAGAGTAGAGGCAATTGATAGGGTAAAAATTGAGAGGGAGGAGGTACTAGAAAGACTGGCTGTGCTTAAGGTAGATAAGTCACCTGGTCCAGATGGCTTGCATTCCAGGTTGCTAAAGGAATTGGGGATGGGGATAGTGGAAGGGCTTGCCATAATTTTCCAAGAAATTAGAGAGGATTGGAGAGTGGCAAATCTGACATCCTTATTCAAGAAAGGGTGTAAGGACAGTTCTATCAACTACAGGTCAGTTAGTTTAACATTAGTGGTGGCTTAGGTCTTAGAAACAATAATCAGAGAAAAAATCAACAGGCACTTGGAGAGTTTTGAGTGAAATAAGGACGGCCAGCAAATATTGGTAAAAGGCAGATCATGCTTGACTAATCTAATTGAATTTTTTGATGAAGCAACAGAGAAGGTTGATGAAGAGAATGCAGTGGATGTTGTCCATATTGATTTTACAAAAGCTTTTGATAAAGTACCACATAAAAGGCTGGTTAACAAAATTGAGGCTCATGGAATAGGAGGGTCGCTGTCAGCTTGGATAAAACGTTGGCTTAACGACAGAAAACAGCAAGTCATGTTCTTTCAGTACCATTCTCAACTCCTCAGATACTGAAGCATTCCGAGTCCATATGCAGTAAGATCTGGACAACATTCAGGCTTGGGCTTATGTGGCAAATTATATTAGCGCCACACAAGTGCCAGGCAATGACAATCTCCAACGGTGCCCCCTTGGCATTCAACGACATTTCCATTGTTGATTCTCCCACTGTCAACATCCTGGGGGGTTACCATTGACCGGAAACTGAACTGGAGCAGCCACATAAGTACTGTGGCTACAAGAGCAGGTCAGAGGCTGGGAATTCTGCGGCGATTAACTCACCTCCTGACTCCCCAAAACCTGTCTACCATCTATAAGGCACAAGTCAGGAGTGTAATGGATTACTCTCCACTTGCCTGGATGAGTGCAGCTCCAACAACACTCAAGAAGCTCGACAAAGCAGCCTGCTTGATTGGCACCCCATCCATCACTTTAAACATTCTCTCCCTTCACCACCGATGTACAGTGGCAGCAGTGTGTACCATATACAAGATGCACTGCAGCAACTCACCAAGGTTCCTTTGACAGCACCTTCCAAACCCGCGACCTCTTCTGCCTAGACGGACAAGGACAGCAGACGCATGGGAAGACCACCATCTGCAAGTTCCCCTCCAAGTCACACACCACACTGAATTGGAAATATATCACCGTTCCTTCACTGTCACTGGATCAAAATCCTGGAATACTCTCCCTAACAGCACTGAGTGTACCTGCACCACGTGGATTGCAGCAGTTCAAGAAGGTAGCTCACCACCATGTTCTCAAGGGCAGTTAGGGATGGGCAACAAATGCTGGCCTTGCCAGCGATGCCCACATCCCATGAAACAAATAATAATAAAAATTCAGAACATACTGTAAGTTGGTCAAGTTTTCAGATGATCCTAAGCTAGGAGGCCCATTGGAGTTTGATAATGCAGCTAGGGAATTATAGAAGAGCCTTGACAATATTTGCAAATGGACAAAAATATGACCAATGCATTGCAGAGGACAACAAGGCAGATCCATATTGTCAGAGGATTGAGTTATGAGGAGAGGTTGAAGAAACTCAAAATGGGCGATGGTAGACAGTGGTGTTCCCCAAGGGTCAGTGTTAGGACCACTGTTTATTTTGCTATATATAAATGACTTGGCTTTTGGAATGCAGAGGAGAATCTCGGCAAACTGAGGATGATGTGAACTGTCTGCAACAGGACATAGATAGGCTAGCAGAATAGGCAGAGAAGTGCCAGATGGAATTTAATACTGACAATTTTGAGGTGATGCATTTAGGCAGAAGGGATTGGGTGAGGCAATATAGACTTAATGGCACAGTTCTAAAGAGTGTGCAAGAACAGAGGGATCATGTGCATCGATCTTTGAAGGTGGCAGGACATTTTGAGAGTGTGGTTAGCAAAGTATTTAGGATCTTGGACTTCATAAGTAGAGGCATAGAGTACAAAAGCAGGAAGTTATGCTGAACCTATATAAAGCTCTGGTTCGGCCCCAAGTAGAGCATTGGGTTCTGGTAACCAGACTTCAGGAAGGATGTGAGGGTCTTTGAGAGGGTGCAGAGGAGATTTGCCAGCACGGTTCCAGGGATGGGGGGTTTTTAGTTACAAGGTTAGGTTGGAAAAGCTGGGGTTGTTTTCCTTGGAGCAAAGGCAATTAAAAGGAGTGAGAACAGAAAGTGCTAGAAATATTCAGCAGGTCTGCCTGTGGAGAGAGAAACAAAATTAATGTTTCAGGTTTGCAACCCTTCATCAGAACTGGCAAAAGTTAGAAATGTAACAGTCTTTGAGCAAGTGAGAGTGGGGAGGGTAATGTAGAACAAGAAGGAAGGACTGTGATAGGACAGAGGGGGATGAGGTTAAATGACAGATGTCATGGAACAGAATGCAAATGGAGTTCTAAATAGTTGTAGTAAAAGACAAAGCACAAGTCCAGAGAGAGTGCTAATGGCAGAATAATGAACGGTCTGTACGAAAGCAAAAACATGAAGAATGAGTTTAAGACTAGCATATGGTTTAAAAATAATAAAATTTTAAAATTATATTAAATTTTATATATATATATATATATATATATATATATATATAAAATAAACAATAAATAAACAAAAAGTAACAATGGGGCACATGGTCTGAAATTATCGAACTCAATATTGAGTCCAGAAGGATATAGAGTGCCGAAGCGGAAAATGAGGTGCTGTTCCTTGAGCTTGTATGGATGTTCACAGGAGTATTGCAGCAGGCCAAGGACAGAATTTGTAGAAATTGCTATAAAAAAATTGTAGTTGGGCATGGGAACAAGGTTCATTTTAAGGTGCCTTAATTTTAATTGCGCTGATAAGGGATGGGATCAGTAAAGGCCTGCTTGGGTATAAAATTGAAACCCGACCTGACCACATCCAACCCGACCCAGGCCTGAATCCTTTAATTTTTTTTTCGCGCCCAACCCGACTATTGTAATAAAGTTAATATCAAACAGGTTATTGTGCTCTACGCTCTACCTTGTCCAAATGGTAATGTTTACTTGTGATCCTGTTTATCCATTCTGGCAGCAGGCTATTCCTGCAGATGGAGTCGTGGGGAATCATGGGTGAGCCTGATGCCGTCACCAGGAACCAGCGCCACCCCTCCCCTCCCCTCTCCCCCCCCCCCCCCCCCCTCACTTTCACACATGAGCATTTTCTGGCCGAGTTCATTGGATAGTGATCAGGAGTAAAAACCTTGTGATTTTCTTACCCCCCTTCCTTTTTTTAGTCAACACAGTTTTTGGAGGGTTGTAGGGCTATAGAGATTTGGAGTGGTGGAGGGTGGCTATGCAAGTCCATGAAGATTTGAACATGAGCAACACAGAGGCCAATTATCATTTTCTGACTGCTATTTCTAAGCTCAGTAAATTCAATACAGAGAGATTGGATTGGAAACTAAATTTCAGTGAAAGGAAAGATTGATTGATAGGAAAAATGGCAGATCAGATAGCAGGCTTTCCTCGTGCTGTTTGATTGTTGGTGTACAGTACTGCAGGTTCCCGGTGCTGTCTGATTATCAGTCTACAGTACTGCAGATTTGCAGTACTGTTTGATTGAAGACTTCTGGTTGATCAGCATGCACATAATGGCCAGCACCTCGAATAGCCTACAAAGCCAAAAAAAAGGATATGTTAATGTTGACTATGTGTGTTGAACAATTTCTAGCATTGACATTTATTACAATTTTACATAAAAGTTAGTATCACTTTGAAAAAAAAAATTCTTACCTTAGATTGTTTGATGTCGTGGTTGAATCTCAACCCTCCAAAGCTTTCAGAGTGTCCATCTATCCTTTGAGATCTTTGTAAGATTTTTGTGGCGCTGCTAGATAAACAAGCGCTGCTTATTAGTTGCTTTTACGCACTGGACTGTCTTGTTCCTCTGTAAGATTATAGTTCAGTCATAGAAGAGATAAAGCAACCCAGAAGCCCTGATTTGAAGTATTAAAATGCAAAACGAATAATGTAACCGTGATCAGATACAGTTATGTATTTATTGAACATCTTTCTTCCGACTGCTTGAGTACATAAAATTAAAGATCCAACCTCCAGGAGCCGAACTAAATTTTTGTAGATAACTTTCAATACACACAGTATTTCTCTTTTCTGTTAGAAGTATCAGCCTGTCTCTTACAAGACTTTCAAATGACGTCTTGACTCCCTCATGATTTTTAAGCAGTCTTCTCATGAGATTATCCATTTTCTCTCTACAGAGAAAGACTTGCTGTTCTCTAGCACCTTTCACAACCTCAGGATGTCCCAAACCACTTTCCACCCAGTGAAGGTCTTTGTGAATTGCAGTCACTGTTGTAAAGTAGGAAACGCAGCAACCATTGCCCACAGCAAGCTCCCACAAACAGCACTGTGATAATAACCAGATAAAACAAAAACAAGTTGTGTCAAACCATAGACTAAAAAGAAAACAAATAGCCTACTCCAACGAAGCACCCACTAGACAGTTAGGTGAACATTTGATTTCGTAGTTTCAGTTACAGGCAGAGCAAGTAAGTAGTCTCAGTTACAGACATAGCAAAAGAAAAAGAAAAGAACAAAAGGTGTTATAAATTGTCATATAAAAAAAGAATAGAGTCAACAGTGGAAGGCTTAAGGGCAGTCCTCCACTGGTCGATTGCCCTTCCAGCTATGCTGAAGTTCCTCTCGCTGCTGCTGCTTGCTGGAATGCAAAGTATACTTCTTGCCAGCCTGGCCAATTTAGGGTATGCAACACTGTTCTTTCCACCAGCCCAACAGATCACACTTGTTTGCCACCGCCAACGCAGCAGGCCTCTATGCTGTGTACTGCTGCACTTCATCATTTGTGTCCACTTCTTCATGAATATTCTCGCATTCAGTAAATTCGGTCAGTGCTTTTTTGGCAGCTGTAAGGGGTTCATCGTCAACCACTTTTGTTTCCTTCACAGGGTCGTCTGCTTTGAAGTTGTTGATATGTCTGCACACTTCAGAACAAACGTCTTTCCTATCATGGCTGGACAGCATTCGCAGCTGATTAAATTTAGGCCGGAGAAATGTTGCTATCTTGTGCACGTCATTTACTTCAACTTTCTTCAGAAGCCACTCTCTGTGCCGTTGCCTGACAACTGCTTGTATTGGAGTATCTGAAGAAAGTGGCATGCAGAATCATTTAAGTGTCTCAAAGCACGGAATTACCAGGTTCAATGTAGGATACTCATCTCCTCTAGTTCCCTCTGAGCTTCATTAAAATGGTCGGAGGAAATCAACCAAAAACTGCAAGACATCGGGGGCGATGTTTTCCAGCCTGTAGCTTTCCCCACGCTGTTCCAGTTTCTCGTGCAGCTCATGATAAATATCCTGAATTGAATTCAGTGGCAGATACCCAGTACTGTACCTCATTTCTCCCATTGAATTTAAAGTTTTAGACAACTGTGCAGCAAGACCAGACTGTTTAACATATGTCACCAAGGCTTTGGCATGATGTATAGTTTCTACAACATCCGGAGCTTCGGAAGCTAATTCCTTTGGATCAAGTAAATGTCGAAGGACCATGTTATATATGTGGTCCTGACAATCCAGACGTTGTTATAGTCTAAGAGCAAGCACTATGTTAGCGCCTTGATCTGTCACCCAGACTATTTAAATTTGCTGGGTCGAATCCAAAAATATTCACTAACAGCTTTAAAAACTCTTGCCTGATGTTTTCACTAGTTTTGGCATTCTCTAGTGGGAACATTGCTGTTGTTGAAACTTGGGCATTAAGTTTAAAATCTACTGTGATGTAATGACAAGTTATCGACACAGAATGGATTTTTACAGTAGTCGTCCGTCCACATGTCAGTTGTCATTCCCACATTCACATCCTTCAGTATGTCAGTAATCTGAGAAATTATTTGTTTTCTCTTTTCTTTGGCCACATCTCGACACCTTGAAACTGTACTTGGATTTGGTAGCATACTTGATGCTGATACTGTAGCACCCACGTTGATAAGCTCTTGTGCTAGCTCAACAAAACCTTCACCAGAGACAGTTTGGAAAGATTGAATATCCTTGCAACAGAGACTCATGAGACTGATTTCTTGTGAGCAGGTATGTATTTTTCGTTCGTCGGTACGACTGACTTGGCCCTGCTGCGGGTCGTGTACAACCTTTCAGTGTGCCGTTGCAAAGAAGAATTTCCCGTCTTTTTGCTGTCATATTTTAGTAGAAGTTTGTAAGATTTGCATTGTACAAATCCAGTTGAACTTTTACTATTGCGGAAAACAACAGCGTTGAAAAGCTTCCAAACGGAAGATTTACCTTTTCTGGCTTTCCACTGCTAAACATTCTCCAGTAGACAGCATTCATTTCACATCCATACTTAGTGTACTGTAGTGTAGAATCACGTTTGGATGCATGGAAGCTACAGCATGAGCGCGATGACCTCATAGAGATGCTCACTCGCTCACTGCAGAGTGCGAAGTCCGGACTGCACGTTTCCTGCCTTGACCTTAATGTTGAATTCAAGATTACAGGGGCAGCACTGTCCAGCCCGACCCCATCCAAGTCCGAATGCTGGACTTGGAAGAGAGACCCGACCCGAACCTGACACGTAGTCAGATCTAGTCGGGTTCAGGTTGGCCAATAAACAACTCCTACCAATGTTTGCTGCCCCTTGCTGTTTCTTAGCTCCACCCAAACAGATTCCACATTTTGTTCTTCCGATCTGAGATCCTCCCTTACTAATGTACTGACCCCTAAAGCCTGGCGACTCGACCCGAACCCGACTGCAGGTTGGGTTGCCAGGCTTTAGGGATCAGTAAATTAGTAAGGGTGGACCTTGGATCGGAAGAATAAAATGTGGAATCTGTTTGGGTGGAGCTAAGAAACAACAAGGGGCAGCAAACATTGGTAGAGTTGTTTATAGGCCACCAAACAGTTGTGGTAGTGTAGAGCATGGTATTAATCAGGAGATTAGCGAAGCATGTGGCATGAGTAATCATGGATGACTTCAATCTGCATACACACTGGGTGAACCAAATGAGCACTAATACTGTGGAGGACAAGTTTCTGGAATGCATTAGGGCTGGTTTTCTAGAGCAGTATGTTTTAGAAACCAACTCGAGAACAGACAATTTTAGATCTAATTATGTAATGAGAATCTTGTTGCAAAAGAACCTTTAGGCATGGGAGTGATCATAATATGATGGAATTTTACATTATGTTTGAAAGTGAGGTAGTTCAATGTGAAGCCAGGGTGTTAAATTTGAACAAAGGAAATTATGAAGGTATGAGGAGCAAATTGGCTGAGGTGGATTGGGAAAATACATTGAAAGGTATGACAGTACATAGGCAATGGATTGTCTTTGAAGAAATATTACATAGTTTACAGCAACTATACATTCCTTCAAGGCACAAAAACCCCAAAAGTAAAGGCAGTCAACCGTGGATAACAAAGGAAGTTAACGATTGTATAAAATTAAAAGAAAAGGCCTATAAAGTTGCCAGAAATAGTAGCAAACCTGAGGATTTGGAAGATTACAGCAAAGGCGGATGAAGAAACTGATAGAGAGAATGGAATATGAATGTAAGCTAGCAAAAAATATAAAAGTGGACTGTAAAAGCTGCTACAGTTACATAAAAAGGAAACATTTGGCTAAGAGAAATGTGGGTCCATTACAGGCAGAGTCAGGAGATTTATAATGGGGAACAGAGAAATGGCAGAGAAGCTAAATGATTACTTTGTGTCTGTCTTCACTGAGGAAGATACAAGATATCTCCCAGAATTAGAGATCCAAGGGATTAGGGGGAATGAGGAATTGAAGGAAATTAGTATTAGTAAGAAGGTTGTGTTGGAGAAATTAATGGGGCTGAAGGTTGATAAGTCCCCACGACCTGATATTCTACATCCCAGAGTGTTGAAAGGGGTAGCTATGGAGATAGTGGATGCATTGGTGATCATCTTCCAAAATTCTACAGATTCTGGAGTGGTTCCTGAAAATTGGAAGGTTGCAAATGACACCCCACTATTTAAGAAGGGAGGGAGAGAAAAAACGGAATTACAGACCTGTTAGCCTTACATCAGTTGTTGGGAAGATGCTAGAATCTATTCTACAGGATGTGATAAATGAACAATTGGATAATAATCTGATTGGGCATAGTCACCATGGATTTATGAATGGGAAATCATGTTTGACAAACCTGTTGGAGTTTTTTGAGGATGTTACTAACAGAATTGATGAAAGGGAGTCAGTGGACGTGGTATACTTGAATTTTCAGAAGGCTTATGATAAAGTCCCGCTCAGGAGGTTGGTTAGCAAAATTAAAGCACATGGGATAGGAGGTAATATACTGGCATGGATTAAGGATTGGTTAACAGACAGAAAGCAGAGAGTAAGAATAAACGGGTCATTCTCGCGTTGGCAGGCTGTGACTAGTGGATCATCAGTGCTTGGGCCCCAGCCGTTCAAAGTATATATCAGTGATTTGGATGTGGGTACCAAATGTAGTATTTCCAAGTTCACGAATTACACAAAACTAGGTGGGAATGTGTGTTCTGAGGAAGATGCAAAGCGGCTTCAGGGGGATTTGGGCAGACTTAGTGAGTGGGCAAGAACGTGGCAGATGGAATATAATGTGGAAAAATGTGAGATTATCCACTTTGGTAGGAGGATTAGATGTGCAGAGTATTTCTTAAATGGTAAGAGATTAGAAAGTGTAGATGCACAAAGGGACCTGGGCGCCTCATCAGTAAGTCACTGAAAGCTAACATGCAGGTGCAGCAAGCAATTAGGAAGGCTAATGGTATGTTCACCTTTATCGCAAGGGGATTTGAGTACAGGAGTAGTGAAGTCTTGCTTCAATTGTATAGAACCTTGGTTAGACCGCACCTGGAGTACTGTGTGCAGTTTTGCTCCCTTTACCTTAGAAAGGATATTATTACCATAGAGGAAGTGCAACGAAGGTTCACCAGACTTGTTCCTGGGATGTCAGGACTGTCCTATGAAGAGAGATTGGGGAAACTGTGCCTGACTTCTCTAGAGTTTCGAAGAATGAGAAGTGATCTCATTGAAACTTACAAAATACTTAGAGATAGACAGGGTGGATGCAGCTAAGATGCTCCCGCTGGTTGGGGAGTCTAGAACCAAGGGACACGATTTCAAAATGAGGGGGAAACTACTTAGGACAGAGATGAGGAGAAATTTCTTTACTCAGAGGGTTGTGAATTTTTGGAATTCTCTACCCCAGAGGGCTGTGGAAGCTCAGTCATTGAGTATGTTTAAAGCAGAGATTGACAGATTTCTAAATACCATTGACAAAGGGATATGGGGATAGTGTGGGCAAAAGTCATTGGAGTGGATGATCAGCCATGATCGTATTGAATGGCGGATCAGGCCTGATGGGCTGAATGGCCTACTCCGGCTCCTATGTTCCTAATTCTTCACCTTGTTCCCATGCCCACATTTCTGTTCTTGGCCTGCTGCTGTGTTCCATTCAACAACAACTCAAGCTCGAGGATCAGCACCTCATTTTCTGATTAGGCACTCTACATCTTTCTGGACTCAATTTTGAGTTCAATCATTTCAGACCATGAGCTCCATTATTCTTTGTGTTTTTTTTATGTTATTTTTAATTTTTTTTAACCATGTACTAGTCTTAAACATATTTTTCATGTTTTTGCTTTTGTACAGACTGTTCATTATTCTGCCATTAGCGTACTCTCTGGACTCATGCTTTGTCTTTCACTCCAACTATTTAGAACTCCATTTGCATTCTGTTCCATGACATCTGTCATTTAACCTCTTCCTCCCTCCGTCCTATCACAGTCCTTCCTTCTTGTTCTACTTCCACCCCAGCCACCCACCCCCCCCCTCGCCCCAAACCCCGCCTCACTTGCTCAAAGACTGTTACATTTCTAACTTTTGCCAGTTCTGGTGAAGTGTTGCAAACCTGAAACGTTAACTCTGTTTCTCTCTCCACAGATGCTGCCAGACCTGCTGAGTATTTCCAGCACTTTCTGTTCTCACTTCAGAATTCCAGCATCCACTGTATTTTGCTTGTATGAGATTAAAGGGAGATTTGTTAAAGGTGTACATGATTATGACAGGCTTAGATAAGTTAGACAGGAAACAACTGTTCCCATTAACTGATGGTAGAAGGATTAGGGGACATAGATTGATGGCTTTGGGCAAGAGATGTGAGGGGAATGTGAGGAAGAACTTTTCTCGCAGTGAGTGGTAATGACGTGGCACCCACTGCCCACGAGGCAGAGGCAGTCAGTGATTTCAAATTTGGATGGGTACTTGAGGAAAATAAATTTACAGGGCTATGGGGATCATGCGGGGAAGTTGGACTGACTGAGTTGCTCCACGGAGAGTTGGCATGGACTTGACTGACCGAATGACCACCACCTATGCCGTAAATGACTCTACTTTGGAAATTACAATTTTGACTGTCAGTTCTGACAGAACAATTCTGAACTTGATTCAGATGTACTGGTCTGTTGGTGCGACGTAGAGGTCTCTGGTTGAGATTAATTATATTGCTTCTGTTGCACTAGTGCAAATTTATTTTGGTAAGGAACTGTTGTGCATTAGACATTAATTACACTTCTTTTGAAGTAGCATGAGATTTGTGTTTGGACATAACACTGGACAATTCCCAGTGAATTTTAAGTAGCATGTATTGAAAATTACAGGGTTATTAATCTTTTGTCTTGGAAATATTAATATTTTTTACTTATTTGAAAAACCCAAATATAATGCATTTAAAATCATTTAGAGGCAAGTGACAGAGCATCAGACACTTCAGTTTTGTAAAATCCAGGACATTTCAATAACAATTATAGACAGGTGAAATTTTTTTGGGCCAATGAGGCTGAGACAGCTACATTTGCATCATCATCCCTGTTAATCTTCCATTAAAGCTAGCTATGGGTGAGATTGTGTCTGACAACACACACCAACACCCCAATAGAAGATGTAGGCTTTGGCATAAATAGCCCTCTTCAGGGCGTATGGTTTTTGAGAGGTGGTCTATAATGATGATTATTGGACCAGTGCCTACTTTTTAAAAATGCAACTGTCATTTAATACACCTGTATGTCACAGACCAGTAATGTTCCAATAAAAATACACCTTGAACTTTGGATGAATCTGTTGCATTGGAAGTAATGTATATGTATAATTTTTATGCTATTTCGACACTTATGTATATCAACTACTGAATTAGGAGCAGTTACGTTGAAGAACAGTATCTACCAAGGGATAGCTAAGGCTGTTTAATCTCACCATGTTTTAGCCTTAGACTATATGTGGGCATTCGGTGTTGGAGCACTGTGATTTAATTTACTGGCTGATAGAAAATAAATAGGCTTCAAGGGTTTTTTAAATTTTCCTCCGGATGAACTATAATGTGCTGAGTCCATTAAATAATTTCACGGCTCCTGTATATGTGTGACAAATGGATTCTGTCACAAATGTTAGGCTGTCAAATTTTCGATACTGAGTCAAAGACTCAGTAAACATTAAAGCTGTTTAATTGAATGGCATCTTATTCATTTAATATCAGGCTCTCATGTTGGAATTTGATATATATTTCAGTAACAGTTAGATTTTTCTTCCTTTTTCAAATCTGCTTTTCTGTTAACGATGCTGACTCTTGCTCAGTTGTTTCACTGGCACCTGAAACCATCATATACCTTATTCAAGTAACTATTACTCTTGTGTGGGCCTAGGTAGTGAGTGTCAGCAGGGTACTTTTTGAGGGACAGAGGATGCATCACAGCTGACCCTGAATTTGCCCACCCTTGACGTGCACATATGTACTTTCCATGAGTAGTCACAGAATAATCATCAAGAGGTAAAAGACCAGCCATTTTTCCACCTTTCTCCTTAGCCACCAGTTCAGTAGCCCAGGACACTGACGCCAATTGTAACATCCTAACTGCAGCCCAGCTGAGATCACTTGACTTGGGCAAGACCATTGGTTGAACGTGGTAATTTCCTAACCTTTCTGGCTGCATACTGAACAAGGTAGTACATTTACTCACTGAGCCATTGAGGGAGGTGTAGTAACAATTATTTGTATTTTGACATGTGCTACTTTTGTGAAATGTTTTGTTGTGTATGTACTTTTGCCCACCTCTGCGCATTATTTAAATGGCAGGGCAAAACAGTACAGACTGCAAATCTCTGATTGACGCTATCATTGGGCGATAGAAAGGTGGATAAATTACTTTTATATGCTACTCGCTTAGAGGGAGATTTTGCTTCCTGTGTTACACAGATCAACAGTTCTTCCTTTGTCAGTTGCAAATGATATTGTTATGCAACCTCTTAAGCAATTCATTAGGAAGCAAGCACTCCATCATGTATTACAGAGAACCCTACTGTCATAGGTGATTGCAACTTTGCACACATGGGAATAGATGTCCATTTTTCCAAGTGAAGACAAGAAGTTGCAGAAAACTTGGAAGAGTGTATAGCTGTGTCCATCTGAGAGTTCACATGCTTTTGAGAGGAGTTGTCTGTAATGAATAAATGATGCAGACTAAATATGCCTTCCATGCCTTAAATGAGCAACTGTGAGGTTCTACAAGATGAGACAAATGCTGCTGTATAAACTGGATGATTAAACTTAATTCATCTTTTTTTGCCTTGTCTGGAATGTCTCTCCTCTTAAACCGTGTATATGGGCATTTGTTTCATGACCCTTTGGGCAATATCTTGCTCTTTGTCAGTTGCCACCTTGTTTCACTCCCGAGATGAGGCTAGAAGCGGAACTCATGCTGAACGTTGAAGTACTATTGCTTGCCATGCACATATACACATTTATTTACACTGTTATCATTGGACTTTCCGCTGGCCATTTCTAAATAAGAAAATCCTTGGCACTTAAATCCATTCCTCTGTTTTGGTGAATGAACTCCTTCAGTCTATGTTTGGGTCTCGCTCCTCAGTTTCATATTCCTTAACAGACTGTGCTTTCTTGGAGTGTGAGGACTCCATTTGGATATGTCACATGGCCCCAAGAGCGATTTGAATCAAGGGAACTTCCACAGCCGTTATCTGCAAGGCCCTTTGGTGCACAAATTCCTCTGGCCTGTGAAGATTCCTGTGGTGGAAACTAATTCTGTGAATGGACATTAAGACTTTACACCCAAACTCTGTACCATTAGGTGGTGTGATACATACCTGACAACATAGAAGACACTCCACAGAGGATTGTAATTACTGTGGTGAGTAATTGCTATCTGAGAAATTTAAATTAGCATTATTAGTTCCTCATTTTTTTTTAAAAAGTATCTGAAGCTTGTATTTTACTTTGATGAAATGTCTTGGTGGGATAGGGGAGGTACAATTAATGAAAGAGAAAAGCAATGAATAAGATTTGCCTCGTGTTTTTGCTCCCATTATTTGTGTCCCAAAGTGTTTTGCTTTTAATTGAAATGCGGAGCAATTGAAGTGAGAACACGAGAGGAAGATGATCATTAAAAATATAGCCTTTTGCCAAATCTTTTGATAAAAGTATTTGAAGTGCGTTTGTTGCACCCCTAGTGTAAACATCTAAACCTTTTATCTTTGTTTTGTTCTCCATCCATGTTACTGAAATGAACTGTTCCTAAATTCTTTTTTCTCTCCATGCCTTATCAGTGAAATCCTCTATCCAAATAATTGAAGTTGGAAGATATTGACTTTTGTTTTTCAGTTTTGTTAACTATTTAAAGTGTATGTAGTTGGTTACCATAATCTGATCAGATTACAACACCTTAATGGTTAAATCATTTAAATGATAAGAGTATGAATGCATGAGAAGATCGATTCATGTATAAAGTATTAATCAGGGTGGCTTGGTTGTAAGTAGAATTATAATGAATATATTATTTGACTGCTAGAGCAAATAGAAGCTGTAGTTGTTGAACCTATTTTACACTACCAAGAATGCTGGATATGTGAACAGTTACTGATGGCTTTCATTTACAGGGGTAAACAGGTCAAAACTTCAGGATATGATTGCAGATCTCAGAGATGATGAGCTGCCTCACATGCCATCTGGAACCATGATTCAGTCTAGGCCAACCTCTTCCAGACTGGCTGATCATGACAGCTCAAGAGCAGAAGAAGGTATAATTAAAATTGTTACTGTATTGCCCTGTTCAGTCAGTATTTCAAGTTAATGCTGGAAATACTTAGTCGGTCTGACAGCATCTGTGGAGAGAGAAACAAAGTTAACACTGCGGGTGGTTGACCAGAACTGGAAAAAAGTTAGCAATGTAATAGAATTAGAATTAGAACATTTCAGCGCAGTACAGGCCCTTCGGCCCTCGATGTTGCGCCGACCTGTGAAACCATCTGACCTACACTATTCCATTTTCATCCATATGTCTATCCAATGACCACTTAAATGCCCTTAAAGTTGGCGAGTCTACTACTGTTGCAGGCGGGGCGTTCCACGCCCTTACTACTCTCTGAGTAAAGAAACTACCTCTGACATCTGTCCTATATCTATCACCCCTCAACTTAAAGCTATGTCCCCTCGTGTTTGTCATCACCATCCGAGGAAAAAGACTCTCACTATCCACCCTATCCAACCCTCTGATTATCTTATATGTCTCTATTAAGTCACCTCTCCTCCTCCTCCTCTCCAACGAAAACAACCTCAAGTCCCTCAGCCTTTCCTCGTAAGACCTTCCCTCCATACCAGGCAACACCCTAGTAAATCTGCTCTGCACCCTTTCCATAGCTTCCACATCCTTCCTATAATGCGGTGACCAGAACTGCACGCAATACTCCAGGTTTTAAGCAAGTACAGAGGCAGGGAAAGGGGAGTGGAGTAAGGAACAAAAGGCAAGGGTAGGGTAGAAAGCTAGAGATATTAAATGACAAAGGGAACGGTAATGAGACAGGTAAAGAAACAAAGATCGGTCTAGAGGACGTGTAAATGAAATCATTGTCAGCAGCTACTGCCTGCAATGGGGGCATTGGTTATGATCTGAAATGGTTGAACTCTTGAGTCCAGAAGGCTGTAAAGTGGCTAATCGAAAGAAGTTCCTTGATCTTCACTGGAACACTGCAGGAGGCCAAGCACATGAGATCAGAGTGGGATGGAGAATTAAAATGACAGGCGCCTGGAGGCTCGGGGTCACGCTCGCAGACCTAAAGAGGTGTTCCGCAAAGTGATCACCCAATCTGAGTTTGGTCTCTCCATTATAGTAGAGACCGCATCATGAGCAATGAATACAGTATGCTAAGTTGAAAGAAGTACAAGTAAATTGTTGCTTCACCTGGAAGGAGCCTTTTAATAAAATATGTGGAATATTATTTGTTCCAGTCCTGCTTCAGTCCCCTCTTCTTCCACTGCATTGATGACTGTATTGGTGCCGTTTCCTGCTCTCGCTCTGAAGTGAAAAACTTCATCAACGTTGCTTCCAATTTCCACCCTTTCCTTGCCTTCACATGGTCCATCTCTGACTCTTCCCTTTCCTGATTCCAATTCTGGGGATAGGCGATTGATCAATATCCACTATAAGCCTTCCAGACTCAACATTGAATTCAACAATTTAGGATCATAACCAGTGCCTCCATTTTTTCGGATAGAAGCTGTTGGTAGTGATTTTGCTTTTCCAGTTTACACCACCTCCAGACCCATCTTTACATGTCCCATTATCATCTCTTTTGTCATTTATTTTCTCCTGCCTTCCACCTTATCACAGACTTTTTTCTTTTGCTCTTTTCCCTTTCCCTGCCTCTGTACTTGCTTAAAAACTGTTATGGCTCTCACTTCCAGTTCTGATGAAAGGTCATCCACCTGAAACATTAACTTTTTTTTCCCTCCACAGATGCTGCCTGACTTGCTGGGTATTAGCAGCATTTTATGTTTTATTACAGATTTCCAGCACCTTTTGTATCACTGTCATATTGATATCATCTCATCCCAACATAACAATCGGCAGCCATATCTATCAGCTCTAATCTGAGTAAGAAAAATGTATACCCTTGTGAGAATCGGCAAAATGAAAAGGTTATAGCCACTTAGTTTATATGACTGGAGCAATGGATCTATGTTTATTGTGAAATAAATGTGTTGACAATATTGTTGTTTCTAACTAAATAATCAAAATTGTAATCAACACTTAAATTCCTGAAGATTTTGTCATGCGGTAATAGAATTTTTCTATTTCATCTTTTTCTTATGTAGAGTAAAATCCATATGTTTCCCTCTGTGATACAGGAAGCCAATAGCAGAATCCTGGAATAGATTTTTGTAATTATGTTGGAAAGGAACTTTAGTTGCCTGAATTGCTATAAACTCTGATTATTTTTTGCATCTTCATAAATGTTTATTATTGTGACTTCATCTTTAATTGCTTTTTATAAGATGCATTTTGTACCTCATGCATTACAAATTCCATTATTTCCAATAATCCCTGCTGGAATGTACCCATGTGAAGGTTGGGCGTGGACCTTGGTGCAATCCCTTCAATGCATACTTGGCCAACATTGATTGACAAGGCTTACGCATGAAGGATGATCACTTCAGTGAGAAACTGAAGGGCAACTGCGCCCTGTGTGGTTATATCTCAGGACGGTCCTCAAGTAAAGGAGAAAAAGTGAGGTTGGGGGGGTGGTGGGATGTGCATTTCCTGTTCATAGAACTTCACTAGTAACATTCCCCCCCAAGCCCCTCCCATCCCTCATCTTCCATCCATTTTGTCAAATAAAGGTGGCCAACTTGTTATAGGCTTCAGAGAACTAAATGTGATAAATGCTCGAGAGCAGTCTTATCAACGGATTGAATTGTGTTCCTGAAAATTTGCTTCCTCCCCTCCAAGTGGACATAGAACCAGAAAGCATCTGCTTTTCATTTCAAGTTCAACTACACAACTTCAATGATTACTTTTGAGGTGTAGTTATAGTTATTTTATAGGCGAGCACTGCTACTGATTTGTGCACAAGTAATGGTGAGGTGAATGACCAGTAAATTTATTTTTGAGGGTGTTGATTGAAGGCAAAATGTTCGTAACGATATCAGGAAAGCTTCCCATGCAAGCCTTCCTGTAGTGCCGTGGAATCTTTTGCATCCACCTGAGAGAGCAGATGGACTCTCAGTTTAATGTTTCAGGCAAAAAAGAAATGCACCTCCAACAACTGTCAGGCTGTGTGTTCAAGCCCTTCAGTAGGGCTTGAGCCAATGGCCTTTCAACTCAAACAACAGAGTACCACTCCTAATCCAAGACTCTCACTTACAGAAATGAACATAGCCATGACCCATGGGTTTTTTTTCAGTCTGTCTTCGTAATTTGATTCTGCTTTGTGACAAATGTTCCTTGTACCTCTGAGTTTCATTGCCACATGGGTCCAATGAATTTTCGTAATCCTAGACTTGTAAAGGCATGAGAAGAAACTTACTAGTTTATGGACAAATAACTAGGATTTGCAAATATCAAAACTGACTTTTAAATATGCTAATTATCTGTGCTTTAGTCATTGTGCAAGAAATTGGTTTTAGACTCTGGCCGCTCTTGAGTATTATTCTTTTGGTAAAGGTGTGACAGTATTCGTTTTCTGACTTCTGCTATCGATATGTGCTTTGCTTTGCTTATGCAGTTTCTGTACAGCACTATCTGCAGATAAAGTATGTATTATAATGATGTAATATTTTCAGAACATTTATTAAGATAGCTTTAAGAATCCTAGTCTGTCTCAAAGAGATTAAATTGCGATGGTTTTTAGGGCCTTGGAATTTTAGTAATATTTTTGCTGGAAGCTTGATGTGAGAAATCTGTTGTTCTGCTGGTCTGGATAGTTCGTCAGTAGAAACTATGACATTGTTTTTGAACTGAGGAAAAATGATCCTTGTGTAGACTTATTTATACATTGTCGATGTTTCAGTGTTATTTTGGTAAATTTACTGATAGAATTTTCATTTGCAAAGTAGATGAAGTGTTTAATATCATATCACAAATCTGAGTAATATGGAATTAAACATACTCCAAACTTACGAACTTGTGGAAGACAACCAAGAAAGAATAACGTGAATTTCACATCTCAGGATGTCCTAAATCATTTAATAGTCCATGAATTACTTTTACAGTATGGTCCCTATTGCTGTGTAAGCAAATGAGAAACCAGATTTTTTCAGAATTAAATCAGAAGTCCCTTATTAAAATAATATATTTACAAGACTTGCCTTAAGATTGTTGTCCCATTGTATTTGGTGACTTTGAAGAGACATATTTAAGATTGCTAGACCATTCATGGTGTTTAAAGCAAGCTTAATTGTTCAGGTGACCATTTGTGTATATTTGCCGGTTTACACAACCACACTTTGTCCAAGTTGCAATTCCGATATGTATTTATGATTTTGAAGACCATACTGAGCCTTTTTAAACAATTTTTCCCCTATGAATGCAAGTAAATGTTTTTCTCAAATAAATGGTTATGCAGGTAATTCTGGGAAATCATTGGGCAACAGTCACATTTCCTTTTCATTTTGAAATTTCTTATTTCCCTTTCTTAATTTTCTCTTCTCTTGTAGAAGTATGGTTCTATAGGCATTGGGAAAACTTCAGGTACCTGATTCAAGTGGCCAGGTCATTCTTCTCATGTGAACTTTACAGTGTGTGCTTGCAGATTGTTATAAATAGTAGGTGTGCACTAGATATCACTCTAAGTCCCTTATGATGAAGATTTTTCCTTTACTGCCCAGTAATACAAAAGCATGACCCAGGAAGTTGAACAACAAAATCTGCATTGTTTGCAGTTAATGCTGTAATCTTACACAGGCATTCGTCCATCTTCTAGAAGATGGATGGATAAACATCTAATAGACGAGGGCAATTGTAAACCAAGAAAATGGTTTATTTTACACAATAAAGGACTATACAGAATACAGCTTCATTGAAACTCAGTCTGATTCCTATTGCTCCTTGTAACATCAAAAGTCAAAAGTAAAAACAAAAAGGTGCAAACGCACCCCCTGATGTGGGTTAATTTCACATTGTAAGTCACTATTTGCAAAATTGACTGGCTGCAATCTTAGAAAGAGAAATCTCTTCCTCTTGACTATTTCCACTCCAAACTTCTGCCCTTGTTCCAACTTGACAGGAAACCAGAGACTTGACTGTTGACACTCGTCCTGCACACTGGGGATTGTAAGCTGATAATGCAATTAGCTGATGTCATTCTAGACATGGGCCCTCGGATAGCCACCACCCGCTAGACTCAAATGAATGATACCATTACAACAATGTGTGAATGCCACTGTAATGTATTAACGAACCCTGTTGCTTCAAACTGATAGGTTATGCACAAAACGCCAATCAATAGTCACCTTGTCCAGTTCCAGTTATTGACTGGATTGTCTCTCTGTTTTCCAAGGTATCCAGTGTGTGTTTTGTGGATTTAACCCCTTATGTGCTGAATTTTACTTAATAGCAATATCTTCAAATAACCTGATTTTTTTTTCCCTGGGCCAAATAGTCAAAAACCTTGAAATGCAAGTATTCAACTGCAAGACATGATCCCAATCCTGCCCTTGTCCAGTGTCCAGGCATACCTGAATCATTGGATAGCAACCAGGGGAAGAAGCCTCCGTAATTTTTCTTGAGGCTAATTGTCGCACCTCCACTGCTACATGGCTAAACCCAGCAGAGATCAGGAACCAACTCTGAAAGCTCTAGGTAGTATTAGTTGGTGCTGTATACAAGTCCCTTATGATGAAGATTTTTCCTCCAATCAGGGAAACAAAGATTTATTTTAATTGCATCAAGCATTTCTTTTTGTCAGGAATTGCAGTATTAGAAATTTTTAAGCTGTCCCTCTCCAAAGATTTTACAGCTGTGTCTCATGAGATTGAATTAAAAACATCCTTTTCACATTCTGGACAAGAGTTACTGGGACCTGCTAAATTTTGAAAATCTGCCCTGTTAAATTGAAAAAGGAATCATCAATCAATTACAAGCTGAAGCATTTACAAATTCTGCATCCATAATAATATGCAGTTTTTGTCTGTCCAGACTCTCTTGATTGGTCAGTTTAAGTGGTGCATCTGTTGGCTTAGGACCTTCCCCCTTTATTCCAGGTGGCTTCTATCAAATGGATCAAAAATTATGTCCAGTACACTGCACCTTAATGTTATAAAATTTCAGAATATTGGTGGGTTTATTTGGGCGATGCTATTTTCGACTGGGACGGAGTTGAGTAGTGGAAATGAATTTTTTTCCTTTAAACTGGATAAGGTGCATGACAAATTTGTAAAAATGTTTCAGGGAAGTGGTTGATAACTGCAATTTAAAAAAAAAAATTCTGTTTATTGCATTAAATTAAACTTCGAGATATGTGAGCGCTGTCCCTATGGGGCGCATTTAGTTTTTGGTGCTGTTTTCGGCTGGGATGGAGGTGAGTAGTGGAAATGTAATTTTTTTTACCAGATTGAGATGTGTGAAACTGTTGTTGAAATGGTGTTACAGGGAAGTGTTGCTAACTATGAGGAGGGGTGGGGAGGAGGGGAGGAAGGAAAGCAAGCTCGCTCCCCAGGGTGAGGTCACACGAGGTGCCAGCTCTGTCTCCCTGGGGTACAGTCAGGTGAGGTGCCAGCTGTTTCCCCCTGTCCTCAGGGTCTAGTCAGATGAGCTTTCCCCCTGCTGACTGTTACATAATCTCCTCTCATCCTCCCAGCAAAGGGGTTTGGGCAGTGAAGCCGAGCGCATGCTGTCCCTGCCTCCAAAAATATATTTGTAAACACAAACTGCAAGTGGTATTTTCTACGTTAATTGTGAAACTGGGGGTGCCCTCCACAATGGCAGTGGTGGAATGGGGGTTTTGATGGAGAAGAAACCAGTGAAAGGTAAGGGGAACCCAACAACAAAGTTACCCTGGCTGCAGGGGTTGTGGGGGGGAGGAGATTGGTGGTCTGGCATGGAAGTGGGCGAGGGGGCCCAGCATGGCAGGGATGGTATTGGAAGAAGGGGTGGGATGGGGATGATTTGAGAGGGATGTAAAGAATGGGATTGGTATGGCATGGGAAAGGATGGTATGGGATGGGGCTTTAAAGAATACTGTTGCAATAAAGATACGAATTTCACCACAAATGCTTTGTGGGCCTCTGCTAGTATATTTGAAAATTCTGTGTTAGATTCTCCCTCAAGCCTGATGTTAGCGAGACTATAAGAAACAAAAAGTTGTATAAGCAATGACCTGGTGTAAGACTTTGCTTTAGCTGGCTGTTAAAATTCCCTAAGCACATGCACTGTTTTGAATAGGCGGTCACGAAATCAAAACCTGCACAAAGATACATAATTTTATATTATATGCGTCATTCAGAGCTGCCTTCCAAACCATGCTTAGAGTTTAAAAAGTAGCTTCAGCCCATTCACCATGCAGTTTCCTACCTTAATGATTTGGGAGGTGATGGCTTAGAAGCAAAGAACAAAGAACAGTACAGCACAGGGACAGGCCATTCGGCCCTCTAAGCCTGCGCCGATCTTGATGCCTGCCTAAACTAGAGGAGCGGGCCAAGTGAACTATACTGTATCGATATCTAGAGTGCTAAGCCTCAAAATGCACTGGTGCTGCTAAAGTATTGATAGCAAAAAATAACACCTCAAATCAAAACTAATGTTTTGTGTGTATATTTAAATCCTGATCAATCTTTTAATTCATTCATAATTGTTATTCATATAAAGAAACATTCATAACTCAGTAGCCTGGTTTCGGTATAGCAGCAATTGTGGGGGAGAGAAAACTCTGCTCAAATGTAGTATTCAGGTTTTTCACTGGGCCACATGAAAGGCATCTGTAGACTGCAAAAAGTTCAGACTTCCTATTCTGGTTTCTACTTGTTAGATGCAGCTTTGAGGTAGGTAGAACTCTAAGCATAGGAAAGCAGTTGCAGATTTAAGGTATACTGTTGTCAACTGGAAAGTTTCTACTGCAAATTAAAATTAGAGATTTTGTCAAATAACAAAATTGAGGTGACGAATTTGTGCCAGGATTTGTTATTTATTATTACCTGCATGAGATTATTTTAATCCACATAGACATGCTGACAGGTGAAGCATTTGAGATCATATTTTCTAAAAGCACTTGCTGCAGAAACCTTTCTGTGTCCTTTAAAGCACCAGATTCTGTTAGGTGGAACAGGCAAGGTTAATAAAGCAATATATCAGTGAGGAATGTGACCCTGGAGAGGTGTAACACGAATTATAGTTCTGAGCCTTTTAATGGCACATGTGGTACACTCTTCTATTCTGTGATTTCTTAGCATGTTCAAACATACTTCCTTAGGTTTTATATAATCACTGGGACTGTTTTCAGACTGCATTTTACTTCTGAATTGATAATTCAGCACCTCGTGCATATCAACTCTCATTTTTATAAGAGGCTGTTCCATGTCCCAGTTGCAGGAAAAGTGCCCATGATTTTGTTAGTTCTCAAAATTGAAATGACAGAGCTGAAATGGAAAATAAGCATTGGTTTTGTTTCTGTCCTCCACTAGAAATGCCTGAAGTTAAGGTTTCTTAGAATAAATTAATTTACTTCATATCTGCTTTGACAGTATTGTATGTGAATATTTGCAATGTTTTGTATAGCTAGGTATTGCAATTAAAAAATATATTTTTGCCAAGTTAACTAAATATTGTCTCCGTATGAGGTATGGCTTGTTCATTACTTAAGGAGCATAGAATTCTTGGAAATAAATCAGAGGAATAATTTGTTGTAAAACAACAGAAATATTAAAGCATTTTGCCTGCATTATTTAGTTAATTCCAAGTGTCTTCATAAATAACCTGTTTGAGTATGTCAGTTTTACCTTAATGCTTGTGCTCTCCCTCCCTCCCCAACTTGAGGTTTCTTCTGAACCTCTTGTGCATTCCTGATTAACAAGGTGATCAGACTGATGACCTGCTGCATAACTGGTAACTGGAATGTGCAAGAGAATGATCTTAATTGACTTGTCCACTGATTTATTTTGCTTTATTTCCTTCTCTCAGATGGAGCATGTATCTTCTGATGAGAATCTCTCTTCCTCCCTCTCTCTCACCCTCCCCTTCTCCACCCAAAGACAGCATAACTGCAGCTACTATGGAATACTCATGGTGTAACTCATATTCCAGCATATTGGTGTACAATGTGCTGTGTCACTGGTATTTAATTTAACAGTTTTATTTGCATAACAGTGGAGAATGGAGAATAATTTAGTCCGTTGTATCAAAAATAGTGGGCAGCCTAACAGTATCTTGAGAATATGAGGAACATTGATTACTTAATATTTTCATTCATGTTTTGAGAGTGCATGGTGGACTGCTAATATTCATTTCATTCACTCAAGTTATAAGTTATTTGCAATAATGATAACAGTTGCGTGATTGGATTTTGAAATTATACATGTCTCCTCCATGTATTGTCTGCTGGAGCAGTACTATTTCACAAACATTCTGGCTGTCCTTTTTTAATATTTTATTTTGAACTGTTGCTTTTTTTTCTTTCGATGTTAGTCCTGCCTTTTCTGTTTGGCTTTCTTCATCTTTTGTTTCACACAGTTATTTCTCCTATATTTCTTTTCCATTTATCTCCATTGGTTTGTTTTTTGGGATAAGGTTAAAAAAGTAAAATTTAAATTTGTCATTGGTAAGGAATGAGCAGTAAGGAAGAATGTTCAACTAAGAAGGGAGAGCACAAAATCCTTGGAAAAAGCTTTAGCTTTTGCAGAGTGTAATGAATGTATTCTGGGGGAGGGGAAGAGAAACCTCAAATGTTGAAATGTAAAAATGGACATCAGTAAGAAAAAATACATTACATGAAAGATTCGCAGAATTGTTGAAACCTCTTTGTGTTTTTCTTGTATATGACTTCATATTATAATTGTTACACATATCGTTTGAATCATAGAATGATTATAGCACAGAAGAAGGCTGTTCGGCCCATCGTGTCCGTGCCTGCACTCTAAGAACAAGTCAGCTAGTCCCACGACACCTTTTGCCATAGCCCTGCAATTTTTTTCTCTTTAGTTAATTATTCAGTTCCCTTTTTGTAAACTGCGATTGAATCTGCCAGGTTGCTTACAAGAAAATGTGCATTTTTGGGGTATTGGTTTGATTTCCCCTTTTTCTGGTATTTTTCTCCTTTTTTTTCTTGTATTCCTGGCCCAATTTAAGAGTAGAAAACCTACCTCCAAAACTTATTCAATATTTCTCTAAAATTGGCTGTTGAATGTGTGTCAGATTGGTCTTTGTGTCTTCTATTGCTGCTTGTGAGATGCCTGGACTCCTTGTGGCTCTGGTAGAGTGAAAACTTAATATCAGTTTGCCTGATGGTTGAGAAACTAATACATGGGAAAAGCAGATCAGTGTTATGTTTCCCTTCTACTAAACGCATACTATATCAAAAATTCCTTGCATGTTCTGCAAATTCTTTACATTTTTGATTTATTTATTTGATACGAAATATATGTTTTTTTAATACAGCTGAGCCACTGACATTTCCCCCTGGAACTGGCAAGTCATTTATTATGGGTCCAGATGATGTGCTGGAAAGTGTTTTGGGCCTTGGTGACCTTGCAGACTTGACGGTAGCAAATGATGCAGACTTCAGTTATGATGTAAGTATGTTAACTAATGTTACTTAAATGGATTCTAATTTTGCAATTTTTAAAAATTTAAACAGCAATAAATATTTTGCAACCAGTTCTTATTCCTAGTGATAAAATAAGGATCAGAAGCAGTCCATTTCAAAGACTGATTAAAAATAGCACTAATATAAATCACCCATTGTGTCTGCCACTTTCTGTTAGCGTGTTTAGATGTGTTACAGTATAAAGAAGCATAGAAAGAATTAACTTGCATTTATATCAAGCCTCTAAACAGCCAATTAAGTTCTTCTAACGTGTTGTAATACAGGGAAGCTAGTCAACTGGTTTGCACATTGCAAGGTCTCATGAACAGCAGTGAAATCGAGAATCTATTTTTGGGCAATTTGGATGAGGAATAAATGTTAAACTGGACACCTGGAGAGCACCCCTGCTGCTCTTCAAATAGTGCATGTGATCTTTTACGGGCAGACAGGATGTCAGTTGTCTTATCAGACAATGCAGTGCTTTCTCCGTACTGGACTGAGCTGTCAGCCTAGATTATGCACTCAAATTTGTGGGGGGGGGGTGGGTACGGGGGTTTGAACCCATGGCCTTCTGACTCAGAGGTGAGTGCCGCCACCAAGCCAAGGCTGAAACCTCTAAAGTGTAACTTTAAAGTCAGGGCAGAGATGAAATGTTCTTAGCCTTATTAAAGATGCACCATTCCATAATTTAAAAATTTTCTTTTGTTGTAATGATGGATAAGTGGAAATGTATTTTAGTGTTCTTGTGGCAGTTTTTCTTTGTTCCAGGTACTGCCAATCAGTCAAGAATTATAGCTGAAGAGTAGTAGTGATTGTACAAAATTGGGCTACTTTTTTGCAATCCCCGCAACATTTTTTAAAATTGCTTCAGTTATGCATGGAGTTTGTTGTGATTTGTTTGTGTGCAAATGTATCTGTAGGACTTGAGCGTCTTGTCTGTTGTTCGCAATATTGTGAATTCACAGTATTTCACTCGACTGTAATTGGCAGGTGTCGAATTTGCTTCCCTACTTGTAAACAAATTCAGCCTGTTGCACTTACACATCTCTCCTAACCAAACTGGGGCAGATCTTTGATTTAGTAGCCTGGCCAGCTGCCTTGTTACCTGAGAATGATGTGACATCAAGCCATAGGATTTCAAAAGAAAATGATTGCATTACTACTGCAATTGTTCCTGTAAACTTTTTTATTTTGCTTGAAAATTATTTTGCAGCAATACATCATGGAAATTGATCACATTGTTCCTAAAGCAGATGATTTAGTGAAGCAATAACTAAAAAGTAAACTATGACCACAGCTTTTGGAGCACAGTTGAAGAGGAACAAAAAGTTTGTGAAAGGAAGCCACATGCCTTTAATGTCTACAGAAATGTTTGCTTTAAAATTTCTGTTACGACCAGTTGAGGAAGAGGTCTAGGGTTCCCTTTCAGCCTTCACCTGGTCTTATGGTTACAGGGTTTAATTTTAAACACACCGTGTTTTTAGCTCCCCCTTGGTGAATCCTTGGTCACCGCTTTCCAATTATGAGGCAAAGAAACCAGCACAACAGCTTTTCGTTGGGGCCCAGTATTCTTCTCAAACCTTGTTCACTGCAGGAGACTTTTCTCTCTTGGGGTTCATGTGTCTTCAGTGGATTCAGAGGCTTGTGAGAAAGAGATGGGAACAGACAGGAGAGGCTGTGGCGAGCCAGCCAGGAGAGGTCTTTTCAATCCAGGAGCAAACCGCTTTCTGCAGACACTCGATTCAGAAAAAACCCCAGACTGCCAAGCAGGTAATCATGTGCCTAACTTGTTTGACTACGTCAGTTTGTGGATTGTATTGGAGCAGGGGATAGCTCCTTTGTTCCACGCACTGTCTGTTAATATGCAAAAATGTCTTTCTAGCCAGGAGCCTGGCAACCCCTTGTCAGAGGCCTTCTCCTCTACCCAGCAACAATTTGAAATTTAATGTCCATGTGGTGAAATTAATGTGCCTCATTCTTGGCAGGTGGGGGCCTGCATGACACACCCAGGGGAATGAAATGCCTTTTGAGAAAAGCGCATTTCATTAAAAGGGTTGAGGGAAAATATAAGACACAGAAAACCATGCATTTCTCTCATTCATTCCCATTCATTCATGAATCCTTCAGGGGGTGGGTGGTTCCCGTTTTCTCTGAGTTTAGGGGCGGATTCTTTGTTAATCTCCCCTTTGTTCTCTGGGACACTCCTGCCTGCAGGTATGTGTGCAGACTCGACTCTTCTCCCCTATGGCACTTCGACCAGGAGAGGCATCACCCCCACGGTTTCTCTGCCCCTTGAGGTCGGTCTTTGTCTCTGCAGATTCCTGTAAATGCTGTTAGGAACTCTGGTGGGGTGTTTCTTGTGTCTGCATTTATGTAGGAGGATGTGGGGTCTAACTTTTCGCATTTTTCGGGGTTGGCTAACCGGATAGTAGGGATTTTCATCCGGTATTCCTCCTGGACTTCCTTTAACCTGTCCTCTTAGTCACTTTTTCCCCTTTCCTGTCTAACCTTTTGCCAGCCGTGAGCCTGCCTGTCCACTTTTGTTCTCGGCAGGAGTCCTTTACAGTTCACCAGCCCTCTGCTGGAGAGTGTTCCTAACACCGTTACAAGACTTAGGGGTGCAGGCTTCACTGTAGGTTGGGGTTTCCACTCCACCTGGCACATGTGGCAACTCTTGCAGTGCTCCACCACATCTTTGTGGAGTTTTGGCCAGTCAAACTGCTGTCTTATGGGGGCTTTGGTCTTTCGTATACCGGCATGTACAGCCACTGTAGTCTCGTGGGCCCTTCTTAATATTCTCCCTGGTACCTCTGCGGCACCACTAACTGGTGAACTACTGTCCACTCCTTGCTCTCAGGTCTGAGAGGAGAACTCCATTTCCTCATCAGTACCTCATTCTTTAAATAGTAGCAATCAGGGACTCCCTCTGCTTCACTTTCAGACTGGGCAGCCTGTGCTAACTCTCGCAATACTGGGTCGGCACGCTGATCCTCAGCTAGGGAAAATACATTTAATTAATTCCTCGGGACTCCTAACTTTCCAAAGAAAGTCTCGGATAGGCAGACCTCATGGTCATCTACTTGCAGTGCCAATTCAGTCTCCTCTGGGGGAGCTGGTTTGATCATGGCCTGATCCACTACACATTCAGGATACTGCAGGGGTCCGTCTCCCGCCACTGCTCTGTCTCTCTGACCTCCTGCGGTCTGTCTTTCACTACTGGAGGGGGCTACCACCTTCACCACCAAACCCCCCCCACCGCCAGATCATTACCTAGGAGCAGGTCAACCCTGTCCACAGGCAAACTAGGGACAATCCCTACGGTCACCGGTCCCGAAACTAGGTCGCACTCCAGGTGCAAAGGTACAGGCATACTCTGCCCTCCAATACCATTCACCACCATTTTGGTATTCACTGCACTCTCTTGGGGAAAGGACTGGCCTTTTCCCAGGAAAAGGGATCTTGTGGCCCCTGTGTCCCTGAGAATTATTATGGGCTTGCTGACCCCACTCAAGGGGTATGGGATTACTTACCCTTCGG
This sequence comes from Heterodontus francisci, assembly GCF_036365525.1. Lineage (NCBI taxonomy): Eukaryota > Metazoa > Chordata > Chondrichthyes > Heterodontiformes > Heterodontidae > Heterodontus > Heterodontus francisci. Next base: position 76,440,956 of record NC_090379.1, read on the forward strand.
GTACAAAACCCTGATAACCTTCAGGAATCCTATTAAATTTTCCCGCACTTGCCATAGTAAGTTTCCTGGGTCTCACTCTTACTGCTGTTAAAGCCACAGCTAATGCTGCTCTGCTTTCCATTAGGTTATCTTCACTGAGCGAGTGTGCCCTGATCAACCTTACCGCTTTTCCCTTTGTTGCCAGCAGTCAGCTTTTAAATGCCCTGCCTTATTACAAAGGAAGCACACAGGTTTCTGGTTCTCACTGTTGCTCACAGCACCTTCCTTTTTGGCTGGAGGATGGCCCCCTGTGTTTCCTGCTTCTCTTTCTCTCCCAGGACTGCCTGGGCTCCTATCACCTTCCCACCCTTTGTCCTTTTTGGATTTGTGGTGGTGATTAGGAAAGGTTCTCCTCGGGAAACCGACTTATAAATTAAAGCAAACTCATCAGTCAGAACGGCTGCTTGCTGGGCTCTCTGAACCCACTGCTCCTCTACATGGGTTTTTATGGAGAGTGCAAGAGATTTTTAAAATTCCTCTAATAGAACTACTTCCCTGAGATTCTCGTAGCTGATCTGTACTTTAAGAGCCCCAGCCGCTGGTCAAATGCCAGCTGCTTACTTCTTTCAAACTCCAGATAAGTTTGATTACCTTGCTTCTTGAAGCTTCTAAACTTTTGGTGATAGACTTTGGGTACTAATTCATATGCCCTGAGGATAGCATTTTTTGTCAGTTCATAATTTGATGAACTCTCATCTGGCAACAGGGAATAAACCTCATGGGCTTTTCCAGTTAGCTTGCTTTGTAGTAAAAGAGACCAGGTCTCAGCTGGCCATTTTAGCTGCCTTGCCAGTTTCTCAAAGGACACGAAAAACGCTTCCACATCTTCCTCATTGAATTTTGAAATTCTAGCTGAGCTAGTTTTAACAATTTTGTACCCAGCCCTGAATTACGCTCCTCCATATTGGCCATGCTTTCACTGGGGTTACTCAGTTACCCCCTAGTTAACTCAAGTCGCTTCAGCTTTCTTTCTTCGCATTCTTCATGGAATATTCCTTGCTTTCTCTCTCTCTTGCTTTCTATCCTTTCTCCTTTTCTTTCTCCTGTCTTTCATTTTCTTCACGTTCCTTCTGGGCGTCTCTCTCTCCCTCTCCTGTCTATTTCAGTTTCCTTTGTTCCAATTGTATCTTTGCTCACAATACCCTGTCGGAGTCTGTTTCTAACCCTTTTTCTGCCTCTTCAGATTCAAGGGAAAAATGGTTGGCCACTAGTCTTAGGAGTTCAGACTTCCTAGCCTTGCCAAGTACAGTGATCCCACACTGCTCAGCCATTTTCCTGAACTCCTCCATAGACAGTGTTTTTAACTTAGCCCGTTACTTCACCCTGGCTTGGGGAGCGACTGGCTTCAGTTGCAGACATGTTAGTATTCTAGCACACACAACCACAAGAAAACCTGTATTGAAAATTTGCATTTTTTTTTCATTGGGAACAATTTGGCTTCCCACTTCCAATTTCTCTCATTTTTCTGTGGGTCAATCCCGGACGAGCCCACAAATTTCTGTTAAGACCAGGTGAGAAAGAGGTCTAGGGTTCACTTTCAGCCTTCACCTGGTCTTACTGTAACAAGGTTTCATTTTAAACACACTGTTTTTAGCTCCCCTTGGTGAATCCTTGTTCACTGTGTTCCAATTTTCAAGCAAAGAAACCAACACAACAGGTTTTCTCAGGTTTCAAGACGAAAAGTGAAATTTTATTAAACTTAAACTCTAATTCGGTTAACACCTACGGATGCATGCCATGCCCACACTAGCATGCATACGTGATACGCACATGCAGATAGAGACAGAAAAGAGTAAAAAAATAAAGTGGAAAGGTTTGAGGCAATATCTGAAGAGTTTTTGTTATGGTTCTTTGAGCTCAGTGCAGAGTCATTGATTGTAGATAGATCTTGCTTTTCGTTGGGGCCCAGTATTCTTCTTAAACCTTGTTTGCTGTAAGACACTTTTCTCTCTTGGGGTTCATGTGTCTTCAGTGAATCCAGAGGCTTGTGAGAAAGAGAAGGGAGCAGACAGGAGGCTGTGGCGATCCAGTCAGGAGAGGTCTTTTCAATCCAGGAGCAAACAGCTTTCTGCAGACTCTCAGTTCAAACTCTACAATTCAGGAAAAAACCCTGACTGCCAAGCAGGTTCGTCATGTGACTAACTGGTTTGACCACGTCTGTTTGTGGATTGTCTTGGAGCAGGGGATAGATCCTTTGTTCCATGCACTATCTGTTGATATGAAAAAATGTCTTTCCAGCCAGGGGCCTGGCAACCCCTTGTCAAAGGCCTTCTCTTCTTCCCAGCAACAATTTGAAATTTAACGTCCATGTAGCGAAATTACTGTGCCTCATTCTTGGCAGGTAGGGGCTTGCATTACAACAAGTAGGAATAACAGTCTGTTCAAATTTTACCCATGTACAGGAGAGGGATTGCAGAATTTTTCTTCAATTGAACTTTTGGGTAACGTATTGTAGCATTTTATCTGCCTTTGTAAAGAATAGCCCTCACTTGCGAGGCACGTATGCAGTTCTCCATGTATGACCAATTTTCTAATGTCAGTGATGATTTTTTTCTCTGCTGCCTTGCTGCAACTACATGAATGTGTCCTGGGAATTTCTCAGTTTTCTTTTTCTTCTATCTTTCACAATTAATTCAGTTATTAATGTGGTAGGATATATTTTTCTTGTAATTATTAGTACTATTTTTGATTTTGTTATAGTTTTCTTCAGGTGCACATTGTTTCCTCACCATCGTAACTCATGCTTCAGTACAACTATTCCTGTCATAAAATCAGAAACATCTGTTTCTGTCTACCACCTTCGAGAAATTTGAAAACTGCTGCCTTCAGCAAGAGTGCTTGTGGCAAGCATCTGCAACTTTTCATTATTTCCTTCTGCATTACTTCTGAATTGAGCAAATGCAATGTTTTTAAATTGTCAGTGGCACTTTTGAATGTTACAGACTTGCTGTTGATTTATCACAAAATCTTTACTATTTGACATATCTTCCAATTTGCATATTGCTGCCAGTTTTCACTCGTGAGATTCATGTAAAACTCTTAGTTGAAAGAATTGACATGCAATTTCTCTTTACTGTCAAGGTCAACCATTGGCATTGAGGTGTCAGTGCTATGGATCTAAATTGTGTTCTTGGGTGAACAGTATTGAAAATCAGCTGTGAACTTTGATTATCGATGTCTGATAGCAGCAGATGCTCCAGACATGCTGTCGTTTACTTGTGTTCATTTACCAAATAATTCCAGGAACCTGCTCATGCAGTTTGCTAGTCCTGCAATATTTTTCATAATATGCCTTCTATTTGCTCTTTGTTAGCTCCTAAACTAGAAATGCTACCAGAGCCAGGACATGAATAAAACATGTCCATAACCAATTGATTTCCAAGTACTGAGCTATTGAGGATCTCCCAATTGCAATATGATTTTTTCCCCCACCAGAGTGCAAGTAAGAGGCATGTGGAAAATCTACTCTGGTAGTTACTTTCAGATAGGAATTTTTCATTTACCAGCCCTATATAATCATGTTGCCAATGATGATTAAATTAGCCACACTGATGATATAAGTTCAAATTCAACCATGGCAGCAAGAAGTAAAATTAAATTCAATAAAGGGCGGCACAGTGGCGCAGTGGTTAGCACCGCAGCCTCACAGCTCCAGGGACCCGGGTTCGATTCTGGGTACTGCCTGTGCGGAGTTTGCAAGTTCTCCCTGTGTCTGCGTGGGTTTCCTCCGGGTGCTCCGGTTTCCTCCCACACGCCAAAGACTTGCAGGTTGATAGGTTAATTGGCCATTACAAATTGCCCCTAGTATAGGTAGGTGGTAGGGAAATATATAGGGACTGGTGGGGATGTGGTAGGAATATGGGATTAGTGTAGGATTAATATAAATGGGTGGTTGATGGTCGGCACAGACTCGGTGGGCCGAAGGGCCTGTTTCAGTGCTGTATCTCTAAACTAAACTAAACTAAATCTATTAATTTTTAGGTAGACGACAGAAGAAATGGCTATGAAATTTGCCAGATGGTTGGAAAAGCCCAACTTGTTCACTAATGTTCTCCAGGTAATAGAACCTGCCACCCCAAACCAGTCTAGCCTACATGTCATAGAGTTATTTACGGCGCAGAAGGAGGCCATTCGGCCCATCAAGTCCATGTCAGCTCCCCACAAAGCTATGCAGTTAGTCCCACTCCCTGGCTCAATCCCCGTAGTCCTGCAAGTCTCTTTCTCTCGGGTGGCCATCCAACTTCCTCTTGAAGTCATTGATCATCTCTGCTTCCACTACCCTTGTGGGCAGCGAGTTCCAGGTCATTACCACCCGCTGTGTAAAAAAAAAAGTGCTTCTCCCTGCATCTTTTGCCCAACTCTTTCAATCTGTGTCCCCTTGTCCCATTCGTTAATGGGAACAGTTTTTCCTTGTCTGACTTAATCTGTCATAATCTTGTACACTTCTATTATATCTCCCCTCAATCTCCTTTGTTCTAAGGAGAACAAATCCAGCTTTTCCAACCTAACCTTGTAAGTAAAATTCTCCATCCCTGGCGTCATTGTGCTAAATCTCCTCTGCACCCTCTCAAGGGCATTCACATCCTTCCTGAAGTGTGGTGACCAGAACTGGACACAATCCTTAATTTGGGGGCCTAACCAGAGCTTTATAAAGGTTCAGCATAACTTCCTTGCTTTCGTACTCCATGCCTCTATTTATAAAGCCCAAGATCCCATATGCTTTAACCACTCTCTCAATATGTCCTGCCACTTTCAAAGATCGATGCACATGCACTCCCAGATCCCTCTGTTCCTGCACACTGTTTAGAACTGTGACATCAATCCCATAATATATAGTTTACACTTACTGCCCTCTGAAGTGTCCCAACAAGCCACTCAATTGTAAAAACACTTAATTGTAAAAACAATTGGTACATTCGGCTAAACATCATCTTGAGGCAACTAGGGATAGACAATAAATGCATCATAGCTTTTTTCCACAGCTGAAAAACAAATTAAATGATAAATGTGGAAGGTACAGCAGCATGGAAATAAAGCTGCAAGCTATGACTTAAAAATAACTTGTTGGCCAGACAGTAAATTGAACATACATTAAAGCATTGAGAGCCTGGGGCATTAAGTGGGAACTGGTTTTTGAAGTAGTTCTACAATGTAAATAAACCATTGTTGTCTCTTACTGTGGTCTCCTTTCAAATGGAGGACACATTCTTCCAGCATGAGACTTACCCATAGTGGAAAATGCCCGCTTAAACATCTGTGGCTTTAGTAATGCACCAGACTTCTAAAGGGACAATTTTCTAGTGGATCTTGCCATTTGAGTGATGGACACTGAGGGAGGACTGCATTGTCAGAGAGGCTGTCTTTTGGATCAGACGTTAAAACTGAGGCGCTCTCTACTGGTTCAAAATAGATATAAATGATCACAAAATACACTTCAGAATAGAGCAGGGGTATTTTTCTAATATTCAGGCCAACATTTATCCTTTGTGACACCACCAAAATAATTTAATTGTTTGTTTATCTCCTTGCTGTTTGTGGGAATTTGTACACAAATTGGCATCAGTGTTTGCAGGAACAGAGGGACCTGGGGGTATATGTGCACAAATGGTTGAAGGTGGCAGGGGAGGTTGAGAAAGCAGTTAATAAGACATATATATATAAAAGAGGCATAGAGTACAAAATCAAGGAATTAATGGTGAACTTTTATACAACACTGGTTTGGCCTGAACAGGAGTATTGTGTTCAATTCTGGGCACCACACTTTGGGAAAGATTTGAAGATGTTACAGAGGGTGAAGAAAAGATTTGAGAATGGTTCTGGGGATGAGAGACTTCAGTTATGTGGATAGATTGGTGAAGCTAGAGCTGTTCATAGAATCATAGAAAGTTTACAGCACAGAAAGAGGCCACTTGGCCCATCGTGTCTGTACTGGCTGGAAAAAGCCACCCAGCCTAATCCCACTTTCCAGCATTTGATCCGTAGCCCTGCACGTTGTGGCACTTCAGGTGCACATCCAGGCACCTTTTAAATGAGATGAAGTTTTCTGCCTCTACCACCCTTTCAGGCAATGAGTTCCAGACCCCCACCACCATCTGGGTAAAAACATTTTTCCTCATCTCCCCTCTAATCCTTCTACCGACCACTTTAAATCTATACCCCTCATCACTGACGTCCCTGCTAAGGTAAATGGGCCCTTCCCGTCCACTTTATCAAAGCCCTTCACAATTTTGACATCTCAATCAAATCTCCCTTCAGCCTGCTCTGTTCCCGGGAGACCAACCCCAGCCTATCCAATCTTTCCCCATAGCTGCATTTTTCCAGTCCTGGCAACATCCTCGTAAATCTCCTCTGTACCCTCTCTAGTGCAATTACATCCTTTCTGTAATGAGGTGACCAGAACTGCACACAGTACTCAAGTTGTGGCTTCACTACTGTTTTATCTAGGTCCAGCATAACCTCCCTACTCTTATATTCTGTGTCTCGGCTTATAAAGGAAAGGATTCCATATGCCTTCTTAACCACCTTATTGACCTGTCCTGCTACCTTCAGAGATCTGTGGAACTATACTCCAAGGTCCCACACTTCCTCTACAGCCCTCCATCATCTCCGATTTATTGTGCATTCCTTTGCCTTGTTTGACTTCCCCAAATGCATCACCTCACACTTCTCTGGGTTAAATTCCATTTGCCGCTTTTCTGCCCATCTGACTAGTCCATTGATATCTTCCTGCAGTCTAAAGCTATCCTCCTCGCTATCTACCACACGCCCAATTTTTCTGTCGTCTGCAAACTTCTTGATCATTCCCCCTACATTTACGTCCAAATCGTTAATATGTGCCACAAAAAGCAGGGGACCCAGTACTGAGCCCTGCGAAACCCCATTGGAAACACCCATCAACAATTGTCCTTTGTTTCTTGGCACTGAGCCAATTTTGTATCCAGCTTGCTACATTTTGCTGGATCCCATGGGCTTTTATTTTTAAGCAGTCTGCCATGTGGGACTTTATCAAAAGCCTTGCCTTGTTAAAATCCATATTGACCACATCAACTGCACTACCCTCATCAACCCTCCTTGTTACTTCCTCAAAAAATTCAGTCGTTAGTCAGACACGACCTTCCCTTAACAAATTCATGCTGACTATTCTTGATGAATGTGCCTTTCTAAGTGACAGTTTATCCTGTCTCTCAGAATTGATACCAATAATTTACCCACAACCGAGGTTAGACCAACTGGCCTGTAATTATTCTGTCTATCCTTCGTTCCCTTTTTAAACAAAGGTACAACATTAGTAGACCTCCAATCCTCTGGCACCACATGTGTATCCAGTGAGGATTCGAAAATGATGGTCAGACCTTCTGCTATTTCCTCCCTGGCTTCTTTTAACCGCCTCCTTAGAGAAGAGAACATTGAGAGGAGATTTGTTAGAGATGTTCAAAATTATGAGAGGTTTGAACAGAGTAGATGGGGGAAAATTGTTCCCATTGACAGAAGTGCTGAGAAGCAAAGGACACTGATTTAAGGTGAATGGCAAGAGAACCAGAAGCGACATGCGGAAAACCTTTTTTACACAGTGAGTAGTTAGGATCTGGAATGCACTGCCTGAGAGTGTGGTGGAGGCAGATTCAATCATGGCTTTCAAAATGCAATTGGATAATTATCTGAAGAGAAAATATTTGCAGGGCTACAGGAAAAAGGCAGGGGAGTGGGAGTAGCTAAGTAGCTGTTACAGACACAATGGGCCAAATGGCCTCCTTATATGCTGTAACCATTCAGTGATTCTATTCTGTAACATTAACTATTGTTCAAAATAATTTATTGATTGAGTTGCTTCGGGACTTCCTGAGGACATGAAAGGTGCTATATGAATGCATTTTTTTTTAATGTTATCCAGTCTCCACATAGAATGAGGAATATTTTGATAAATAAGCTACACTTTACTGTAACTCACCTGGTAGGAAATGTGTATTAATGTTTGGTTCAGCCATTAATCTTTCCACATTTATCATAACTCCAGTAGTTATGCTTAAAAATATATATGATTGTGTCAATCCATAGAGGGACTCTTTGAGCAATTATATTGCTTGATCATACTGTTAAAGAATTTTGCAGTATAGCTAATCCCTATCATATTGCAATAGTAAAAACCCATCGGTAGCTTCTAGCAAAGTTTAACCTAATGGAAGGTTTTGCATCAAATCTTTACTTTTCGTTTCAGGTTTTTTTTGCTTTAGATCAAAACTTTATCTTTCCAGCTGTTTGAAAATTATGTTTACTGGGAAGTAGAAAATAATTCATGTTGTAATCTAAGGGTTAAAATCCATGAGTCATTAAGTTGAACTGAGTTGCAGTTATTTGCATGAAGACCTCATGAATACATTGCAATGCATTGACCATCCCATGCTATCATATTTAAGCCCTGAAAAGAGTGTTTAGATTTGTCAGTATTTCTAATTCAGTATAAGCTATGATCAAGGTGAGACAAGGTGATTAAAATTCTAGTATAATTTGTCATATGAAAACTGTAACTCTGTATCTTTTAGTACATGTTGATTAGATGCTGAAAAATAGGGCAGCAAAATATTGTATATAATTGAAGCTAAACATTTGATCAGTATTTCTTCTTTGTGTTATTGCAATGCCAAAGATAGTATGAATTTTGAATAGTCCAATTAGCAGTTGAGAGAGTTGTATTGTAAATTGGGGCACCTTTTTCCAACATGCTTTAAAGTTATGGAATGTAAAATACAAGAGTCCATGCTACTTTTTTCATTGTCATTTGCCACACTTGCAAATACTTTCATTCAGGTTGTTTTACAGTTTTTCACATTTAGGCAGCGTTTCTGCTCAGTATGATCAAGGCCTTGGTTTGTAGAGGAAGCACAGGACCCCGGGCAGAGAGAAATGGCTCATCTCACTCATTGGCCGTTGGGTTGGAATGGGACTTGGTAATTGAGAGACATGAGGGTTTTGGTCCAGTCAGAGATGGGTCTAAGCATCCCATCAGCTGCAGGACCTTGAGGTAAGCCTGCAGGAAAGGCTTGTGGTTTTCTAACTGCAGGCACAATCTACTCAACATTTGCCGATATCCAACAAGTTCTTCACCTGTATGTTAACTATGGAGGGTGTTGGGTTGAACCACAGCTGAAGGATGCACAGTCTTGTTGCCTGGGATGAAAACCAGATGAGCCCAAGCCCAGTAAGCCAAGTAGTCATAGCATTAGATCTAGTGAGATGATATGGTTGCTACGAGGGGAGTATCAGGACCAGAATGTGTGCTGCAATATGCTCTTAAGACTACTGTCTCATAGGGTTGAGGCACTTAGAGTTTCTGTGGGAAAAGGTATGCGTGTTAGAGAATTTGGAACTCGTCTACTGCTGTAGGTAAAGGTCTTCAGGTGCAGCTTCAGTATCTCCCTATATTATAGGGCAGCACAGTGGTGCAGTGGTTAGCACCGCAGCCTCACAGCTCCAGCGACCCGGCTTCAATTCTGGGTACTGCCTGTGTGGAGTTTGCAAGTTCTCCCTGTGTCTGTGTGGGTTTTCTCCGGGTGCTCCGGTTTCCTCCCACAGCCAAAAGACTTTTAGGTTGGTAGGTAAATTGGCCATTATAAATTGCCCCTAGTATAGGTAGGTGGTAGGGAAATATAGGGACAGGTGGGGCTGTGGTAGGAATATGGGGTAGTGTAGGATTAGTATAAATGGGTGGTTGATGGTCGGCACAGACTCGGTGGGCCGAATGGGCCTGTTTCAGTGCTGTATCTCTAAATAAAAATAAAAAAACCTCCTTAGAAATGGATGACTCAGGTCACATTCCAGCACTTAGATAGGCTAAATTAGGGTACTTGCAAGATTGCAACTGTGATTATCTCCTGTGCATGGGGAAGCAAAAGTTCTTTCAGACCAAGTAACTTTAATACAGGTCACTGAATTATTTGTGTGTCACTCTAGACTGATTATCAATACTGCACTATAGGAATGATAATATGGCGATAATCATTGTCCGTCTATGTTACAAATTCTATTTTAATTTGAATACAGAATATAGAGTAAGAAAATTGCTCTTTTCAGAGCTAGCTTCCATGGCTTTTTTTAAGCTAATATCCAATTATAGTGCTCATAGTGAGGTAATAAGTAAATGATGTTACTTTACGTATTGCAGGCAGATAAAATAAATTCATTTCACATGGCACCAGTAAATGAATAAGTAAACCTCTACATATAACATGGGGGAACAGCTCTTTATCTTCACTGTTCTTGTCCTTCTGTTTAAGGTGTGGGTTTTCATTGCGAGGACCAAGAAATGTACAAAACTTAAGAGAATACTGAACTAATTTGTGTCTTGCCTTCTTTACCAAGTAGCTCTGCAACAGCACTTAATATTAAATTATGAGGGCAGGATCCATAAATGTAGCTTGTATTCCCTTGAGTTTAGACAGTTGTAATCTAATCAAAGTGTTTGAAATGGTAACGCAATTCAATTGTGTAAATAAAGAGAAGCTGTTTCCTCTGGTGCTGGATTCAGAACAAGAAGGCATGCACTAGACCATTGAGGGGTGAAATGAGGAAGCAGCTTTTGACAAAGTGTAGTGGAAATCTGCGACTCGTTCCCAAGAAAGCTGTGGATGGTGGGTCAATTGAAATTTTCAGGACTATGAACAATAGGTTTTCAAAATAAAAACTGAAAATGTTAGAAATACTCATCAGGTCAGGCAGCATCTGTGAAGAAAGAAGCAGACTTAACATTTCAGGCCAGTGACCTTTCATTGGAACTGGAGAATGTTGGAGATGTAATAGGTTTTAAATAAGTAAAGGGGAGAGGAAAGCAAAAAAAGAGAGAGTCTGTGATCGGGTGGATGGCAGGAGAGATTAAATGACAAAAGGGATTAGTATGCAAGGCAAAAACAAGTGGTGAGGTCTCTGCTCAAGGAAAAAGCAGAGGGCTGTCTTGGGGGAACAGAGATATCGAGGGACTGGACATCGCTGATGAAAAGTCAAGAGATACATCAAGGTATCCAGGGGTATGGAGCACAAGCAGGTAAATTGAGTTGTGCTACAGATGAATTAATAATCTAATTAAATGGCAGAACAGGTTCGAGGAGCTGAATGGCCTACTCCTGTTTCTATGTTACTAAAAGATTGCTGAAATAAATGTTTGAATTCAGGGCTTGTTTGTAGAAAATGTGAATAGAATGATGCTGTTCCAGAGCTTGCCACTTACATTAACTGTTTTTGAGTTCTCTCTTGATAAACATAATTAAAAGAAACGTAGCTGCTGTAACTGTTTAGAATAAAATAAAAAATACTTTGAACAGCAAAGCTTCATTTGTCACACATTTGCAACATTCTTTGTGTTAAAGAAAGAGCTATTACATATCTTCTGCAAAATTACTTAAGAAAAATTTGAGTAATTCAAGCTTTCTAAAAAAAAACTGGAAATGGTTTCTCAGAAGGTGTTTTCCTGTCAATGCTTTTCCATTACTCAAGGGGGAGATTTAGGAAAGGCAAGCTCTGAAAATGGCAAGTTTTGCTGTCGATTATTTAAAAAGCCTTCCATAGATCCTTGATACTTTTACATTGGTAATTTTTCTATCTGCTTTCCTTGCTTTTACTTGTATGTTTCTTAAATTTTCAATTATCATTTGTCAACATTCTGTGCATACAAAATTTGATCATCGGCTGCAGGAAATTTGTGTACATGCAGGTATGCTGAGCAAAACACATACTAGATGGATGAAATGTGTGTGTTTTTATTTGTGTGTATGTGTAGTCAATCTCCTTTGGCATTGCACACAAGCAGTCGAAGCCACGCATTGTGTTCGGGCGAAATGGCATTTTGAAGTCATACATTCGGTCCTGTATTTTTAAAAAATACCTTGATTTTATATTATTGGTAGTTAAGTAGTAAAACGGAGCATTTCAGGAAACAGATAAGTAGAGTCGTTTGGGGTAGTATAGGCTGAAGATCTGGGAGTCTTAAAACTGAGGAGCTACACTGATGGGCATGTGTAATTATGATGTGATACATTTTCCTAGGCAGTTTCCATTGTAAATGTGTACATAAGAATTAATGGTAAAAACGAGTTGCTGTAAACATGTAACAAAGATGCCGCACCATGAAGTGAGATTTTGTGAACAGGAGGTTGAGATTGGCATCCTTCCGTCTATGGGAGATGATGGGCTGTAGCAACTGATCATCGTGGTAGTGGACACCAGTCCACAGGCAGTGTTGCCATTTCCCTCTTTTGCCTGCTGGTGTCTCCCAGGTGCAACAGTCGACATTTAGGGCCTTCATGTTGCGCTTGCAAGCATCTTTGAAGCGGAGCTTTGGGCACCCCATTGGTCGTCTGGCCCTGGCTACCTCACCATACAGAAAGTCTTTGGGTACGCAACAGTCTTCCATCCTGCAGCTGTGTCTGATCCACTGAAGCCATCTCTGTTTGATTGGTGCCAACACATTTGGGAGCTCTGCCTTTGAGAGGACTGCCGCATTTGTGATTTTTGTCCTGCCAGGGTATACCCATAATGTGCTGCAGACAGCAAAGCTGGAAATTATTGAGCTGCTTTTTCTGAACGGGAAGCAGGAACAGCAAATTGAACCATAACCTAAACAATACAATTTCAAGCATGTTTGGGCCCGATTTACGCATTTCTTCTGTGACATTGTTGATGGTGAATCCTCTCGACCTAATCTTTGTTCCTCACAGAGCACCCTCTTCTCACCTAATCTTTCTGTTTTCCCATTCTGCTGTTGTGATCTCCATATGTCCAGCAACGTTTCTGTACATGGACACCAGTGTCTGTGGTTTTAAAAAAAAAAAACACCTGGCTACTAGGTTATTTTAAAACACAAGTTTAAAGTCTTTTAAAATTACCATGAGCAAAAGTAATTAGAAAGGATCAGGTTGATCGGAGTATCGGGACAGGTCCTAGAATATGAAGTGCCACAGTAAGTTCTCACTGGAATTCACAGCCTGCTCGTTCACCGCCCATCTCCGCCAATTCACTTTCATTTTCACACTCCCCGTCTGAAAGCATATATTATCCTCTTTTTATCTGTACTTAACCCGGGGATATTCCAAAGACAGTTTCAGAAATGGGAAGATAGCAACAGAAGTTGTTGGGAGCCGGCAGCGGATCAGTCTTCACCTGTGGGCAAAACCGGCAGGTTCATTCAGTCTCAGACTCTCGCCATTTCAGAACTGATTTGGTTCTGCTCGCACCGATCAAAAGAAACTCAGTGAACGTTCAGCCGTTTAATCACAGCGCTGCCCCCACATATCATCTAAACTGCATCTGCAGTCTCTTTGGTAACTCAGTCATGTTCTGTCCAGAGGCAGTAAATAATGGACATATTCACTGGTTATTTCTGGGCAGTATTGGTCGAACTAACACAGAAGATGGTGGAATTTTAAATGAGTAAGTTACATTGCTTCAAGAGACAATTTGCCCGAATCAGGCCCTACCCACACAACTGGCCACACACCCAGATTGAATCTCAAGGTTCCAGCAATTGCACTCGTTTGGGATTTAATTTGCAGTCATTTTCTTAGGCACTAGTCCACACGTTTTAAAAGTTTCCATCTATAAAATTATTTAATTTACATAGAAACTGATCAGTGTACACTGGTGAAATTATTAAATGGTTCTGTGTAGTTTTTCAAAGTCATTTTCAATTATTTTAAATCAGAAGAAGGGCTGCACTCTGATTAAAAAGGCGTTTTTTTTGGTTAAACCCATTTTATGCTATATTTATAAAACTGCACAAGTTACTTAAAGATATCAAGGAATACTTTTTAATGAAAAACAAAATGAATGTTCTCTTATGCTGCCTGACTGCACTGGTTCATGGATGATTTTACTTTTTACTGAAATGAACTGTAACCGAACCAGTACAATTTCAAGCCCAATTTCCTGATTGCACCCAAAGAGGAGACTCAACCCTGGGTGTTTATCACTCACTAGTTATTTCAGATAAACAATTGAACAGCCCAGTGAGGGATATCACATCTCGAGCCTCTTCTAGTTCTGATGAAAGGCCGTTGACCTGAAATGTCGGTAATCGAGGGTCCGGACCCAAAAATGGCTCTGGCTTTCAGGGCACCTACCGTGGAGATCTTTGCGGAGGTGACTAATTGCGAGGCTGCCTCCGGATCCACTGTCCAGTTAAGGACAGCAGGCGGGTTCCTGAGGCTTGTTTAGCTGGCTGACTACATACTAACGCAACATTAGCACATGGTGTAGCAAGCTCTATTCTTTCAACAAAAGTAATTTGCATTGGCATTGCATGCTGTTTTGTTTCTGAGCTTGCTAATGAAGTTTTGCTGCTCTCTATTGATGCTTGTATTAGTTAGTTAGAAATACAGCACTGAAACAGGCATTCTTAGCTACTTTATAGGGAGACATGTGTTTTAAATCAGACTGTGTTTTAAATCAGACTGTGTTTTAAATCAGACTGTGTTTTAAATCAGACTGTGTTTTAAATCAGACTGTGTTTTAAATCAGACTGTGTTTTAAATCAGACTGTGTTTTGATGGCATTAGGTTGGCTGTACACTTCAGATAAAGGTTAATTGTCCCCATGTCAGTGGCTGAGTCAGTAATTTTGTCAGATGTCTGTAGTGCAACATGTTGGTGCCTATCCCTGCATATGTTCCTGTCTCTTTCATGAATCTTGGCCTTCCACAAAACCGGAATGTTCTTGATATCTGTTGATCTATCTCTGTCTTCATAATCCCCTCTCTGTATCAATCTCAGTTGCTAGACCAACCCCCACTATCGAGTGCAGGAATGGAGAGTGTGCCTAACGTGATGTAGATAGGCATCATCGATGGAAATTTGTGCAATGAGCCAAGCCAGGAGCTCGTACAGGTTACTGAGATGAGGCACCAGACGCGGGGTGGAATCAGTGGAGAGTTTTGAAGAAGATCGAGCTAAGGAAATTAGTGGGGTCAAACAGCATGAAATACTAGTGGGCTGGATGAGAATAAACCGATAGTAAAGTGGCTGGGATGACTGGGATACAACCATATAGGAACCAAAGAAAAAGCACAAATAATAAGCATAAACATTGTGCATCTCCGAGGGGGGCTGGAACCAAGAGCAACAAGGAGTAGCTGGGATTTCAATAAGCAAGACTTAAAATAAAAAAGTACAAAAATCAACCTAGGCTAGATAATAATTAAAATTTTAATTTAAAAATAAATAATCTTCAGCCAACAGATGGAGCAGTAGAAAAGATGTGACAAAGCTTCATGGTAGCAATAATGTTGCAGCCAAGCAGCCCAAAGAAGTTAAAAGCTCTATTAGAGCACCATCTACTGGTGCCACAGGGATGTGTCACAATTAAATGTAGAAATATTTCCAGAGCAGTTCCATAGAATGGCTACAGCACAGAAGGAGGCTATTTGGACAATCGTGTTCATTCCAGCTCTCTGCAGGAGCAACTAACCTAGTCCAACTCCCCTGCCTTTACCCTGTAGCACTGCAAATTTTTTCTCTTCCAATAATTGTCCTATTCCCTTTTGAAAGACATGATTGAACCTGGAGTAGTTCCTGCAGAGT
This sequence comes from Heterodontus francisci, assembly GCF_036365525.1. Taxonomy (NCBI): domain Eukaryota; kingdom Metazoa; phylum Chordata; class Chondrichthyes; order Heterodontiformes; family Heterodontidae; genus Heterodontus; species Heterodontus francisci. Next base: position 76,456,555 of record NC_090379.1, read on the forward strand.
GGAAGGTGGCAAATGTAACCCCACTATTTAAGAAAGGACAGAGAGAGAAAATGGGGAACTACAGACCTGTTAGCCAAACATCAGGCGTAGGGAAAATGCTAGAATCTATAATGAAAGATGTGATAACAGGAAACTTAGAAAATAATGGTAGGATTGGGCAGAGTCAACATGAATTTATGAAAGAGAAATCATGTTTAACAAACCTGTGGAGTTTTTTGAGGATACAGAATAGATTAGGGGGAATATTTAGATTTTCAGAAAGCTTTTGATAAGGTCCCACCCAAGGGGTCGATAAAATTAGAGCACATGGGATTGGGGGGAATATACTGGCATGGATTGAGAACTGGTTAATGGACAGAAAACAGAGAGTAGGAATAAATGGGTCATTTTTGGATTGGCAGGCTATGACTAGTGGGGTACCGCAAAGATCAGTACTTGGACCACAGCTATTCACAATCTATATCAATGATTTGGATGTGGGGATTAAATGTAGTATTTCCAAGTTTGAAGATGAGACAAAACTAGGTGGAAATGTGAGTTATGAGGAGGATGCAACGACACTTCAAGGGGATTGGAGAGGCTAAGCGAGTGGGCAAAAATTTGGCAGATGGAATAGAATGTGCAGAAATGTGAGGTTGTCCATTTTGGTAGGAAAAACAGAAATAGAGTATTTCTGAAATGGTGAGAGGCTGGGAAGTGTTGAACTTCAAAGGGACTTGGCTGTCTTGAGTTCATGAGTCACTGAAAGCTAACATGCAGGTACAGCAAGTAATTAAGAAGGCAAATGGTATGTTGGCCTTAATTACAAGAGGATTCGAGTATAGGAGTAAAGATGTCTTCCTGCAATTATATGGAGCCTTGGTGAGACTACACCTGGCGTATTGAGTGCAGTTTTGGCCTTCTCACTGAAGGAAAGACATCCTTGCCAGAGAGTGAGTACAATACAGGTTCACCAAACTAATTCCTGGGATGGAGGGATTGTCCTATGAGGGAAGGTTAAATAGATTGGGCCTTTATTCTCTGGAGTTTAGAAGAATGAGAGGCGATCTCATTCAAACTTTACAAAATTCTTACAGGGCTCGACAGGGTTATCCAGGAAGGATGTTTCCCCTGGCTGAGGAGTCCAGAACCAGGAGACAGTGTCTCAGAATAAGGGGCAGGCCATTAAGGACTGAGATGAGGAATTTCTTCACTCAGAGGATGGTGAGTCTTTGGAATTCTCTGTCCCAGAGGGCTGTGGAGAGTATGTTCAAGACTGAGATCGATAGATTTCTACATATTAAAAGCATCAAGGGTTATGGGGATAATGCAGGAAAATGGTGTTGAAATAGATCAACCGTGATCTCATTGAATGGCAGAGCAGGCTCGAAGGGCTGAATGGCCTACTCCTGCTCCTATTATGTTCTTCTATGTTCCAATCCTTTCTGTACCTCTCAAATGCCTTCGCATCCTTCCTGAAGTGTGGTGCCCAGAACTGGATACAGTACGCCAGTTGCGGCCAAAGCAATGTTTTATGTAGGTTTATCATAACTTTCTCACTTTTGTGCTTTCTGCGTATTTATAAAGCCCAGGATCCCGTATGCTTTATTAACTGCTTTCTCAACCTACCCTGCCACCTTCGATGATTTGTGCACATATATCCCCAGGTCCCTCTGCTCCTGCACCCCCTTAGAAATTGTGGATAGGAAGAAATCGTGTCAGTCAAGACTGAGCAGAGGCATCCCAGAAATCAACCCCCTGCTCTCTAATACTATTTCATCTCTAGACTGCGCCTGGTCTTGTCTTCCCAAAGGAGGAGAGTTAGTATATAGAAATAGTAATGCAACAAAGGACTGAACTGATGAAAGATTGAGACCTGCAATGTCATCTTTTGTGTTGGAACTTGCAGTTGGCAAGCAAAAGTGTCACTAGTGATGGGAGGTGGGCAGCTGCCTGGTGAAGACTCAAAAGGTGTCCATTTCAAGTACCTCGCCCAGCGTAAACAGGCGGTGCCATCTTTCAGATGAGATGTTAAACAGAGGCCCCATCTACCCTCATGGGTGGGTGCTAAAAATATTCCATCGCACTATGTGAAGAGCTGGAGAGTTCTTCTGATGCCCTGGCCAATGTTCCTTCTAGGCCACGTAGCAACCCGAAATTTCCTGCGTTTTTTTTATTCATTCAAGGGATCTGGGCGTTGCTAGCTAGGACAGCATTTATTGCCCATTCCTAATTGCCCTTGAGAAGGTGGTGGTGAATCGCCACCGTCCATGTGGGGTAGGTACACCCACAGTGCTGTTAGGAAGGGAGTTCCAGGATTTTGACCCAGCAACAGTGAAGGAATGATGATATAGTTCCAAGACAGGATGGTGTGTGGCTTGGAGGGGAACTTGGATAGTGGTGTTCCCATGCACCTGCTGCCCTTATCCTTCTAGACGGTAGAGGTCGTAAGTTTGGAAGGTGCTGTTTAAGGGAGGCTCGGTGTGTAACTGCAGTGCATCTTGTAGATAGTACACACTGCTGCCACTGCGCGTCAATAATGGAGGGAATGAATGGCACCCCATCCACAAACAATCAAGCGGGCTGCTTTGTCCTGGATGGTGTCGAGCTTCTTGACTGTTGTTGGAGCTGCACCCAACCAGGCAATTGGAGAGTATTCCATCACACTCCTGACTTGTGCCTTGTAGATGGTGGACAAGCTTTGGGGAGTCAGGAGGTGAGTTACTCGCCACAGGATTCCTAGCTTCTGAACTGCTCTTGCAGCCATGGTATTTATATGGCTACTCCAGTTCAGTTTTTGGTCAATGAATGTTGATAGGGGATTCAGCGATGGTAATGCCATTGAATGTCAAGGGGAGATAGTTAGATTCTCTCTTGTTGGAGATGGTCATTGCCTGGCACTTGTGTGGCACGAATGTTACTTGCCATTTATCAGCCCTAGCCTGGATATTGTTCAGGGCTTGCTGCATTTCTACACAGACTGCTTCAGTATCTGAGGAGTCACGAATGGTGTTGAACATTGTGCAATCATCAGCGAACATCACCACTTCTGACCTTATGATTGAAGGAAGGTCATTGATTAAGCAGCTGAAAATGGTTGGCCCTAGGACACTACCCTGAGGAACTCCTGGAGCTGAGATGATTGATCTCCCAACAACCACAACCATCTTCCTTTGTGCTAGGTATGACTCCAACCAGCAGAGAGTTTCCCCCCCGATTCCCATTAACTTCTGTATTGCTAGGGCTCCTTGATGCCATACTCGGTCAAATGTTGCCTTGATGTCGAGGGCAGTCACTCTCATCTCACCTCTTGTGTTCAGCTCTTTTGCCCATGTTTGAACCAAGGCTGTAATGAGATCAGGAGCTGAGTCGCCCTGGCAGAACCCAAACTGAGCATCACTGAGCAGGTTATTTCTAAGCAAGTGCCACTTGATAGCACTGTCGATGACGCCTTCCATCATTTTACTGATTGAGAGTAGGCTGATGGGGCGGTAATTGGCCAGGTTGGACTTGTCCTGCTTTTTGTGTACAGGACATAACTGGGCCATTTACCATATTGCCGGGTGGATGCCTGTGTTGTAGCTGTACTGGCACAGCTTGGCTAGGGGTGCGGCAAGTTCTGGAGCACAGGCCTTCAGTACTAGTGCCAGAATATTGTCAGGGCCCATAGCTTTTGCAGTATCCAGTGCCTTCAGTCGTTTCTTGATATCACGCAGAGTGAATCGAATTGACTGAAGTCTGGCATCTGTGATGCTGAGGATTTCAGGAGGAAGCCGAGATGGATCATCAACTTGGCACTTCTGGCTGAAGATTGTTGCAAATGCTTCTGCCTTATCTTTCGCACTGATGTGCAGGGCTCCCTCATCATTGAGGATGGGGATATTTGTGGATCCACCTCCTCCAGTTAGTTGTTTAATTGTCCACTACCATTCATGGCAGGATGTGGTAGGACTGCAGAGCTTTGATCTGATTGGTTGGTTGTGGGATCACTTAGCTCTGTCTATCGCATGCTGCTTATGCAGTTTGGCACGCAAGTAGTCATTTGTTGTAGCTTCACCAGGTTGACACTTCATTTTGAGGTATGCCTGCTGTTGCTCCTGGCATGCCCTCCTACACTCTTCATTGAACCAGGGTTGGTCTCCTCGCTTGATGGTAATGGTAGAGTGGGGAATATGCTGGGCACAGATTGTGGGTGAGTAAAATTCTGCTGCTGCTGATAGCCCACAGCGCCTCATGGATGCCCAGTTTTGCATTGCTAGATCTGTTCGAAATCTATCCTATTTAGCACGATGGTAGTGCCACACAACACGATGAAGGGTATTCTCAAAGTGAAGGCGGACTTCGCCTCCACAAGGACTGTGCGGTGGTCACTCCTCATGGACAGCTGCATCTGCGGCAGGCAGATTGATAAGGACGAGATCAAGTATATTTTTCCCTCTTGTTGGTTCTGTCACCACCTGCCAGACACCCAGTTTAGCAACTTTGTCCTTTCGGACTTGGCCAGCTCGGTCAGTAGTGGTGCTACCGAGCCACTCTTGGTGATGGACATTGAAGTCCCCCAACCAGAGTACATTCTGTGCCATTGCCACCCTCAGTGCTTCCTCAAAGTGCTGTTCAACATGGAGAAACATCAGCTGGTGAATCAGTGGTAATCAGCAGGAGGTTTCCTTGCCCATGTTTGACCTGATGTCATGAGACTTCATGGAGTCCGGAGTTGATGTTGAGGACTCCCAGGGCAACTCCCTTCCAACTATATACCACTGTGCCATGCTACCTCTGCTGGGTCTGTCCTGCTGGTGGGACAGGACATACCCGGGGATGGTGATGGCAGTGTCTGGGATATTGTCTGTCAGGTATGATTCCGTGAGTATGACTATGTCAGGCTGTTGCTTGACTAGTCTGTGGGACAGCTCTTCCAAGTTTGGCACAAGACCTCAGATGTTAGTAAGGAGGATTTTGCAGGGTCGACAGGTTTGCCGTTGTCGTTTCCAGTGCCTAGGTCAATGCCGGGTGGTTTGTCCGGTTTCATTCTTTTGTATTGACTTCGTAGCATACAACTGAGTGGCTTGCTCGGCCATTTCAGAGGGTATTTAAGAGTCAACCATGTTGCTGTGGATCTGGAGCCAGACCAGGTAAGGACAGCAGATTTTCTTCCCTAAAGGACATTAGTGAACCAGATGAGGTTTTTACACTAATCGATCATGGTTTCATGGCCACCATTAGACTAGCTTTTTAATTCCAGATTTATTAATTGAATTCAAATTCCACCTTCTGATGTGGTGGGATTCAAACCCATGTCCCCAGAGCAGTGCCCTGGGTCTCTGGGTTACTAGTCCAGTGACAATACCACTACGCCGCCACCTCCTATGTGGAGTGAAATCGAATTGGCTGAAGATTGGCAGCTGTGATGCTGGGGACTTCAGGAGGAAGCCGAGATGGATCATCCATTCAGCACTGATGTGCTGGGCTCCCCCATCATTAAGGATGGAGATATTTGTGGAGCCACCTCCTCCAGTTATTTTTTTAATTGACTACCACCTTTCACGACTGAACGTGGCAGGACTGCAGAGCTTATATCTAATCCGTTGGTTATGGGATTGCTTATCTCTGTCAATAGCATGCTGTTTATGCTGTTTGGCGTGCAAGTAGTCCTGGGTTGTAGCTTCACCAGGTTGACATCTCATTTTGAGGTATGCCTGGTGCTGTTCCTGGCATGCCCTCCTGCACTCTTCATTGAACCAGGGTTGGTCCCCTGGCTTGATGGTAATGGTAGAGTGGGGGATATGTCGGGCCATGCGGTTACAGATTGTGATTGAGTACAATTCTGTGCTGCTAATGGCCCACAGCGCCCCATGGACACCCAGTTTTGCGTTGCTAGATCTGTTCGAAATCTATCCCATTTGGCACGGTAGTAGTGCCACACAACACGAAGTCAGCCCGTTAAGTTACTGCACATGCGCAGCTTCACAAAAAAATTAAAGGTATCACACACTTAAATGAATTGGCTGCGCACTACAGAAATAATTAGAGAATGCTTTGGTCCTAGCCACTGTGTGTCCCTGAACGTATCCCCTGTCTCGCTAGCCGCTTCTTTTAAGACCCTCAGATGAAGACCATCAGGACTTTCTGAAAATTGATTTTTTTGTAATAATTCTTTTTCTAATATAACCGTAATCTGAATTCCACCATTATATGAATATTGCTTCACTGTCTGTCTCACTGATACTAGTATTTCAGCATTGCCTGGTTTTACACAATAACAAATTTATTGTTGTCTCCCTTCTTTTAGATTCCTTAATTATTTGGATCATGTGACAATCCAATATTACATTATGGAAACATTTTTTCTCTTGTGTTATTCCCAACATATTCGTCCTAGCTTATCCCAGAGAAGTTGAAAAAGAATTATGTTTGATCAGTCATATGCTTCTCTTACTTGAATATGAACTGTCAGGTCTAATGTATATTCTTAACATGCTGGCCTACAAAAGAAATTCCTTTCATTAGTTTCTTCAATTTAGTATCATTTAACTCCAAAAACCATTTGGAGGAAGCACTGAGGGGAGCACTGGATGGGTGACCTCTGCGTCCACCACAAAGAGTAGCATGTCAGAATGACCATTGATTGACTGACTGACTGACTGACAGTCCTTCGGGGCATTGCGACAAAACTGGACCTGGGTCAGATAATCAGGGAATCACCCTGAGGGAGTAACTTTCCTGAGTTCATCCTCAAAATCCTACCAGTCCACAATAACATTAATAGTAATACTGCACAATTGCTGTGAAGACAGTATCGACAGTGAGCACACCCTCCATTGTATAGTGTGGGACAAAGTAAGTACTGATCTAGCAGCCCAGTACTGGGCATCCATGAGACATCGTAGGTCAACAGCAACAGCCAAGTTGTACATCACCACAATCTGCAACGTCATAGTCTAGTACACTTTCCACATCCGCATCACTCTCAATCTGGTTTCCTCAGCGATCAGAGAAGACCGTATGAGGAGCAGCATGAGACAAGGTTAAAAAGCTGGTGAAGTTAATGACACGGGACTACTTGCATGCACCAAAAGCAGCATGCTACAGTCCAAGTACAGTGCAATCCCATAATCAGATCCAGACAAAACTCCGCAACCACTTTGCATCCAGTCATAAATGGTAGTGGATAATTTTTTTAATTCTTTCATTCACAGGATGTGGGAGTCACTGGCAAGCCAGGATTTATTGCACATCCCTACTTGTCTTTGAGAAGGTAGTTTTCTTGAACCGCTGCAGTTCCTGTGGTGAAGGTGCTCCCATGCTGCTGTTAGGGAGGGAGTTCCAGGATTTTGACCCAACAACGATGAAGAAATGGTGATATACTTCCAAGTCATGATGGCAAGTGACTTGGAGGGGAACTTGCAGGTGCTGGTGTTCCCATGCGCCTACTGCACTTGCGATACGAGATGATGGAGAACAAGGATTTAAAAGATGCTTTTGAAGAAACAGTTGTGAGTTGCTGAATTGCATCTTGTAGGCGATACACACTGGAACCATGTTTTCTGGTAGCCAATCAACCAAGCTGCTTTATTCTGAATGCCGTTGAGCTTCCTGAGTGTATTGGAGTTGTACTCATTCAGGCAGTGAAGAGTATTCCATTGACCAGCTGACTTATGCCTTGGTGGTGGAAGGGCTTCAGGGAGTCAGGAGGTGAGTCACTTACTGCAGGATACCCAGCCTCTGACCTGCTCTTGTAGCCACAGTATTAATGTGGCTGGTCCAGTTAAGTTACTGTTCAATGGTGGCTCCCAGGATGTTGATGGTGAGGAATTCAAAGATTGTAATACCATTGAATGTCATGGGAAAGTGGTTAGACTAACCCATGTTGGAGATGGTCATTGCATGGCACTTGTGTGAATGCTACTTGCCACTTATTAGCCCAAGCCTGGATGTTGGTCAAGTCTTGCTGCATGTGAGCAGGCACTGCTTCATTGAGGAATTGTGAATAGAACTGAACAATCATGCCGTCATCAGCGAACATCCCCACCTATGACTTTATGATGTAGGGAAGGTCATTGATGAAGCAGCTGAAGGTGGTTGCACCTCGGTCATTACCCTGAGGAACTAATGCAGCAATGTCCTGGGGCTGAGATGATTGGCTTCCAACAGCCACAACTATTTTCCTTTGGGCCAGGTATGACTCCAACCAGTGGAGAGTTTTCGCCCTGATTCCCACTGACTTCAGTTTTGCTAGGGCTCCTTGATGTCACACTCATTCAAATGCTGCTTGATGTTAAGGACAGTCACTTTCACCTCACCAATTGGATAGCTAACAGGGTTACTCTATGAATGTTCCCATCCTCAACCATGATGAAATCATTTACGCAAGATAGCTGAATGAGAAGTACAATTAAGTTACCTCAAAATCAGGCCAACTTTTGGCTGAGTTTGCACCAACGAGCCTGTGTAAAGGATTGGTGGTCAAAAGGGAGACTCTCCAGTGGCCTGATTCATATCTGCGCATAGAAAAATGGTTGTGGTTATTGGAAATCAGTCATTGCAGCCGCGATGTTCTTCTGTTGTAGAAGCTGTAGGATCTTTTCCACTTTCTATCATGTGTGCTGTTCCCCAGTAGATGTGAGCTACTTATCACTTCTCACTCCACGATTCAGCTGACCCTTTTTTCAATCTGTGTGGTGACCACCTTGTGAAATGTGCAATCATGGACTCGTGACATACAGCAGAGTGTGGTGACCTGGTTCCTAGCCATCATCAGTAATGCATTTCTGTCTGAATGCGAGGAAGCACAAAATGTAGTCCAGATGGGATGTCTCTGTCTTAGAGAGACCAAACTTCCATTGGTGCGATGTAGATTGATGAAGAATCTGATTAAAGTGAGGGAATTGAACATGTGCACCCATCCCATGTTACCAGCACCTACTGTCCTGAGAGAAGATGATAGCTGTGGTTAAGGTCTAAAGTTGTTAGAAATATTTTAGCACTTTAGATACAGGAAGATTTTGTCTTCTGCTTTGGATGGGGATAGCTTATTACAGCTAGTCAAGTAGGCTGCACCCCTAATGTCCACCTGCCTTTTGTTCCATCATACTCCTAGGCCACAGGAACCTTCTCCACTTGACCAGATTTTTCTTGTTTCCCTCTCCCTCTGCTGTTCTGCTGTAGCCTTTCACACGTCTTCTGAATTTTGGTTATATCTTTTCCCTAATTTCTCTCATTGCTTCCTTTTGTCTTGCACCATTATCCGTTAAGTTATTTAATCTTCCACCAAATCACAGATCATTGCCTCCCCCCATTTTCCCTAGCTTAGTTCTTCGTTATAAGCTGTTGATCTGTAACGTCCTTTGGTTTTGACCGGGTCATGGACCTGAAATATTAACCCCACCTTCCTTTCTCCACAATTGGCTGGCCCGCTGAGTGGTTCTAGCATGCATTATCTTTCTGTCTAAAACGAGGTTATGTTGAAGTGCTAATGTCTCTATGATTACTCACTATGTGTTTGGGCAGAAATGGTACAGTTGCAATTCTGCCAAGGGCAGCATTTTGAGTCTGCTTGACCATTTAGGGCAGTGGAATACCAGCACTTTGCTATCCGTGCGTGGAGCTTGATGTCATTTCACTCATCAATATGATACCCTTAGCATACCATAAGTGAGACTTATCGGGTTTCACGTTTCATAGAGAAGTTAATGCTAATACAGATCCTGAAATCCAATGTAATAAAAAAAAACTTATATTTATATAGCGCCTTTAATGTAATAAAATGTGCCAAGGGGCTTCACAGGAGCATTATAAAATAAAATATGACACTGAGTCACATAAGGAGATGCTGGTCAGCTGACAAAAGGAGCCTCTTAAAGGAGGAAAGCGAGGCAGGGAAGTGTCAAGAGGGAGTTCCAGAACTTGGGGCTGAGGCAACTGAAGGTTGCGCCACCAATGATGGAGTGATTAAAATCTGGGGTGCTCAAGAGGCCAGAATTAGATGAGCTCAGATATTGCGGAGAGTTGTGGGGCTGGAGGAGATTAAAGAGATAGGGAGGTTTGAGGCCATGGAAGGATTTGATAACCAGGATGAGAATTTTAAAATCAAGATGTTGCTTGTCTGGGAGCCAATGTAGACCAGCAAGCACAGGGATGATAGGTGAACGGAACCTGGTGTGAGCTAGGACGTGGGCAGCAGAGTTTTAGATAACCTCAGGTTTATGCGGGAGACCAGCCAGGAGTGCATTGGAATAGTCATGTTTGGAGGTAACAAAGGCATGAATGAGGGTTTCATAGAAACATAGCAGCAGATTGGCACACCATCCACAAACATTCACTCCCTCCACCATCGATGCACAGTGGCAGTAGTGTATACCATCTACAAGATGCACTGCAGCAACGCACCAAGGCTCCTTAGACAGCACCTTCCAAACCCGCGACCTCTACCACCCTGAAGGACAAGAGCAGCAGATGCATGGGAACATCACCACCTGCAAGTTCCCGTCCAAGTCACACACCATCCTGACTTGGAACTATATCACCGTTCCTTCACTGTCGCTGGGTCAAAATCCTGGAACTCCCTTCCTAACAGCACTGTGGGTGTACGTACCTCCCATGGATTGCAGCGGTTCAAGAAGGCAGCTCGCCACCACCTTCTCGAGGACAATTAAGGATGGGTAATAAATGCTGGCAATGCCAGTGACGCCCACTTCCCATGAATGAATAAAAAAGATGAGCTAAGACGGGGGCAAAGTTGGGCGATGTTACTGAGGTGGAATTAGGCAGTCTTGGTGATGGTGGAATATGTTGCCAAAGGCTTATTGGGGTTTGGGGGTCGGGTTCAACTTTGACAGCGAGATTGCGAACAGACTGGTTTAGTCTCGAGGAGAAGGATGGAGTCGCGAGCTAGGGAACAAGGAGCGGGGACCAAAGACCATGTCTTCAGTCTTCTCAATATTTAATTGAAGGAAATTCTTGCTCTTCCAGTACATCTATATGGAATAAGCAGTCTGTTAATTTGGCAACAGTGGAGGAGTTGAGAGAGGTGGTGGTGAGGTAGAGATGGGTGTCAGCAGCATGTAAAAACTAACACTGTGTTTTCAGATTATGTCACCAAGGGAGAGCATGTAGTTGAGAAAAAGGAGGGGGCTGAGGATAGATCCTTAGCAGATACCAGAGGTAATGATGCGGGAGCAGCAAGAGAAGCCATTGCAAGTGATACTCCTGCTACAATTAAATAGATAAAGAATAGAACCAGATGAGAGCTGTCCCACCCAACTGGATGACAGTGGAAAGGCATTGGAGAAGGATGGTGTGGTCAACCGTGTCAAAGGCTGCAATTAAAACACAAAATGTTGGAAATTCTCAGCTGGTCTGAACATCTGTGAAGGGGGAAACAGTTATTGTTTCAGGTCTGCGATCTTGCATCAGAACTTTCTTCAAAGGCTGCAGACAGGTCGAAAAGGATTAGGAGGGTTAGTTTACTGTTGTCACAGTCACATCAGATGTCGTTTGTGACTTTGATAAGAGCCGTTTTGGTACGGTAGCAGGGATAAAAACCTGATTGGAGGGAGTTTCGGGAAAGATGTCCACGTAATTGTGTGGTGACAACATGTTCAAGGACTTTGCAGAGGAAAGGGAGGTTGGAGATGGAGCAGGAGTTTTCAAGGACGGTGGGGTCAAAGGTTGGTTTCTTTGAGAGGGGTGAAAGCGACAGATTTGAAGGAGAGAGGACAACAATAATATTGGCTAACATGGCGACCAGGAGAGGAAGCTGAGTGATTATTAGTTCACAGCGAATAGGGTCGAGGGAGCAGGAGGTGTGTCTAATGGACAAGATGATTGGAGAAAAACTAGAAAATGTTCTGAGTTCAGGGCTAGGACATGGGGGTGCTTTGGAGGAATTTGACCTGATGGGCTAGTGGAAGGGAGGGACGCTGCAGATGTAGCTGATTGTGTGGTCTCGATCTTAGTGACAAAGAAGTCCCAAGAGCTCATCGCACTTATTGTTGGAGGGGAGGGTAGAGGAAACGGGGAGAAGGGTTAAAAAAAAAAGAGTTTGCAGTAGAATAAAGAAGCTGGGGATTATCTTTGGTTTCCAGAAATGTGATAGGCATTTTGATTACAGTTTATTCATTTTTACATGGAGGATAAATTGCAGACCGTAGCTATTTTTGTTGTGGTCTTCCCTGCTCTTTAAATATAGGTAATAATATTCTGCAGTTCTCATCACATTTAGAAAACATAATTGTCAGGATTTTTTGTGTGGAAGTGGGGATATCTTGTGAAGATTGCTTCCTTTTGCCAATATTAGATCTTGATTCTGGGTACCGTACAGCCACGTAATATATTTTTAACCCTATGTTCATTTTCAGTTACCGGCTAATAAGGATGCATTTAGGAAGACATGGAACCCCAAGTACACACTACGGAGTCACTTTGATGGAGTACGTGCATTAGCTTTCCATCCTGTAGAGCCTGTGCTGGTTACAGCCTCTGAAGACCACACCCTTAAGCTTTGGAATCTACAGAAAACTGTCCCTGCCAAAAAGTATGTTTTTTAGTTGCTTTTATACTGTTGAATATTTCTATAAGACAGATAGGGGTAGAAATTGGTATGTTTCACATATTTTCTGGGTCCAAGCGGGTGCCACAAAGTAAACTTGTGCAGCATGACGTCCCTGTGTGTGTGCAAAAGCGTTCTCTGGTGGCTGCCTGAAACAAAACACAGGCATCGCTTAAATATGTTCATAAGGACACTCCATCTGAATCATAATCCTTTTGTGAAATTAGTGTCCATGCACACCTAAAACATGGCTCCCTTAACTTGCCCATCAAATCATGGTTGGTGGGGGGGGGTGGTGGACAGCTTTCACCAGTGCTATTTAAAGGATTCTCACCTCTATTTAGTTGAATCTCTGGATAGTCCTTTTAAGCTTTTTGGGTCCTTTTGGGCCAGGCTTTTGGTTGTTTAGGAAAGTATTCGTTTGTGAGATACTTCTGTAGTGTGAGTTTGTGGAGGGCAAGAACTGATTCCAGGATTTGCTTGTTCTCAATTTCTGAACATGGAAATGCTACAGGGCTTACCACTGAGGCTCCTAAATCAGAAGGAGGAGCAGCAGCAAAGATCTACACAGCCTGCAGGAAGAGGGCAAAGGAGGCGAGAGTGCAGAGGGCATTGCAACATGTGGGTATTCAGGAACAGAACATCCTACCTGAACACCACAGAGGAGCAATGTAAAAGGCGATGGGAGACAGGCACTTACTTACCTGTGCCTCCTGTTAGGCTCCAATTTTCACTAACACCAGGGCATGCACTGCACTGCCTGTGACAGTGGAAGTCACTGAGACGCTAAAACTTTATCCCTGTGGCTCCTTCCAAACTGTTTCTGGTGACATCAGTCAGTTTGCTGTGCACTCGGTGATCCAGCAGGTCTTTGCGAGTGTCAGCAGTTCATGACCTTTCCCAGTTCGGCTGACAAGCAGTAAGAAAACAGCACTTGGATTTGCCTGCGTTCTTTATTCCTATAGGTGTAGGGTCATTGACTGCATGCACATAGGCTTGTGTGCTTCCCATCACAAACAAGCAATGTTTCTGAACAAGAACGGCTTCCGTGCGCTGAATGTTCAATTTGTTGGTGACCATAGGCAGTGACTCGTGTAGATCTATTATTTTTATGGCAAAGTCATGATGTTTTCATGTATCCCAGTCCTCAATAACCCCTCTGTTCCACCTGCTTGGCAAGCTGGCTGCTAGGGGTGAGAGCTATCCCCTCACCACTGGCTCTTAACTTCTTACGGGAATTTGGGCATCACTGCTAAGCATCGGTAAAATGAGAGCCCTGCAGCAATAAGGGTTCTGATTGAGCAAACCATTGTTGCCCTGAAACAACGGATCCACTATCTGGCAGCTCGGGAGGGATTCTTCAATACAGTGCAGAGCAATTGCCAAGATTCCTAATTGTTTGCTGCATGCTGTACATGCTGTCAAAGCGGAGGTGCTGTAGAACTGTCTGAGCAGGAAGATGAAAGAATAGGATGAGGAAACGGAGGAGGCAGAGAAAGAGCACAGCCCAGCAGTGTTGAGACCTTCCAGAGAAATAAGAAAATAAGCAAATTATTGAACAGAAATTCTCCTGAATGGTCCTTCCTCTGCCTAGATCTACCAACCATATCAATGTCCCCTAATAGTATAATTCCATGTTTTCTTATTGCATGACTGAGCTTACGAAGACCAACAACTAAACTGCAACAAAACATTTTACTGCACTGCTCCAAAAGACTTTATGCTTTGATTTGACAAATTGTTACATGACTATTGCCTATTTACAAATTACTCTTATGCAGAATCCTAGTTCCTTGCTATGTACTTGGTCACCTTTGAGTATTTCTATGAGGTGGTTTTCCTATGGCTTGGGAAATGGAAGGCTACTGAACTTTCACTGAGGGTACTTGAGATAGTCATGATGGCAACCTTAAGGAGCTGTTGCCATTTGGGTTCACCTCCATATGTGGACCTCTCTAGCTAACAGAACTGTGGGTGGACCTACACCACATGGATTTTAGCAGTTCAAGAAGACAGCTCAACACTACCTGCTCCAGGGCAAATAGGGATGGGTAACAAATATTGGCCTTGCCAGCGATGCTCACATCCCATAAACAAATAATAAACACCCTTTGAACTATGCACAGTGCCAGTCTCTGAGCTGATTTCTGAAAGTCTGTAGGTTGTGTCATGCATCTTGTTCTGCGGTGCTGCTCTCTTCTGCTCACTGAGGGTTGTGTGGAGCTTCTAGATCTGTAATGGAAGAAAGGCATAAGCGTTAGCCTTTAGTGGCATGGGTAAGCAGAAACAGCTGAGTGGCTTCTGAAAACAGCAGCAATTTATCATATATAATGTGTAAATGTGAGATTTAAGTGGTAAGAGAATGAGGAGAAGATGGTTTAAAACCCTGCAAGACTTCAGCTTCACCAGATGCAAGGCTCCTGATATTTCTCTGCCCACGATGTCCATCACTCGCTGGTCATGTGGGATCAGCACCTTTGATGAAGTGTCACATCTTCCTGTAGCTGCCTGCTCCCTGCTGTGCACAAGCCTGCTCTGTAAGAAAGAAGGAAGTGTGTCATTGTTAGAATAGTGCAAAATTTGAGGACATATTTGTTCATTTAGAACCGTGTTGCTGGTGCATGAACGATGGCAGATGTGTGAGGAGGAGATAAAGGAAGTAATAGTGAGGAGAGTAACAGGTGCAGTGGGAGCAGAAGGAGCTTAAGTGAGCTGCAGTGATAGGAGGAGAGAGCTGTTAATCGGGAGAGGGAAGGGTTATGAGCACTGGGGAAACATATAGAAGTCCAAGTAGACTGTAATTGTAGAATGGTTACAGCACCAAAGGAGGCCATTCAGCCCATCATCCCTGTGCCAGCTCTCTGCCAGAGCAACTCACCTAGTCCTACTCCCCTGCCTTTTCTCTGTAGCCCTGCAATTTTTTTCTCTTCAATTATCCAATTCTCTTTTGAAGGCCTTGATTGAATCTGCCTCCACCACACTCTCAGGCAGTGCATTTCAGATCCTAACCACTCACTGTGTAAAAAAAAGTTTTTCCTCTTGTTGCCGTTGCTTCTTTTACCATTCACCTTAAATTGGTGTCCTCTGATTCTGGATCCTTCTGCCAATGGGAACAGTTTCTCCCTATCTACTCTGTCCAGACCCTTCATGATTTTGAACACCTCTATCAAATCTCCTGTACATCTTCTCCAAGGAGAACAGTCCCAGCTATGAAAGATATGAGTTAGGAAACTTAGCTTGGCTATTTCTCTGAGATAATTCAGCTTCTTTCTGCATTGCAGCTATGTTCTAGGAACAATACTTCTGGTACCGAGCTGCGCTGCCACCTTTGTACAACTATGCTGGGCAACTTGGTTTGATATATTCCTGCTGCTGGTGGATTAGAGATTCCCTCTTATCACTCTTGTCAATCTCCTCCACAATACCCCCAGCACATCAGTAGAAAAATGAGGAGCCCTTGCAGATTTGTCATTGGCCACAATCCTCAGTTATACTTGCTGGCAGCTGAAGTGCACCTTCGCTTTATGAGGTGCAGGCTGCCTTTAAATGGTGTCAGCAAAAAGTCATTTCCCACCGCCCCCACCCCCGGCTTAGTTAGGTGAGCTGCCAATGAATAGTGCAAGTGATGCTGGAAGCCTAATTATGTTTTTACGATAACTGGTGAGAACATTTTGGGACATTAGTTGCATCCACATGCTCCGTGCAGAACCCATTCTGCACCTGAAAATGCGCTAACACCAATTTCTATACCATAGATTCCATACATATGAATTAGAAGCAGGAGTGGGTCACTCGGCCCTTCGAGCCTGCTCCACCATTCAATAAGTTCATGGCTGAACTGATTACTCCACATTTCCACCTACCTCCGATAATCCTCCACCCCCTTGCTTATCAAGAATCTGTCGACCTCTGCCATAAATTTACAACTGTATGCGAACCAGAATGTAAGCTTTAAGGTATGTGGCTAGTGCAAGATTAAAATATAAATACGTTTTTTTGATGATATACCTTGAGGGGAGGGTTGGTGTAGGAATTGTTTTGTTTCTGTGCTCAGCGCTTATGAAGACTTGGCAAAGCTATGTACAATTGATGGGAAATGATCTATGCTCAACCACACTGTGGCACAATGCAGCATTCTTTTAGTGTATTGTCCATTGTTAATCTTTCTGATTGAAGTATTGGCTGTATTTTGTTTCTCAGAAAAACCAAAGCTTGCCAAATTTTGCAGCTAGCATCAGTGCTCCCATCATTAAACCCACCCACAAGGACGCACGGGTCAGAAGTCAGTTACAGCATTCTGTCTGGCATTCTAAGCATTTAAGAAAATGCTTTTAGTCTTGATTAGCTCATACAGGGTTGAGAAAATAAAATAAGAAAATTTCAACAACAATGTGATGGAACTGCAATCTGGTCTGGAATATGAATTATGGTGTGTATGAATGCTGTAAGGAAGTGATTGGTCAGTCTATTCTGTGAGATTGCTCAATCAGAGCTAAAGCTCGTAGCAAATTTATTGGAATGAAATGACACAATTGCTTCGAACTACAATTTAGAAACTGCCGAAAGAACGGTTGTGAAATTCTAACACTGGACTTCATTTCCAGTGTGTGCTTGGAAGATCACAGGATTCAAATGACTGTCGTAAGAATGAGTCTCTGTGATGGCCACAATTTTGATTGCAGCCTATTTATTTGTATGTGGTCTTTCCCTTCCTTTCAACTCGGCAATAATCTGTAATTCTCATCACATTTGGAAGACACTTTCATCAAGACTTTACATGTAGTCCAGCAAGAAAATTTCTGTACTGTAATTGCATGTTCTGTAGTTCCTATAAAGACTAAATGTCTTGTTATTTGTGCAGAAATATATCATTGGCCCATTGATGACATTTGGGAATCAGAATGTAGTCCTTAAGACTCCAGACTGTTGGGGAAGTATAAATACTATGAGGTTGAGCAGAGTTATACCATGAGTCTCTACAGTAACCTGTGCAAGGTGGCAATCCACCATTTCTCAAGTTGATGATCTAAACGTCAAATCAGTTCTGTTACTTTGCCACATTGCAACATAGTGTTCGACTGAAGAGTCAAATTCTCAAGTGACATTCCTTGCCACAGATGATGCACATGTAAATCAGAGGACTAGATGATGAAGCCTACACAAAAGTAACTCTTGAAACTTAATACTCTTTCCTCCTTGCTCTCTTCTCTTCAGTCTCTTTGCAACCACATGCATCCCAGCCTTACAATGTCGCCTGTTAGCAATATCTTGCCAGCTTGTGGTTTTCGAGTTTTCAGGTAGCTCTTGGAAATGTTTTCAAACCTGAGCCTATATTGACCCAGCAGCCTTGAAGTACCTGCAAGTTCTCCATATAAAAAATCAATTGGAATATGCCCATCTTTCTTCTGATATAGATGACCAGGCCACTGGAGGGGTCTTTGAGAAAAGTTATTTTGCTTGGCAGCTTAGTTCCCTGAAGTAGTTTGGATTCAGAAACTTTGTCTTCCAACTTGATATTTAAAATATAGTGTCTGGAAAGATTTTATTTCTCATGCCTCTTGTAGGTCTTGCTGCCATACAGCAGTGTGCTCAGAAGCATGCACATTTGGGGGACATACATCTAGGTGTTCATTGTTAATTTCCTATTGTTCCACACAGGTTTAGTACATTGGTCAAATGTGATTTCTGGCTTTCTGTTACAAGTGTTTAACTCATCATCTAGAGGTATCTGATATAGTTGATCCTGCGTAGCAAAAGCTGTGTACAATTTCTAATGTGGTGTTAGCTATTGAAACTTCTGGTGCAGTCAACACATAGGAGCAGGCATAGGTCATTCAGCCCTTCAAGCCTGCTCCACCATTCAGTGAGCTTATCTGTACCTCAACTTCATTTAGCTGCCTTTGTTCTGCATTTTTTGATATCCTTATCTAACAAAATAGTACAAATCCCTGGGCAACAGCACTTGACAATCCTATTAATCAGGAAAACAAGCCCTTTATTCCTACTCTGTCACCTATCACCCAACAAAATTGCCAGCCCATGTCACAAGATTACTTCCAATTCCATGCACTCTCGCTTTTGCTAATCTCTTCCATGGAGCCTTAGAAAATACCTTCTGAATGTCCATATAGACTCTCTTCTATCCACCATGATAGTGACGACCTCAAAACATTCAGTTAGATTATTGACTTTGCCTTCACAAATCTATTTTGTTATACTTATCCAAGGGCTCAATCACTGCATAATTATGGATTCCAGTAAGTTCCCCACAATTGATGTTAAACTGACCAAGTTTGCAGTTCGCTGGTTTCTTCCCCTCTACTTGGAATAGGCTTGATGAGAACTTTGTAGTGGTGTTTATTAAGGAAGAGGATGCTGACAAAATATCAGTAGAAACGGAAATGGTAGAGGTAATGGATAGGGTCAAAATCAATCGGATGTACTGGAATGGCTGACTATGCTTAGAGTGAATAGGTCGCCTCGTCCAGATGTTTTGCATCCCAGGTTGCTAAGGGCAGTGGAGGTGAAGATAGTGGAAGTGCTTAACATAATCATCCAATCTTCCCTAGGTATGGGGGAGGTGCCAGAGGATTGGAAAGTAACAAATGCGACACCCTTCTCCAGTTAGGGTGTAAGGGCATTCCGAGTAACTACAGGCCATTCAGTGTAACGTCAGTGGTGGGTACAGTTTTAGAAACAATCAAGGAAAAAATTAACAGATACTTGGAGAGGTTTGATTTAACAAAGGAGAGCCAGCATGGATTTGTAAAAGGAAGATCATGCTTGACTAATCTATTGATTTTTTTGATGAAGTAACAGAGAAGGTTGATGGAGGGAATGCAGCTGGGGGGGGCGGGGGGGGGGGGGGTGCAGCTGGGAAGGTAAGTTTCAGTATAAAGTACTTACCTAGCGATTCAGCAGCTTCGGCAGGGTGGGGAAAAAAAACTGAAAAAGTGATGTCACAGGAAAGCTGTGACCTGATTGGCTGGTAGGGAATCTGTACCGAATTTGAAAATAAAACTGATAAAAATTGATTAAAACACTAATTAACTAATTAATAAGTAGAGTAACTAAACCAGAGGGAGAAGATTACTGTATTTAGACAGCATTTAATATTTATTGTAGAAATCTAGCACTAGGGACCACATAGTGAAGTGTATCATAATTTAGTAAGGATTTAATAAGTATTTATTTTATATCAATTAACTAATTAGTGATAGAAATGACAGTTAGAGGGGTGAAGTGCTTCACCTGTGAGATGTGGGAAGTCCGTGACGCTTCCAGCGTTCCGGGCGACTACATCTGCAGGAAGTGTACCCAGTTGCAGCTCCTCACAGACCGCATGGATCGGTTGGAGCAGCAACTGGATGCACTTAGGAGCATGCAGGTGGCGGAAAGCGTCATAGACGGGAGTTTAGAGAAGTGGTTACACCTAGGGTGCAGGCAGATAGATGGGTGACTGCTAGAAGGGGCAGGCAGTCAGTGCAGGAATCCCCTGTGGCTATCCCCCTCTCTAACAAGTATACCGTTTTGGATACTGTTGGGGGGGGAATGGCCTATCAGGGGAAAACAGCAGCAGCCAGAGCAGTGGCACCACGGTTGGCACTGTTGTTCAGCAGGGAGGGACAAAGCACAGAAGAGTAATAGTTATAGGGGACTCTATAGTCAGGGGCACAGATAGGCGCTTCTGTGGACGTGAAAGAGACTCCAGGAAGGTATGTTGCCTCCCTGGTGCCAGGGTCAAGGATGTCTCTGAACGGACAGAGGGCATTCTGAAGGGGGAGGCTGAACAGCCAGAGGTAGTGGTACACATCGGTACCAATGACATAGGCAGGAAGAGTGATGAGGTCCTGCAGGGGGAGTTTAGGGAGTTAGGTAGGAAGTTAAAAAAACAGGACCTCTAGGGTTGTAATCTCTGGATTACTCCCTATGCCACGTGCCAGTGAGGCTAGAAATAGCAAGAAAGTGCAGCTAAACACGTGGCTGAGCAGCTGGTGTAGAAGGGAGGGTTTCAGATATCTGGACCATTGGGCTCTCTTCAGGGACAGATGGGACCTGTACAAGAAGGAAGGGTTGCATCTAAACTGGAAGGGCACGAATATCCTGGCTTCAAGGTTTGCTAGCGTCACTCGGGCGGGTTTAAACTAGTGTGGCAGGGGGGTGGGAACCAGAGCAGTAGGACAGCTAGTGAAGTTAATGAGGAGGACTTAGTAAATAAGGC
The DNA here is from genome assembly GCF_036365525.1 of Heterodontus francisci. NCBI lineage: Eukaryota > Metazoa > Chordata > Chondrichthyes > Heterodontiformes > Heterodontidae > Heterodontus > Heterodontus francisci. Next base: position 76,477,302 of record NC_090379.1, read on the forward strand.
AAGTAGGACTAGGAGAAAGAGCAGGCAGGGAGATGTTGCTGAGCACAGCGGGACTGGTGGTCTGAAGTGCATTTGTTTCAATGCGAGAAGTATCACAGGTAAGGCAGATGAACTTAGAGCTTGGATTAGTACTTGGAAATATGATGTTGCTATTACAGAGACTTGGTTGAGGGAAGGGCAGGATTGGCAGCTAAATGTTCCAGGCTTTAGAAGCTTCAGGCTGGATAGAGGGGGATGTAAAAGGGGTGGGGGAGTTGCATTACTTGTTAAGGAGAATATCACAGCTGTACTGCGGGAGAACACCTCAGAGGGGTCTTGCAGCGAGGCAATATGGGTGGAGCTCAGGAATAGGAAGGGTGCAGTCACGATGTTGGGGGTTTACTACAAGCCTCCCAACAGCCAGCGGGAGGTAGAGGAGCAGATATGTAGACAGATTTTGGAAAGATGTAAAGGTAACAGGGTTGTAGTGGTGGATGATTTTAACTTCCCCAATATTGACTGGGACTCACTTAGTGCTAGGGGTTTGGATGGGGCAGAATTTGTGAGGAGCATCCAGGAGGGCTTCTTGAAACAGTATGTAGACAGTCCAACTAGGGATGGGGCCATTCTGGACCTGGTATTGGGGAATGAGCCCGGCCAGGTGGTCGAAGTTTCAGTGGGGGAGCATTTCGGGAACAGTGAACATAATTCCTTAAGTTTTAAGGTACTTGTGGATAAGGATAAGAGTAGTCCTCGGGTGAAGGTGCTAAATTGGGGGAAGGCTAATTAGAACAATATTAGGCAGGAACTGAAGAATTTAGATTGGGGGCGGCTGTTTGAGGGTAAGTCAACATCTGACATGTGGGAGTCTTTCAAATGTCAGCTGATTAGAATCCAGGACCAGCATGTTCCTGTGAGGAAGAAAGACAAGTTTGGCAAGTTTCGGGAAGCTTGGATAACACGGGATATTGTGAGCCTAGTCAAAAAGAAAAAGGAAGCATTTGTAAGGGCTGGAAGGCTAGGAACAGACGAAGCACTTGAGGAATATAAAGACAGTAGGAAGGAACTTAAGCAAGGAGTTAGGAGGGCTAAAAGGGGTCATGAAAAGTCATTGGCAAACAGGATTGAGGAAATTCCCAAGGCTTTTTATACATATGTAAAGAGCAAGAGGGTAACCAGGGAAAGGGTTGGCCCACTCAAGGACAGAGATGGGAATCTATGCGTGGAGCCAGAGGAAATGGGCGAAGTGCTAAATGAGTACTTTGCATCAGTATTCACCAAGGAGAAGGACTTGGTGGATGATGAGCCTAGGGAAGGGAGAGCAGATAGTCTCAGTCATCTCATTATCAAAAAGGAGGAGGTGTTGGGTGTCTTGCAAAGCATTAAGGTAGATAAGTCCCCAGGGCCTGATGGGATCTACCCTAGAATACTGAGGGAGGCAAGGGAAGAAATTGCTGGGGCCTTGACAGAAATCTTTGCATCCTCATTGGCTACAGGTGAGGTCCCAGAGGACTGGAGAATAGCCAATGTTATTCCTTTGTTTAAGAAGGGTGGCAAGGATAATCCAGGAAATTATAGGCCGGTGAGCCTTACGTCAGTGGTAGGGAAACTATTAGAGAGGATTCTTCAGGACAGGATTTACTCTCATTTGGAAACAAACTTATTAGCGAGAGACAGCATGGTTTTGTGAAGGGGAGGTCGTGTCTCACTAATTTGATTGAGTTTTTTGAGGAAGTGACGAAGATGATTGATGAAGGAAGGGCGGTGGATGTTGTCTATATGGACTTTAGTAAAGCCTTTGACAAGGTCCCGCATGGCAGACTGGTGCAAAAGGTGAAGTCACACGGGATCAGAGGTGAGCTGGCAAGATGGATACAGAACTGGCTCGGTCACAGAAGACAGAGGGTAACAGTGGATGGGTGTTTTTCTGAATGGAGGGATGTGACTAGTGGTGTTCCGCAGGGATCAGTGCTGGGACCTTTGCTGTTTGTAGTATATATAAATGATTTGGAGGAAAATGTAACTGGTCTGATTAGTAAGTTTGCGGATGACACAAAGGTTGGTGGAGTTGCGGATAATGATGAGGATTGTCAGAGGATACAGCAGGATATAGATCGGTTGAAGACTTGGGCGGAGAAATGACAGAGGGAGTTTAATCCGGACAAATGTGAGGTAATGCATTTTGGAAGGTCTAATGCAGGTCGGAGGTATACAGTAAATGGCAGAACCCTTAGGAGTATTGACAGGCAGAGAGATCTGGGCGTACAGGTCCACAGGTCACTGAAAGTGGCAACGCAGGTGGATAAGGTAGTCAAGAAGGCATTCGGCATGCTTGCCTTCATCGGTCGGAGCATAGAGTATAAAAATTGGCAAGTCATGTTGCAGCTGTACAGTACCTTAGTTAGGCCACACTTAGAATATTGCGTGCAATTCTGGTCGCCACACTACCAGAAGGACGTGGAGGCTTTGGAGAGGGTACAGAGGAGGTTTACCAGGATGTTGCCTGGTCTGGAGGGCATTAGCTATGATGAGAGGTTGGAAAAACTCTGATTGTTTTCACTGGAACGATGGAGGTGGAGGGGCGACATGATAGAGGTTTACAAAGTTATGAGCGGCATGGACAGAGTGGATAGTCAGAAGCTTTTTCCCAGGGTGGAAGAGTCAGTTACTGGGGGACATAGGTTTAAGGTGCGAGGTGAAAAGTTTAGAGGGGATGTGCGAGGCAAGTTTTTTACACACAGGGTAGTGAGTGCCTGGAGCTTGCTGCCAGGGGAGGTGGTGGAAGCAGATACGATAGCGACGTTTGAGAGACATCTTGACAAATATATGAATAGGAAGGGAATAGAGGGATATGGGCCCCGGAAGTGCAGAAGGTGTTAGTTTCGGCAGGCATCAAGAGCGGCGCAGGCTTGGAGGGCCGAATGGCTTGTTCCTGTGCTGTACTGTTCTTTGTTCTTTGTAAGTTGTAGAGATAGAGTTTAAGAAAGCATTTGACAAAGTATCACATAGAAGGCTGGTTAACAAATTTGAGCCTCATGGAATAAGAGGGTCAGTGTCAGCTTGGATAAATAATTGGCTTAAAGATACAAAACAGCAAGGCATAGTAAATGGCTGTTTTGCAGACTGGAGGGTGGTAGACAGTGGTCAGTGCTCGGACCACTGGCTTTTTGATATACATAAATGATTTAGATATTGGAATACAGAGTAAAATGTCAAAAATCTGCTGATACGAAACTTGGAGATGTGGCTAACAGGATGATACCAATTGACTACAACAGGACATAGGTAGGCTAGCAGAATGGGCAGATGGAATTTAATACAGACAAGTGCGAAGTGATGCATTTTGGCTGAAGGCGTAGGGAGAGGCAGTATGTACTTTACAGCACAGTTCTAAAGAGCATACAGGGACAGAGGGACCTGGGGGTGCATGTGCAGCAATCTTTGAAGGTGACAGGACATATTGAGAGAGTAGTTAGCAAAGCATATGGGATCTTGGGCTTCACAAATTGAGTACAAAATCAGGGAAGTTATACTGAACCTTTTTAAAGCTCTGGTTAGGCCAACACACTTTAGAAGGATGTGAAAGTCCTAGAGATGGTGCAGAAGAGATTTACCAGAATGGTTCCGGGGATCAGGGAATTTAGCTACAAGGTTAGGTTGGACAAGTTGGGGTTGTTCTCTTTGGAGCAAAGGAGTTTGAGGCGAGATTTGATAGAGGTGTACAAGATTATGACTGGTTTAGATAAGGTAGACAAAGAAAATCTGTTACCATTAGCTGGTGGTACAAGGAGTAAGGGACACAGATTTAAGGTTTTTGGCAAGAGCTTCGGTTGCAGCGATGGGTGGGGGGGATGTAAGGAAGAATGTCGGATGGTGATGGCAAACACGAGGGGACATAGCTTCAAGTTGAGGGGTGATAGATATAGGACAGATGTGAGAGGTAATTTCTTTACTCAGAGTAGTAAGGGCGTGGAACGCCCTGCCTGCAGCAGTAGTAGATTCGCCAACTTTAAGGGCATTTAAGTGGTCATTGGATAGACGTATGGATGAAAATGGAATAGTGTAGGTCAGATGGTTTCACAGGTCGGCGCAACATCGAGGGCCGAAGGGCCTGTACTGCGCTGTAATGTTCTAATGTTCTAAAAAAAAACTTTTCTATACGTTGAGTGGCATTGACCTGGAATTTGCTGCCTACGTAGGTGGTGGCAGCAGAAGCAATCAGTGATTTCAAAAGGAAATTGGATAGGCACTTGGAAATAAACTTGCAAGAATACAAACTTGCAGGATTTCGGGGATTGGGACTGATTGGATTGCTCTACAGAGGGCCAGCATGGACTCAGTGGGTTGAATAGCCTCCTTTTGAGCATTTATGACTCTGATCTTCTTAATAACAGAATGGCATTTGCACTTTTCCAATCTAAAGGCCCATTTCCTGAATGTAAAATGCTTTGAAAGTTATGACTGTTGCATCTGCAATTTCCTCACCTATTTGTTTCCACCCCGTAGTGTTCAAAGAATCAGTCCTGTTATTTTCTCCACTGCCTTTATTTTACTTGTGTTAATTCTAAGTTCCTTCCCTTGACTTTTTTTAGGTTCCTTTATACTGCTGGTACTTTGTCCTGTTCCTCCACTGTGAAAAGGGATTCAAAGTACTTATCAATAAATCTGCCATTTTTTTTGTTATCTACTATATCTTGCCTCCTTTTAGTGGATTCACATTCCTCCTTTCCATTCTCTTTACCTTGGCTTCTTTGAGTCTCTTGGCTCATTTGTTGACCATGGTCGCTTAACATACACAATTGTAGCCTTTGCCTTTGAGCAATTTTCTAGTGTACTAAATACTACTTTGAATACTTCGCACTGTTTTTCTGTAGGTTTACCCATTATCAGTTCAGCCCAGTTTTTTATGTTCAATATATTATCCGTCCGTTCATATATTGTGATATTTTAAAACCTTTGGTTGTGACTCTCTCTCCACCCTCACAAACCCAAAATCAAATTCAGTCATAATCATTATTTGCAAGAGGCTTCTGTATCGTCGGATTGTTAACTCATTCTGGTTCATTACTCATCACTCAGTCAAGTGGAGAGAAGGGGAGTGAGGGAGATCAAGATTCCTCCTGACAGATGGACAGCTATCCGGAATAGTCCTCATCGCTGCAAGAAATGTGCAGGCAAACATTGACTCCTTGCGCAAGCAAAAAAAAAGCTAATAGAATATTATCGTTTATTGTGAGGGGAATTGAATACAAAAGTAGGGAGGTTATGCTTCACTTGTACAGGGCATTGATGAGACCACATCTGGAGAACTGTGTACAGTACTGTTCTCCTTATTTAAGGAAGGATGTAAATGCATTGGAAGCAGTTCAGAGAAGGTTTACTAGCCTAATACCTGGAATGTGCAGGTTGTCTTCTGAGGAAAGGTTGGACAGGCTAGGCTTGTATCCGCTGGAGTTTAGGAGTATAAGAGGCGACTTAATTCTGAGGGGTCTTGATAGGGTGGATGTGGAAAGGATGTTTCCCCTTGTGGGAGAATCTTGAACTAGGGGTCACCAGTTAAAAGTAAGGGGTCACCCATTTAAGACAGATATGGGGAGAAATGTTTTCTCTGAGGGTTGTGAGTCTTTGGAACTCTCTTCCTCAAAAGGCAGTAGAAGCAGAGTTCTTGAATATTTTTAAGGCAGAGGTAGATAGATTCTTGATAAGCAAGGGGGTGAAAAGTTATCGGGGCTAGACAGGAATGTGGAGCCGTGGTTACAATCAGATCGGCTATGATCATGTTGAACGGCGGAACAGATTCGAGGGATTGAGTGGCCTACTTCTCCTAATTTGTATATTTTATGTATGTTCATATTTAAAGCTTCTTCACAAAAATGCACATATGTTGTTTTGGTTAATGGTAAGATACATTTTTAATGTCTTTTATCTTTCTGAAATTGTCTCAGTGGCCCCCTATGTAAGACAAAATTTGTAATGTGACCACCCAAGCGAAAAGGTTGGATGCTCCCTGCTCCAGAGCATTCTTTCATTGCTTATAATTGTGATATTTTAGAAGCTAAATATAACTGAAAAAGGCTGCTTTCTTGGCCTTGCAAGATGCATACACAGAATATTGGGCACAAATTACATAGCTATGTTGCATTTTCTCAACAATCATTGAATTAAAACAAGATTGCTCTCATAACCTCTAACAATCTGGACATATTAACCAGATCCTATTTGCTGTTTTCCAAAATAAAATGTTTAATTTTAAGAGCTTTGATTTTGGTTCACTAGGCAACCAATTAGTATGAAGAATAAATTGCTTATTCTGCATTTGAGAAACACAGTTGCATCCGTTGAAAACATCACTTCTATTTACACCACTCTTTGTACAGCCAAGCAAAGCCTCTAATACACAAGATTATCAAAATCATTGCAACATGTTTGTTGCTTTCAAATGTTGCAATCTAGGCGGGGTATGGAACAGGTATTTGCGTAATTTATATGCTTCTGTATGCTCATATGAAAACCTCAATGAATTTCTGGGGCACACAAATTCAACTTTTTATTAAAGTTTATATCCTCTTTAGCTAGAAATTGTGGTTTGTAAATGATAGCATTTGCAAAAGTGAACTTAACCAATACAAACCTTACAATATTTGTTGTGAGCTGCTGCGGCTCTGCTAAATTTTTGTCTTTGCCCCTTAATGGGAACCAATATAATGTGCCTCAATCCTGATTTATCTTTCTCTGCTCCACCACACCCCACCCCAATTGAAAGTAAAGTATTCTTTTTTTTTTAGATTGCTTTTTTTTTTACTGCTGGTTCCATGTCCCATTTCTCTATAGTGAAAGGTGCACTGCAGTCAGCTCAAAATAGCAAGTTAAGTAAGACTTCTGATTTGCACCAAAAAAGCACAATTTGACATGGAGACTTATTCTGAACTGGGCTTCATTCAAAATAAAATCAATCTAAAAAAAATTCTATCCAACCTCCATAATTTTATAAATTACTTCCATAAAATGTAGATGCGAGGATCTACTTTCATTTCGAACACAATTCTTGAGAAGGAATCTTGCTTAAATTGCAAGAATTAAGAGACTCTGCAATTCTGTATATAGTGTTCAGGAGCCTAAAATATGATGAAATGACTTCAAACATGATAAATATTTCTTCACTTATGTTTTGTGTTTAGTTTTTGCTGTCATGCTTGATTTGTTTCTTACTCTTTTATGCTTTATTTGCTGTTATCCCGTTTATCAGGATTTTTTCACCCTTGCACTTTGGATCATTTTCATTTAATTCGTTTCACTCATAGTTAAATGCCGTTGTTCCCAGTTGTTTAGCTTGACATGCTCTGTTCCTTATTTTCTTCCGTTGTCTCAAATTGGTTCCAAACATTTTGTTTCCTCTTGTGAAATTTCATCCATCCTCTCCTTTAGTGAGTCCAGGTCGCCATTATTTACATTAATCCTTGGCATTCGGTATTAATATGCAATTTAACTGTGAAGTGGGGAAAGGGTTAGCACTGCTGAACCCTGTTCAGTTGCCGCTTGATATCAAAACACAGGCATTTTAGTAGAGATGCCTGGATGCCAAATTCATGGGTTCTGAAGTTGATTGTAGCTAATTCCGTATATACTAGATATTGAATCCAAGGAACTCGCTCATCCATATTATTCTGTTGCTTATTGGATGAAACCAGTGTGCCATTAGTGGAGCTGTCAAAAATTGTTTTTTTTTTTTTGCTTTTTTTAAAATCTAAATGTTTATTCCTGAGTACATTCTGGATGATGTTTCAAAGAAGTAGGGATTGTCAGTGACAAGCCTCCAAGGGAAGAGTCTTCAATTGTTGCAACATTGACTTACTTCTGACAAGAATTTTTTTACTGCTAAGTACTCAATTGAGAGTTGGAGATTATTTGATTGGTTGATAGTAATGTTACTTGACAGCTTACATACTATTCAGAACTTTTAAAGATGTCTAAAAGTGCTGTAATTTTTCTTCCCGAGTTGCTGAAATTAGTTCTGTAATTCAGCCTTTCTGTTTCATTTTCTCCTCCCCTTCTTAACTGCTGTCTATCACCACATACTGGAAGATTGGGCAATTTATTGCTTGATTTCTAGGTTTGCTGTTTGACCAGTCAGAGGCATTTATGATTGAAGTAGAGCATGTTGATTCATTTATCTGTTAATCCTTCCTTAGAGGTGGTGGATTTGACCTATCTCCAGACCTCTACCCAGCTGTGAAACCAATATCTTAAACCTCTGTCTCAGACAAGTGAGTTTGTGGGAGCTCCTGCATTTGATTTTATATCCACAACAGCTATGAATTGCCAGACAGCTGATAAGTTGTTGTGAAGCTTCAGAATCTAATGAGCTTAAATATGAAGGTTAAAATAGCCATGGGATCTTTACGTCCACTTGAGAGGGCAGACAGAGTTTTGGTTTAATTTTGGTTTAATCATTTGATGGATGGCATCTTTGACAGTTGAGCACTCCCTGTGTACTGCACTGAAGTGTCAGCCTAGATTTTGTGATCAGTCTCTAGAGTGGGACTTGAACCCAGAAAGTACTGATTGAGGATTGAGAGTGTCATCACTGAACCATAGCTGATGCCTGGACACCAACCTCTGGTGTGCAAATTGCTGCTGTGTTCCCTACATTACTGTAGTGCTTATCTGACTGCACTACCCTTCTGCACAAGTAATTACCTAAATGGAATAAACATTTAGTTTTAAAATTCAGGTTACAACTGTGGTTCAGCGGTACCACTGTCGCCCCGAGTCAGAAGTTTGCTGGTTCAAGTCTCACTCCAGGTACCTGAGGACAAACTCTAGACTTGCATTTCAGTACCCTATTGAGGGAGTGCTACGTTGTTGGAGGTGCCATCCTTCAGATGAGATGTTAAACCAAAACTATGTATTTTATCTTAAGTGGACTTAAAGAATCCCATGGCACTTTTTAAGAGTATGGTAGTTGTCCCCAGTGTCCTGGCTAATATTTATCCTCAACCAACGTCACTAAGACAGATTATTTGGTCATTATCACGTTGCTGTTTGAGGGACCTTGCTGTATGCAAATTGGCTGCCGTTTCCTACATTACAACAATGACTATACTTCAAAAGTACTTAATTGACTGTAAAGAGTTTTGGAACATCCCAAGGTTATAAAAGGCACTATGTAAATGCAAGTCTTTTTTTTAAACTAGTTGGCAGTATGCAAAAATATTAAGATTAGTTAATATGTTTTTTTATATACATTATTAAGCAAGACATATGGATCTTTGCAATATGTCATCAAATTTTCATATTTTAAGATTAGTCCAGCAGGGAATGAAACCTAACTTGAGATAGTCCACACTAGTAAGAAAAAATGTCCATCAAATTTCTCTTGCTAATATTTTCTTCCATAGCAAAGATAACAAAAATATTTCCGTGGACTTTTCTTCCCATTAATCCTCTGTAGAACTGTCACCTTGTTCTGTCCATTTTATTCTCCTTGCCTGTCTTGTCGTGTTCAAATGTACTGTTCATTTTCTCTCTCCAAATCACATTTTATGCTAGTTTCGTTCTACTTGGCCCTCTCCATGTTACTGTGTCTCAGTTCCTCAATCCTTATCTTTTATCAACATGGTCTCTTTCTTCTACTTTGGCAAAATCAATCTCTCTGTCTCTCTCACACGCTACCAAGTTGAGCGAGCCCCAAAGTACATTGTTGGGCAATAACTTCACCCAACATCATGCTTATCTTACTCCCTCCTTCTACACAAGTAATTACCAAAATGGAGTAATATTTAGTTTAAAAGTTCAGGTGTCAGCCATGCCTCAGTGGTAGCATTCTCACGTCTGAGTCAGAAGTTTGTGGGTCCAGAGACTTGAGCACATAATCTAAGCTGACACTTCAGTATAATACTGAAGGAGCGCTGCACTGTCCGATGCCATCCTTTGAATGAGATGTTAAACCAAACCCCCTGTCTGCCCCCTCAGTCAATGTGAAAGATCCCGTGGCATTATTTCAAAGAAGAACCGAATAGTTCTCCCAGGTTCCTGGCCAATATTTATCCCTTAACCAACATCTCTAAGACAGATTATCTGGTCATTATCACTTTACTGTTTAAGGGACCTTGCTATGTGCAAATTGGCTGCCTTGTTTCCTACATTGCAATTCTGACTACACTTCAGAAGTACTTCATTGCCTGTAAAGCATCCTGAGGTTGCAAAAGATGCTATATAAATGCAAGTTTTAAAAAAAAACTAGTTGCCAATTTGTACATACAAAAATAAGAACAAAAGAAATAGGATCTGGAGTAGATCATGTGGCTCCTTGAGCCTGCTCCTATTCGTTGTGATCATGGCTGATCTGCCTCAACTTCACCTTCCCACCCGCTCCCCATGTCCCTGAGAGATCTATCCCAGCCGTGAATATATTCAATGATGAAGTGTCCACAACCCTCTGGAGTAGAGATTTACAAAGATTCACAACCCTCTCTGAGTGAAGAAATTTCTCCCCATCTCAGTCCCAAATGATTAAACCCCTATCCTGAGGTTGTGCCCCCAGGTTCTAGATTCTCTAGCCAGGGAAAACAACTTCTCAGTGTCTACCCTGTCAAGCCCCTTCAGAATCTTAATAAAAGCAAAATACTGCAGATGCTGGAAATCTGAAATAAAAACAAGAAATGCTGGAAATACTCAGCAGGTCTAGCACCATCTGTGGAGAGAGAAGCAGAGTTAACGTTTCAGGTCAGTGACCCTTCATCAGAACTCCCTGTCCCTTCAGAATCCTGTACGTTTCAATGAGATCACCTCTCATCATTCTTCTAAATTCCAGAGAGTATAGGCCCAGTTTGACCAGCCTGTCGTCATAGGACAACGCATCTCATCTCAGGAAACAAGTCTAGTGAACCTTTGCTGTACTGCCTCCAAGGCAAGTATACCCTTCCTTAGATATGGAGGCCAAAACTGCACATACTACTCTAGGTGTGGTCTCACCAAAGCCCTATACAATTGTAGCCAGACTTTGTTGTTGTACTCCAGTCCCCTTGCAATAAAAGTCAATGTGCCATTTGCCTTTCTAATTTCTTGATGTATCTGCATCAAGAGTCTTAATTCTGTTTGTTTCCCACATGTAAAATGTCTCACTTTTTTCTTCTTCATTCTGTTTTCCTGTTATCTCTCTCCATTCTCCTTGTATACTTTTTCAGGTACTGTGACTTAGACTCTTGTCCGAGCTCATTTTCAGGTCTTTTTGTTCTTCTGTTTCTTCTGACTCTAGTGCCTCTTTCTATATGTGTTTAACTTGGTTCTTTTCCTCTCACTTCCCAAGAGATCTGGTGCATTGGGACTCTGATACTATAATAGCTGCATAATAATCTTGTCTCTTTCACCACTGAAGGGGTAAAGATGTGATGCATGTTTTGTTTTGTCGTCTCAAGTTTGCATATATGTCTTGGGCCTAGGCCCCAGAGCTCTCTGCTTCCAGCAAGCTAGGCAAGAGTGAGCAGTGAGAAGTCAAGTGAGTAGGTGAGGGAGGATGTCTGACCTGCAAGATCAAGCAAAGACCACAGTCCTCCCCCAACGATTATTGCAAAATTACAGCAATAATAAAAAAAAAACAACTGGCTGTAATTTTTGCGATAATACCACCAGAGGGATATTTTAGCAGTAGTGTCTACAGTGGAAGACAACAAAGAACGTGCCCATGGATGCTGACCAGGAGAGCATTGGAATAGTAAAGTCTGGAAATGACAGAGACATGGAACAGAGTTTCAATGACACGTGCGCTGATGTAAAGCCCAGTGTTGTGGTGGTAGAAATGGGAAGTCTTTATAATGGAGAGGATATGGGGTTGGAAGTTCAGCTAAGGGTTGAATAGTATACTGAGATTGCAAATATTCTGGTTTAACCTGTGACAGTGGCCAGGGTACATAAATTGTACCCAATTTAAGTTTCTGGGAAGCATTTTGTCAGACGATGGTTGCTGTCATATAGAAATCAGAGCTGGAATAGCAATGACAAAGAATGCATTCTCCAAACATTAAGAATTTCTCAGTATAGGAATGAGTAGAGATCTTGAGAGAATTATCAAGACTGTGATTTGGAGTGTCTTGTTGTACGGGGCTGAAATGTGGACCTTGAGAAAAATGGATATCCAAAGACTGGAAATTTATGAAATGTGATTTCTGAGAAGGATGGAGTGGGTCACTTAGAGAGGATGCAAGAGCAATGAAGTAGTTCTCAGGATGGTGGAGAAGTGCTGTAACCTGCAAGGCTACGGACCAGGTGCTGGAAGGTGATTAGATCAGGTGGCTAGTTTTTTTTTGTCTGGCGGAGACATGATGGACTGAATGGCCTCCTTCTGTGCCGTAGTGTTTCTATGGTTCCGTGGTTCTAATAGGCAACAAGGTAGGATTGGCCATATTGTGAGGCATGAGAGCCTGCTGAAGGAGATGATTGAATTAGAGGGATGTAGGCCAAGAATGAGAAAGAGAATGATGAAAATTGGAGGCTACGACAAGCAACTGAAGCAGAATGCACATGACAGAGAGGCATGGAGAAATGAGCAGAGGACCTGCCCTTGAGCAGATCAATATAAATCTAAAAAAGTGGCTAGGGATGAAGATAGAGCCAGTGGTAAGGGTACAGAGTTAGTGATAAGTAGGCTGAAGGCCATGGCTGTGATCTTCCCAATGATTAACTGGAGGAACTTATAGCTCATCAAAGAATTAATACCAGAGAAGCAGTCTGAGGCATTGGTGGGGTCAAGAGAGGTGATGAAGAGGTGAAGTTTGGTTTCAGTGTATGATGGAAGTTGATGTTGCCAAGGAGCCAGCGCGTTGTTGAGGAAGAAGTGGTGTCCAAGAATAGATCCTTGCAAGACTCTAGAACTAACAGTCAGGAAGAGAAGCCATTGCTGGTGATGCTCTGGCTGTAAGGGATAGGTCAGAGTGAAATAGATGTGGTCAGTCTCTCAGAGCTGGACAGCAGAGGAGAGGTGTTGAAGGAGAGCGGTGTGGTTGACTGTGTCAAAGGCTGCAGAGATGTTGAAGCGAACAAGGCGGATAATGCACCAGGATCTCAGTCACAGCAAGTGTCATTTGCGAGTTTGGTTAAGCCCATTTCAGTATTGCGGCATGGCTGGAAACCTAATGGGAAGGTTGCTGGGAAAATGGAACAGATTTGGGAGATGACAACACATTCAAGGACTTTGGAAAGGAAATGGAGGTGCCAGTTTGCAAGGATGAAGAGACAGCAGGTCTTTTAAGGAAAGGTTGATGGCAGTGGTTTGGAAAGGGAGGGGTATACACCTGAGGCAAGGGAATCATTTACAATACGGCTTGCATGAAGGTCTGGAGAAGAATTTTGTTGGTTAGCTGTTTAATTGCTCCACCACTGGTGGCTGTGCCTTCAGCTGCCCTGCTCTGCAATTCCTTCCCTAAACCCCTCTGCCTCACTACCTCACGTTCCTCCTTGAAGACCCTCCTTAAAACCTACCTCTTTGGCCAAGCTTTTGGTCTTTTGCCCTAATATCTCTTTGTGTGACTGTCAAATTTTGTTTTATAATGATCCTGTAAAGTGACTTGGGACATTTTATTTATGTTAAAGGCGCTATATAAATATATGTTTCTGTTGTAGTGAGATTGAAGCCAAACATGAGGTGGGTCTCATGGACGGCATGAGGTGGGGGGGCAAGAGTTTTTTCCAGGGCGGGTATGGAAGTGGAATTGGAAGGGAGTGGACTGATGAGTGATGAGGGACACAAGGAATTGGTTGGAGATGGTCTTATCGGTGATCACAACCACAGGGGTAAGAGGCCACGGTCGTTATCGAGGTTGAGGGGTGGCTGTTAATATGGGTAGTAGAATTGATATAGAGGTAATTTAGGGATGACAGGAGGCGATGAATCCAAATTAAAACAAGGGGAGTTAAGGTGAAGGTTAAAATCACTTAGGATGAGAAGTCGCTCAGTGCAGAGACCAAAGGAGGAAAGGATACCTCTGGGTAGAGCTTGGGAGAAACATAGACAAAGATTTTAAAAGGGAATTACTCCAAAGAAATTACGACGAACAAAATGGACATATAAATGACTGTATATAAAGCCAACTGCGCAAGTGCTCATTTACCAGAGAAAAGTGAAAGATGAATCATGGCTTTTATTGTTTACTGCTACATGGAAGGAAGGCTTGCTCAATGTGCCCTGTTTAGCAAAATTTAAAACTGTTTCAGTATAAATGAGTTTAAAAATTTTACACACAGTGCACAGAGGAAACCTTATTCATGGTGTGTTATTTCAAACTATTAAACTTTTTAACTTGTTCTTACTCCAAACAGGTAAAAAATTTGTAAGTTCTGAGATACAACAGTATTTTCTGTTGCATGCTTTTATCTTAGCATACATTTTCATAGTAATGTTGATTTAGTTCTGCTATGATCTCAGTTGCTTTGGGAATTGTAACTGGCAATTCTCCATAGTTCTGCATATCTATAATATGCAAATAGAAAACAAGTGCAGGAAACAACTTCAGCCTACTGTAGCTGCAGCAATGAAGCTGAATAATATTCAGATATAACAATTCTGCTCTTTCAGGAGTACTTCATTAGATGTGGAGCCAATTTATACATTCAGAGCCCATATGTAAGTAACATCAGATTTATCATTATATGGTTTATTTTATAATGAGAGTATTCAACAATGCATAATGAAATACTTACAGAAGTTTGCAGAAAAATGGAGTAAATTATTTCATTTGTAATTGTGTTCGTAGGATATTTTGAAAACCTAAAAATTTCTTAGAATTCCAGTTAGAAGTTCAGTGCCTTTTAGAGTCGTTCAATATTATTTAGTCAACAGTTATTTTTAATTACACTGAAATATTAGTAATGTTAACTTGCCTTATTACATAATTATTTTTCTGATTCCTATTGTGTCCAGTGGACCTGTACTGTCTTTGGCTATCAGTTCTAATGGCGAGCACTGTTTCAGTGGTGGAATTGATGCAACGATACGATGCTGGAACATGCCCAGTCCCAATGTTGATCCATATGATACGTATGGTAGGTACTGAATGAAAAATACATTTTGAAAATTGCTGCTTGCACTTCACGTATTCAGTAGGCTGTGGGTTAATGATTTTATTCATTTTTGCAATTCCACAAAATTGTTTCTTGTGTTCTAAAATTTTTAACTTCAGCACTTTGATTTTAAACATTACTTAATAACTCTTTCCTCCATAATATATAAAAGTGTGTCAAAACCTTTTAAGCATTCGCATACGATACTGTCCCACAGAGCTGGGGAGAAATTTTTTCTGTGAGGGTCATGAGTCTTGGGAGCTTTCTTCCTCTAAAAGCAATGGAAGCAGAATCTTAAAATATTTTACGCAGAGGTAGATAGATTCTTGATAAGCAAGCGGGTGAAAGGTTAACGTGGGTAGGTGGGAATGTGGAATCGAGGTTGCAATTAAATCAGCCATAATATTGAATGGCGGAGCAGGCTGAAAGGGCTGAGTGGCCTACTCCTGCTCCTAATTCCTATGTTCGTATCAGCAGTGTATGTAATTTATTCATTCATTTCCCTCCATATATAATGGGTGAAGTAAGCATTCCAAGAAGGGAAGTTAATTGTCAGTCAGCGTTTAAAGATCTTTTGTGTCCAAACTGTATGGACACCCCTGCCCAAAAAGTATGACTTTGATGCAACTTAGTTCTTTATTTAGTAAATAATGACTTTTATTCATTCACAGGATATGGTTGTCACTAACAAAGCCAGCTTTTATTGCCCGTACTTGAGAAGGTGGTGGTGAGCCACCTTCATGACAACTGAATGGGGTGCTCGGCCATTTCAGAGGGCAGTTAAGAGTCAGCCGCATAGCTTTGAATCTGGAGCCACATACGGGCCAGACTGGATAAGGACAACAGATTTGCGTCTCTAAAGGACATTAGTGAACTAGATGGGTTTTTATGACAATCTGGTTGTTACATGGTCACCATTGTTGACAGTAACTTTTTATACCAAATTTATTTAACTGTTTCAAGTTTCCCAGCTGGGATTTGAACTCCTGGCTCCAGATCAAGGCCCTCTGGATTACTAGTCCAGTAACATAATGACTATGCCGCTGTTCCTGATGATTGGTCGAACATAGTTTGTGCTTATGATTTTTGCGCACAATTTTGTAAACTTGTCTTGAGAAATGGAAGGTGTTCCTCTATATTAAAGAAAGGTTTACCTATCTACGCAGACTGCCCTGCCAGTTTTAGAAGAGCATTGATAAGCCGTCTGGAAGAGATGCATTGGAATAGGGGTTACTAAAAGGAAAAAATAATAAATGTAAAAAAAAAACTTTTTCTTTATATTTTTCGTTATTTGTTACCAGTGATTTGAAAATTTATTTTGTCAATGAATTTTATTTTTGGTCGCCTTTAATATAAAATCTATACAGTTGTAAATTGATGCATGGCAATTATATAAATCCAATTTTACTGCTTGTGAAATCACATACTAAGATGTCACTAGCTGTCAAATCACCTGATTAAATCGCAAAAACCTGCCATCTGTCACAACACTACCAAAAGAAACAATATGCACTAACAAATTTCTGTATATTGTACTATATTGAGGACTTTACAAATTAGTAATATGCATCAAGGTTGAGATGATGAGCCATGTGAGTTTTTCTCCCAAAGGCTGGCTTTAATTCAACTTCTTGATTTTCGCTTGAAATTCTACTGGAGACTGTTGTGTGTGCAGTTGGATACATGTTAGTATCAGGAAATGTTAAAGAACTCTGAGCGCCTCCAAGTTAACTCTTTTGTTTCATATTGGTCTGCAGATCCAAGTGTCATATTAAATGCACTGGCAGCTCACACAGATGCAGTATGGGGTCTTTCATTTAGTGGTATAAAGAACCGGTTGCTGTCTTGTTCAGCAGATGGCACTATTCGGTTATGGAACCCAACTGAGAAGTCACCTTGCCTCAGTACTTACAATGTAGAAAGGGGTAAGTATCGAAATGTTTCCAGCTATTAGATTTGATAGATATTCTTTTGTAATGCTGAGCCTTTGTATCATTAGAAATACAAAAATATAAGTACAATTTTTAAACATTTTGCTTGGGTTGGATCAATTGTGAAAGGAAATTAGTAGGCTGAAATTGTGTTTTACAAGAAGAGGAACAATTTGACAGCTGGACCCAGAAAAGTAAATGTATTCTGTAAATTCTATGTTTTAAAAAAAGTTGTAAGGATTTTTAGTTAAATGAGAATGAGCCAGATGCTGTTGCTGATTAGTTTACATGTAAAGTTAACACAGTGAAATCCAATCAGAGTATTTGCCCTGTGCTGACAAAGTATATCTAGTAAAACAAACTTAACAATGTTAATTGAAATGATGGAGTAATTACTGAAGGTTTGTGTGATGGAGACATCTTGCCGTCACAGTATATTTGTGGTGTTCAGGGCTATTTTCATTTGTTATGGTCTGCACTTGGAATAAGAAAGGGCCACGACACTCATGCATTTAGCCCATTTTTTGTTGCAACTCATCGCTGCGTATCACCACTCCTTCTCCCACCTCTTAGGATGGAGAAGTGGTACATTCATGAGGTGAGATCCAAAAGTAAATCATATATTGGTGGTCAACCTGATGGACATGTCTACAGACAAAATACCAAACATTCAAATTTAAATGTATTCCAGCTAGATTTCCTTTATCTGAACATAGTGCTCATAAGTGGGCCTGCAATATTGGCATCAAGCACTTCCTTATCAGTTAAAGAATGGTTTGATGCAGAGTAAAGCTGTGCCTGCTTTGAATAATGTACCTGAGTAGTCCTAGTATCAACAAGATATTTTCCATTTTCCCCAACAGCCATCCTGTAGGCTCTCAGTTTTAACAATCTAGATGTCAATTTAATGCAAAATCAGAGACAGTTTCATGCTGTGTCTCCATGCCCACTTGGAACTCGATTGAGATTATTCAATTTCATTTCAAGTGGGATCCTTAGAGTAAGCAGACACACCTCTTCATTCTGGGTTGGGTTTGAACTTTAGTCTCTGGTAAAAGGTCAATGTCTAACCCACAGCACCATTAAATCCCCCAGTTAATATTTCTTAATGAAGATAACATATGAAGATTATAAAATATATGTTTAACTTGTTTTAAATCATCTTTCAGAAAATGGGATCCCCACATCAGTTGACTTTGTAGGTGCTGATCCTGCACATATTTTGGGTTCCTTTAATAGTGGCAACACAGTCATTTATGATATGGAAACTTCTCAACCTTTGGTGATGCTGGCATCGCAGGTTGATGCCGGTGAGTTGCATGAAAATAAGTTCTTGAAAATTTTGTTTTAAGTCTGTTCATTGCAAAAAATAAATTTTGGTGAAGTTATCCATTATTCAGCTTACTACTTGGTATCCAATGATGAGAATCACAAGAGCAACTTCTTCCATTCCCTCTTTCTCCTATCTCACTCCTCCCCACCTGACTCTTAAAATGTTCTGAACACAGTGACAATTTGATGTAGGGGTGTGCTTCTGATACTCCATTCTCATATTACATACAAGGAGATTTATTTCTGCATGGCATCAGTTCTCTCCCTAATAGTTCACTCTGTTATTTCCTCACATCAAATCTAGCTTCTTGCAGTGGTATCTTTTTACTGTGGATGCTTTTTTTTGATTGATCAGATATTAAAATAAAGTCGAGAAATGTTCATGCATTCCTGGCCCTTAACAGGCACTTAAGTGTCTCATGTTGGAATGATATATAACTTAAGATGTACATTCAAGATCTCATCCTTCCTCCCTGAAGAAGTTGATGCCTGCTGGGGTCTAGTTGCACAATTACTAGTTGGTCTCTAGTACCTGATTCTAATGGGGACAAATTGTGTAGGGTACTTTCACAAGTAGGACTTTATCATCACAGATTGGCTTTCTGGAAATATGTCGGTTTGTGACATACTCCAACACAGTTCTGAGTTCCTTTCTTCTTTTCCACAGGTGAACTCTTAATATTTTATGTTATTTTGACAGAGTAGGCTCTTATGCGCAACCACTCTGCTTCCCTTTAACCCTAGATTACTAGAGAAACTATGAACAATACGATTAACAACCATTCTCATGACTTTTTACTGGCCAAGGAAGTCGTGGTTGCTCAATGCCATGCAGATATACCTCACCATGTCAGTTTCACCTCTGTGTTCCATGAGCTTCTGAATCATCTGGAAGGGCAACTTTCTAATTCATTTTTCTTTGTTGTTCCTCCCTTGCCCTGACTTGAACAATGCAAGGCTCCTAAAGCAAGACTTTTGTCTTCAGTGTGCAAAATTCTTATGACCATTCACAAGATCTTTTTTAACTAATAAAACCTACAATAATAAACAAAGGAAATTTGATCTGCTACCAGGTCCAATCTTCTACCTGTTGTGCGATGTTGCATTGAGATCCACAGCTCTTTTCTGGAAAGGGAGGATTCTTGAGCGACACCATAACAACATACTCATTTCTTTAAGGCATGGGTTACTCTTGTAGTTTTCCTTATTGGCCATTGTGCATATTTTAGTGGTATACAAATTATATTTCTAATTGAAGAATAAAGATGTCTCTAAAACGTCTGTAATCTGATTTCTCCGATACAGTCAAATGCATAATAAATGGATCACCTGTAGTACAACTTGTACAGTGAAGCTGATTTAATCATGTATAAATTTGAGTAGGTAATGTATTGAAATTTCATTTTTATTTTAAATGAATGTTTTTAAAAAGACGAAAGAGGTGATCCTTAGATCTTTATTGCAGTTTAAGATGATAATTTTGTGCTTAAGGGATTTATTTGGGCTTACATTTTATTTCTACCAAGCTGAATAAATAACTTTCTGTTTACTGACACTTGCAAGGTAAGTGTTAAATCTGTGTTCATCTTTAATCAAGGAAAAATTTCTGTATAGCATGATCATGGTAGAAGAAGAAGTGTTGTTTTCAAGTTGGTAACAACTGATACACTTTTACACTCCTTGCAAATACCACAGCTAAATTATGCATTTATCCACAGGAGTTAAAGACAATCTAGCACATTTTAAATAACCAGTTAATTATTTTTGTTCTCTCTTCACTCCTCCACCTCACAAATAAATTTAGATTTCACATCATATACCATTCCCTGAAAAAAATGGTGGGCAGATGGCCTGGATCTAGGCCAGTACAACTTCTGGGAGGAGTGGAAAGAGGCATGGGTAACTTGCTAGTTTTCCTTCTATCCCTGTGCAGAAGCATAGCTTTCTCCAGTGGTCTGGCCAATATAGCTAGTTTGCTTTGTCCTAGTGTCAGTGTGCTTCATTCACTATCTATATCCTTTACAGTATTGCTATTTTTAATTTTAGAATGCATTAGTTGCTTGCAGGATCCATTACTGAGAGACTTTAAAAATAGCAGTGACCGTGAAAGCAACAGTTTCTGGGTGCTAATACCAGAATTTCTTGAAGATAGATGTCAATGAAAGAAGATAGTTACCCGTCAAAGATTCAGTTGAATTTGTATTTTGTTTAATTCTGCACAGTGGCACAGTGGTTAGCACCGCAGCCTCACAGCTCCAGCGACCCGGGTTCAATTCTGGGTACTGCCTGTGTGGAGTTTGCAAGTTCTCCCTGTGTCTGCGTGAGTTTCCTCCGGGTGCTCCGGTTTCCTCCCACATGCCAAAGACTTGCAGGTTGATAGGTAAATTGGCCATTATAAATTGCCCCTAGTATAGGTAGGTGGTAGGGAAATATAGGGACAGGTGGGGATGTGGTAGGAATATGGGATTAATGTAGGATTAGTATAAATGGGTGGTTGTTGGTCGGCACAGACTCGGTGGGCCGAAGGGCCTGTTTCAGTGCTGTATCTCTAAAACTAAAAAAAAAACTAAAAATTCTTTCAAATCCATGCTGATAGCTATCTTGGAATATGTTGACACCTCATGCATTTCTTTTGAGTAATTCACCTTCTGCAGCCATTTTATCATTACGTCAGTGTTTACTGTACATGCTCACATAAAAAGCAACCCAACTTTAGATGGCCCTTCTCCTTCCAGTCAAAACCTACAAAAAAGTAAGACTAATGTATAAGACATCACACCAGCCACCATGGCTCCCCAGAGATGGAGAAATATGATCACCTCTTGACACAAGCAACAAGAAGTTGCACTATCTGTTCCAAGGTGCTTTGCAGAAACGTTATCAAACACAATTTGACATTGAGCCACATGAGATATTCAGACAGATGACCAAAATGAGGTAGGTTTTAAGGAGTGTTTTAAAGTGGGGCTAGAGATGCAGAGAGGTTTAAGGAGAAAATTCAAATTCTTAGGACCTAGTCATCAGCATTTAATCAAAAGGTTGTGGTTCTGAAAATATTAAGTTATCTACCTTTTCCATTTCATCAAAATTTAAATCAGCAAGTTCCTGATATGGCAGAATAATTGTTTCACAGTTTTGGTATGATCGTAACTTTGTTTTTGACTAGAGTGATTTTCAGCTGTTTTCGCCTTGTTTTGTGTTCACAGCTTCTCCTTTAGCCAATCAGATTAATAGAGTTGTGAGCCATCCTACATTGCCTGTTACCATCACTGCTCATGAAGATCGGCATATTAAGTTTTTTGATAATAAAACGGGTAAGTAATAACAAGTTATTGAGAATTGTGAACAGTATTAATATAAAGTTACAGAATCTTCTGGCTTACCTCTAAATACTTTGCTTATTTATTTAGGTAAATTGATTCATGCTATGGTTGCTCACCTGGATGCTGTTACTAGCCTAGCAGTGGATCCTAATGGAATCTACTTGATGTCTGGAAGTATGTAGCTGCTTTTTGTAATTAAATGTTTGTAGCAAATTGATCGCCAAGAGGTTGTATTTTCATTTGATCCACCTGGACTATTTTTAAAACTTCCAAAATAATGTCTAAATAACTCACCAAAATATTCAAGAAATCCATATGGTTTCCGAAAGCTATTTCATTTTTACAGTTCTGTTAATGTTTGTTAAATATTGTGGCTGGTTGCTGTAAATGTCTATGCAAGATATTTTACTTTGGCTTTTGCTTATAATAGGATCGGCATTTTCATACAAGCCTGCAAGGAATTAGATTTTTAATATTGACAGTAATTGACATTGAACATTGCTTTATAACCAAAACATTAAGCTGACTTTTTTTAAATCATATCAGGTCACGATTGTTCGATTCGCCTGTGGAACTTGGATAGCAAGACGTGTGTTCAAGAAATTACTGCTCATCGGAAGAAATGTGATGAATCTATTTATGATGTAGCCTTCCATCCATCAAAGGCATATATTGCTAGTGCAGGAGCTGATGCCCTTGCCAAAGTGTTTGTGTAACAATTGCTAAAATATGTTTGCCCCATCATAGTAGGTGAGCTGGAAACAAACAGGAATTGCTTCACTGCCATTAGTTACCCGGTTATTATGTAACACTAAGTACTAGTCTGTTCTGCCTGGGCAATGATCTTCCCGGTAGACTGTCATAGGCAGGCGCTTAGTGGTCAAGTATCACCAAATCCTTGAATAATGTCAGGCTAATCATTTAACTGTAATTAAAGAAAAGAAATAAACCAGTATTTGTAGCCTTGACTGGATTTGAACTGAGCTAATTTACTGTCATGTAGGTGTATTCAAAGTCATGTGGAATTTATTCTTACAGCAGTAAATACTTTGGGCTCATGTGTTCTGCCTTATGGTTGGGATTGTGGTGCAATGGTGGGCAGTGAGCTTACAACTAAACCATAGAATGTCATCCTTCAGTTCCTTTTATCAGTTTTCCAACACCAAACATACTTTTACTCAACTTTCAGCATTAAAAAGGAACAGAAATTAAATATATTTTAGCCTTCGTTTTACAGAATTTTTGACAGGATGTCTAGTTTTTATAAGTCTTTTTGTATAATTTTCCTGTCAGAATAATGCTCCAAACAAAGTTAATACTATAATGTTTCAATGGCTTAAAACCCAACCAAACCACCCTCACTGCCCCACTATTATGTAACTGCATTCTTCCCTTGCCCAGCTTAAATAAAACAAAATCCTCAGTGAATCCTTCCACTTGGATGCTATTTTAACATCGCTATTAAAGCTGTTAAGTGAAATCATTGAAAACTGTAAAATGTGTTGAGATGAAACACAGAGGGTTAGCACCCATAATTAACTCTTTTAAAAAAAAAATTGCAGCATCCTATCACTATGTGATATTTTGTACATCTTACTGTATTTACAAGTTTATTTATCAAGGGTTAACCATCTTAATGCTATTGGCCTACTGTTATTTATTTCACTTTTCTGTTGGTCTTTATATTCTTCATGTTTTGTGTGTGTTAATGGGCCCTGTATATCTTTGTCTGACTTGGGACTCCTCCAGAAGACTAGAGAGCTCTAAATATAGGTATAAAATGGAACACTGTTTATATCACAGCCCAGGATTTCCTGTCAGATTACTTGCTTTAGGGGTTTGACCCTAATCCCGTGTAACTGAAGAATTTGTGTGAAATCTGGAGTGAAAAGATTTTATTTTGGATTAAATATAGAATATTGAAATAGCCAAATCAAGATTCAGAAATCTGCTGTGTTTGGTCTAGCTATCCCAGCTTTACAAAGTGCTTCAGTTAATGGTGTAACTAAAGATTTTGTTTGTGTAATGCATGATTAATACAATAAGGTATTTTTTCTAGTCTTCCACAGAGAGATTTCTGATGAGTTTGCGAGTTCTGATGAGTTTTGTAAGGTTTTTGTTTTACAATACATGATTAAGTAAATTTTTAATATTGTACCACATAGCTAAAATACAGTTGTTTAAAAGTAATGTATATAAAATGCATATAATAAATATTAAATGGTGTACCTGTAAATTAGTGTTTGTTACATTACTTGAGTTGTATAGCTTCAGAAATGCTTTCATAGTATTTTGTGGAATCCAGAGTATCCTTAATTGTCCTAATTATGTAAAATAAGATTTATGTTGAAATTATGTCCCTCTTATCATTTATTCAGAAAGGGGATTTGGAAATAAAAGAAAATTATCTTCAGGGTGTAACTGCATTTTCTTTTAAGTCCTTTGGGTGAATACGGCATCTTTCTACATAATTGTTGGAGGTAAAGTATAGCTTTAATGTAACCTGATTGTGAAATATGCACCTAGTTTAAACCAAAGCCTTTTGAAATAGTTATCTAAAAATCTTGTACAAATTTCCAAAACACTTCTAGGCAGGGCTTTTCTTTTAAAGGATGCATACAATCAGTATCTGTCTTTTCAGTATGTATAAATGATCTGGACTGGTATAGAGTCATTATCAAAATATCAGGACTGTGGCTCGCTGTGAAGAGGACTGAATAGTTCCTAGACAGGTTAGTAGATTTAGCAGGTAAGTGTCACATCAAATTTAATGCAGAGAAATGTGATATGGTGCATCTTGGGAGGAAGAATAAGGAGACTAAATGATATATACCCTAAGAATAAAACTTCTAAAGGAGCATAGAAATGTGAAGGTTCAGATATACAAGTCTTTAAAAATAGCACGACAAGTTGATAAAGCTGCTTGAAAACGCAGTTTATGGAATTCTAGGTTTTATAAATATGAGTACAGAAGTAAAGAGGTAATACTAAGCCTATGTAAATTATTTAGGTTCTTGTTAGTATATTGATTCCAATTTTGGGTGCCTTGCTTTAGGAAGGATGCAAGACTGGATAGGGTGCAGAAGAGATTCACGAACATTATACCACTGCCGTCAAGATGGCTCCTGGGCTGGAAGCTCCCGAGGAAGCTCCCTTGCTGTTCAACTCTATCCATGGCCATCTGCTCCCATCCCTAACGTTTTCTCCCGCAATCTGCCCTCTTAAACTGTTTAAATTCCCCTGGCTCTTTAAATCAGTTCATTTTAGCCCTATCTAAAGGCTAACAGTTAGTTTAATGTATGTTACCTGGGCCCACTGCCCTCCCCCAGCCACACCTGCTCTTTGTTTTCTCAATGAAATTGATCCGGATGAAACTGACGAGCACAGCTGCCGATTCTTCAATCTCCGATCCTGCTGTCTTCACCGCCCAGAGTGTCTGCAGCCACGGCGTGCGGTAAGTCCATTGAGGTGAAGAAGGAGCAGCGGGACCCGAGAGAAGTCCTGAGAAAAGGTGCCCCGAACACCCAAAAAATCCACGCACGGCCCCCCCGGCCGCAACCTCAAAGCGCCCTCGGGAGATGGCTCGGAGAGCATCTGCAGCGCACTGTCGGCAATGCTGCATGCCTTTATTTAAACCACTGCAAAAAAAAAACCCTTAGCAAATGTAATCACCTCTAAGTCTGCCAAATGATGCTTCACCTCCCGAAGGACGTGGATGAGCTTTCCGGACGTCGATGGTGGGCACTGAGGAAATGGCTTATTACCTGCACCAGCTTCCCCCCCCCACTCCCCCCCCCCCCCTTTACCCCCCTTCCACCACCCCCATCCCCTTCCCTGCTCCACCCTCTCAGCTCACCCCCTCACAACCCCGTCCCAACCCGCCCCCCCCCTCGCACCATCTTCACCCCGCACCCCCTTCCCCTGCACCCCACCCCCTCCCTCTACCCCTCCCCCTTGCATCCCCTCCTCCCACCGGCACCATCCTACACCTGTGTAGGGGCCCCAACAACCCCACTGCCTTGTGGGCGTCTCGGGAGAGACCAAGGCTAAGGGAGTAAACCCTAACAGATAATCCGGAGCGGAACCCCGTAGGCGGTCATGTGTCACCTTTGGCATGTTTCCGGCAGTTCCTGCAGCCATACTGGTGCCAAACGTCGTGTCCTGCACTCCTTTGGACCCCACCAGAAAGGCCGAGAGGGGGGTTTTGACGACTGGGCAACTCTCAACCTCCATAAATTTGCCCAGGCATGCGCCATTGAGAGGTCACTCCATAGTTGCCTCACAGCGACTAAAACAACACGGAAGGCAGCAGTTACAGGTTATAAGTCCAGATAAATTGGCGTAGAAACTGGGCGCCACGGGTTGCCTTTGTCGGTGGGAGAGGTCATTGCACCTCACTGGACAGCTACTGCCCGCCTCAAACCGGGCAGCCCCCGGTCAATAAGGTTCTGTCCCGCCACAGTCTGCCTGCTTCAATGGGTGCTTGGAGCTCAGGGTCATTGCCCGAAAGGTGGACTGATACACCGCACCAAACAACATGAAAAAAGGAAAGAAGGTACCAGCCCTTCGCTTTGCAAGCTGGAACGTCAGAACTATGTGTCCTGGCCTGTCGGAAGACCTTACACAAATCAACGATTCTCGGAAGACCGCCATCATTAACAACGAGCTCAGTAGATTCAATGTGGACATTGCAGCACTTCAGGAGACTCGCCTCCCCGCGAGTGGCTCTCTAGCAGAGCAAGACTACACCTCCTTCTGGCAGGGCAGGGATCCTGAAGAACCAAGACAGCATGGAGTGGGCTTCGCCATCAGAAATTCCTTGCTCAGCATGATAGAGCCTCCCTCAAATGGCTCGGAACGCATACTGTCCATCCGACTGCTCACCACCTCTGGTCCAGTACACATACTCAGCATCTATGCTCCAACACTCTGCTCCCCACCTGGAGCTAAAGACCAGTTCCATGAACAACTCCATAACATCATTAGCAGCATCCCCAACACCGAACACCTATTCCTGCTGGGGGACTTTAATGCCAGGGTTGGGGCCGACCATGACTCATGGCCCTCCTGCCTTGGGCGCTATGGCGTTGGAAGGATGAATGAGAACGGGCAGAGACTGCTTGAGTTGTGTACCTATCATAACCTCTGCATCACCAACTCGTTCTTTCACACTAAACCCTGTCACCAGGTTTCATGGAGGCACCCAAGATCGCGTCGTTGGCACCAGCTAGACCTCATTGTCACAAGGCGAGCCACCTTAAACAGTGTTCAAATCACACGCAGCTTCCACAGTGCGGACTGCGACACCGACCACTCCCTGGTGTGCAACAAGGTTAGACTCAGACCAAAGAAGTTGCATCATTCCAAGCAGAAGGGCCACTCGCGCATCAACACGAGCAGAATTTCTCACCCACAGCTGTTACAAAAATTTCTAAATTCACTTGTAACAGCCCTTCAAAACACTCCCACAGGGGATGCTGAGACCAAGTGGGCCCACATCAGAGACGCCATCTATGAGTCAGCTTTGACCACCTACGGCAAAAGTGCGAAGAGAAATGCAGACTGGTTTCAATCTCATAATGAAGAGCTGGAACCTGTCATAGCCGCTAAGCGCATTGCACTTTTGAACTACAAGAAAGCCCCCAGCGATTTAACATCCGCAGCACTTAAAGCAGCCAGAAATACTGCACAAAGAACAGCTAGGCGTTGCGTAAACGACTACTGGCAACACCTATGCAGTCATATTCAGCTGGCCTCAGACACCGGAAACATCAGAGGAATGTATGATGGCATGAAGAGAGATCTTGGGCCAACCATCAAGAAGATCGCCCCCCTCAAATCTAAATCGGGGGACATAATCACTGACCAACGCAAACAGATGGACCGCTGGGTTGAGCACTACCTAGAACTGTACTCCAGGGAGAATGCTGTCACTGAGACTGCCCTCAATGCAGCCCAGCCTCTACCAGTCATGGATGAGCTGGACATACAGCCAACCAAGTCAGAACTCAGTGATGCCATTGATTCTCTAGCCAGCGGAAAAGCCCCTGGGAAGGACAGCATTACCCCTGAAATAATCAAGAGTGCCAAGCCTGCTATACTCTCAGCACTACATGAACTGCTATGCCTGTGCTGGGATGAGGGAGCAGTACCCCAGGACATGCGCGATGCCAATATCATCACCCTCTATGAAAACAAAGGTGACCGCGGTGACTGCAACAACTACCGTGGAATCTCCCTGCTCAGCATGGTGGGGAAAGTCTTTGCTCGAGTCGCTCTGAACAGGCTCCAGAAGCTGGCCGAGCGCGTCTACCCTGAGGCACAGTGTGGCTTTCGTGCAGAGAGATCGACCATTGACATGCTGTTCTCCCTTCGTCAGATACAGGAGAAATGCCGTGAACAACAGATGCCCCTCTACATTGCTTTCATTGATCTCACCAAAGCCTTTGACCTCGTCAGCAGACGTGGTCTCTTCAGACTACTAGAAAAGATCGGATGTCCACCAAAGCTACTAAGTATCATCACCTCATTCCATGACAATATGAAGGGCACAATTCAACATGGTGGCTCCTCATCAGAGCCCTTTCCTATCCTGAGTGGTGTGAAACAGGGCTGTGTTCTCGCACCCACACTTTTTGGGATTTTCTTCTCCCTGCTGCTTTCACATGCGTTCAAATCCTCTGAAGATGGAATTTTCCTCCACACAAGATCAGGGGGCAGGTTGTTCAACCTTGCCCGTCTAAGAGCGAAGTCCAAAGTACGGAAAGTCCTCATCAGAGAACTCCTCTTTGTGACGATGCTGCTTTAACATCTCACACTGAAGAGTGCCTGCAGAGTCTCATCGACAGGTTTGCGGCTGCCTGCAATGAATTTGGCCTAACCATCAGCCTCAAGAAAACGAACATCATGGGGCAGGACGTCAGAAATGCTCCATCCATCAATATTGGCGACCACGCTCTGGAAGTGGTTCAAGAGTTCACCTACCTAGGCTCAACTATCACCAGTAACCTGTCTCTAGATGCAGAAATCAACAAGCGCATGGGTAAGGCTTCCACTGCTATGTCCAGACTGGCCAAGAGAGTGTGGGAAAATGGCGCACTGACACGGAACACAAAAGTCCGAGTGTATCAGGCCTGTGTCCTCAGTACCTTGCTCTACGGCAGCGAGGCCTGGACAACGTATGCCAGCCAAGAGCGACGTCTCTATTCATTCCATCTTCGCTGCCTTCGGAGAATACTTGGCATCAGGTGGCAGGACTATATCTCCAACACAGAAGTCCTTGAAGCGGCCAACACCCACAGCTTATGCGCACTACTGAGTCAGCGGCGCTTGAGATGGCTTGGCCATGTGAGCCGCATGGAAGATGGCAGGATCCCCAAAGACACATTGTACAGCGAGCTCGCCACTGGTATCAGACCCACCGGCTGTCCATGTCTCCGTTATAAAGACGTCTGCAAACGCGACATGAAATCGTGTGACATTGATCACAAGTCGTGGGAGTCAGTTGCCAGCATTCGCCAGAGCTGGCGGGCAGCCATAAAGACAGGGCTAAATTGTGGCGAGTCGAAGAGACTTAGTAGTTGGCAGGAAAAAAGACAGAGGCGCAAGGGGAGAGCCAACTGTGCAACAGCCCCGACAAACAAATTTCTCTGCAGCACCTGTGGAAGAGCCTGTCACTCCAGAATTGGCCTTTATAGCCACTCCAGGCGCTGCTTCACAAACCACTGACCACCTCCAGGCGCGTATCCATTGTCTCTCGAGATAAGCAGGCCCAAAAGAAAAGATACCACGGAAGAGAGGCTAGAGACATTGTTGGCACCTTTTATTAGAATTAAAATGATTAGAGATGCTGAAAATCATATAGGTTTGTGATGAGGTAAATAGGAAAAACTATTTGTGATTGGTGAGTCAGTAAGTAAAGGGCATAAATAAACAGAAATAATAGCAGAATCAGAATACTTTATATCTTCAGAAAGGGATAATAATTTTAAAAAGAAAAATTTAAAAGTTTTTGGTGAAAGGGAATGGAACTAAGTGGGTGGTCAAAGAGCTAGCACAGGGACAATGGGCAGAATGGGTGCTTCTGCACTCCAATATTCTGCGATTCATTAATGAGCTATGAAAATTAATCTTTTTATTTCATGTGGGTGTTGCTGACCAAACCAGCATTTATTGGTCATCCCTAATTGCCTGTGAAAAGATGGTGGTATGTTGCAGATCAAGCAAGCTGCTTTCTCCTGGATCTTCTTGAGTGTTGCTGGAGTTGCATTCATCAGGCAAGTGGACAGTATTTCATCACACTTCTGACTTGTGCCTTTTAGGTGGAAATGCTTTGAGGAGTCAGGAGTTGAGTCATTCACTCTCCACAGAATATCCAGTTTCTGCCTTGCTCTTGTAGTCACAGTATTTATGTGGCTGGTCCAGTAAGTTTCTGGTCAATATTGATGTCCAAATTGTTGATGGTGGGGGATGGTAATGCCGTTGAATGTTAAGGGGAGGTGGTTAGCATCTCCCATCGAAGATGGTCTTTGCCTGACACTTGCGTGGCACAAATGCTATTTGCCACTTATCAGCCCAACCCTAGATGTTATGCAGATCTTGATGAATTATGAATAACTTCATTACCTGAGGAATTGCAAATGGAACTGAATACTGCAATCATCAGTGAAGATTCCCACTTCTGACCTTGGAGGGAAGATGAAGGTGCTGAAGAGGGTTGGGTCTAGCACATTAACAGATGAGTTTCCTTGCCTCCAATTCTGTTGGAGTACTCACTAGAACATGACATTCTTGGGGATAATCTGCAGACCTGTGCAAAAGAGCTCAGTTTCATAGTGATATTTAATCATTCAAGGAATTTATATTATTGCAATATGGTTGAAAATTTAAGTAAGACAAACTGACAGCTTTTTCATGATTGCAAGGATCAAACCAACAAGAGATTAATTAAACAGAAAATGCTGGAAATGCTCAGCAGGCCAGGCAGCATTATAAGGACTCTTCTCACTGCATGAGTCCAAATTGAGTGCATCCTAGTATTATAGCAGTAGCTAGTCTCCTGCCTCCCCTGCTCTCCCGCCAAATGTAAATGCAAGACTCACCACTGAAAACATGGCAGCCGAGACGCTCATCACAGAATTGTTACAGCACAGAAGGAGGCCATTTGGCCCGTCATGTCTGCTAGTTCTCCGAAGGAGCAATTTACCTCGCACTACTCCATCACCTTCTCCCCGTAGCGCTGCAGATTCTTCCTTTTCAGATAACAATCCAATTCCCTCTTGAATGCCTCAATTGAACCTGCCTCCATCGTGTTCTGAGGCAGTGCATTCCATAGTCTAACCACTCGCTGCATGAAAAAGTTTTTCTTCATGTTGCCATTGCTTCTTTTGCCAATTACTTTAAGTTTGTGCCCTCTTGGTCTCAATCTGTCCACCAATGGGACCAACTTTTCCCTATCTACTCTGTCCAGACCCCTCATGATTTTGCAACCTCTATCAAATCTTTCAACCTTTTCTTCTCCAAGGAAAACAGTCCCAACTTCTCCAATCTATCCTCGTAACTGAAGTTCCTCATCCCTGGAACCATTCTCATGAATCTTTTCTGCACTCTCTAATGCTTTCACATCTTTCTAAAGTGTGGCGCCCAGAACTGGACACAATGCTCCAGTTGAGGCTGAGCCACTGTACTATACAAGTTTAACATAACTTCCTTGCTTTTGTACTCTATGCTCCTGTTAATAAAGCCTAGGATGCCGTATGCTTTATTAACCGCTTTCTCAACCTGCCCTGCCAACTTCATTGATTTGTGCACATATACCCCCAAGGTCCCTCTGCTCCTGCATCCCCTTTAGAATTGAACCCTACATTTTATATTGTCTCCCCTTGTTCTTCCTACCAAAATGAATCACTTCACACTTCTCTGCATTAAATTTCATCTGCCACTTGTCTGCCCATTCCACTAACCTGTCTGTGTCCTTTTGAAGTTCTGCACTATCCTCCTCACAGTTCACAATGTTTCCAAGTTTTGCATCATCTGCACCAAGGTCTAGGTCATTAATATATATCAAGAAGTGAAAGGGTCCTAACACCGACCCCTAAGAAACTCCACTACAATCCGAAACACATCCATTAACTACTACTCTGTTTCCTGTCACTCAGCCAATTTCATATCCATGTTGCTACTGCCCTTTTTATTCCATGAGCTATAACTTTTCCCACAGGTATCAAATGCCTTTTGAAAGTTTTACAACACATCAACAGCATTCCCTTCATCAACCCTCTGTTACCTCATCAAAAAAACTCCAGCAAGTTAGTCAAACACAATTTTCCCTTAATAAATCTGTGTTGTCTTTCCTTAATTAACCCGCATTTGCCCAAATGATGAAAAATTTTGTCCTGAATTATCATTTCTAGAAGCTTCCACACCACCGAGGCTAAACTGACTGGCCTGTAGTTGCTGGCTGTATGTTTACACCCTTTTTTGAACAAGGGTGTAACATTTGCAGTTCTTTAGTTCTCTGGCACCATCCCTGAAACTAGACAAGACTGGAAAATTATGGACAGTGCCTCCGCCATTTCCACTCTCACTTTCCTCTGTATCCTTGGATGCTTCTCATCTGGTCTTGGCACCTTATCAACATTAAGTCCAGACAGCCTATCCAATACCACCACCGTATCAATTTATAAACCCTTCAAGTATCTAAATTACCTCCTGTTTCACCATGACCTGTGCAGCATCATATTCATTTAATACCTCAGCCATGCCCCTCCCTCCCTCCATTCATAAATCCCCTTTTTGGTCCTAAATCGGCCCCGCTCTTCCTTTTACTGCTCTTTTACTATTTATATGCTTATTAGAAGACTTTTGGATTCCCTATTATGTTGGTTGCCGGTCTCTTTTCATGCTCTCTCCTTGCTTCTCTGATTTGCTTTTTTCACTTTCCCTCTGAACCTTCTATATGCAGCCTGGTTCTTGGTTGCATTATCCACCTGACATCAGTCCATAAGCACACGTTTTCTTAATATTGATCTCTATCTCTTTTGTCATCCAGGGAGCTCTGGATTTGTTTGCCTTACCTTTCTCTTTCATGGGAATATACCTTGACTGTGCCCAAACTATTTCCTCTTTAAAGGCAGCCCATTGTTCAGTTACCATTTTGCCTGCCAACCTTTGATTCCATTTTATCTGGGTCAGATCCATTCTTACCCCATTGAAGTTTGCTTTCCCCCCCCCCCCCCCCCTTAATTATTCTTACTCTGGATTGTTCCTTGTCTTTTTCTATAGCCAACCTAAACCTTATGATACAATGATCACCAATCCCCTAAATGTTCCCCTACGGATACTTGATCCATTTTGCCCGTCTCATTCCCAAGAACCAGATTTAGCAGTGTTTCCTTTCTCAATGGACTGGAAACATACTGCTGAAGAAAATTTTCCTGAACACACTCTAGGAACTCTTGCCCCTCTCTGACCTTTACACTGCTACTATGCCAGTCTATATTCAGATCATTAAAGTCCCTCATTATAACTACTCTATAATTCTTGCACCTCTCTAATTTCCTTGCAAATTTATTCCTCCACATCTTTCCCACAATTGGTGGCCTATAGACTACATCGAACAATGTAATTGCGCCTTTTTTGTTCCTTAGCTCCAGTCAAATAGTTTCTGTCGTTAACCCCTTTGGGACATCCTCTCTCTCCTGCACTGTAATGCTCTCCTTAATCAATACTGCCACCCCTCCCCTTTTGCTAGTTTTCCTGAACACCTTTATATCCAGGAATATTTAATACCCAGTCCTTCCCTTCTTTGAGCCAGGTCTCTGTTACAGCCGCAATGCCATATTTCTACATGGCAATCTGCACCAGTGATTCATCATTCTTATTTACCACACTCCGTGCATTCACATACATGCACAGTAACCCTAACTTAGACTTTATTACTTTCTCCCTTACACTGAACCCAACTTACTATTCCCTATTTTAGTGCTATCTATCTCTCCCAGTATTCTGTGCACCTTGGTATTCCTCTCTGATATTTCTTCCTGGTTCCCACACGCTTGCCCAGTTAGTTTAAACCCTCCCCAATTGCACTGGCAAATTGCGGCACAAGGAGATTGGTCCCGGTTCTGTTTATGTGCAACCCGTCTGGTCTAAGCAGGTCCCATCTACCCCAGAACTAGTCCCAATGTCCCAGGAATCTAAAGCCTTCCCTCCTGCACCATCTTTCCAGCCATGCTTTATCTGCTTTATCCTCCCATTTCTATACTCACTTGCATGTGGTACCAGGAGTAATCCAGAGATTACTACTTTAGAGGTCCTGTTTACTAATTCCCTACCTAGCTCCCTAAATTCTGACTGCAGGACCACATCTCTTTTTCTGCCTATGTCATTGGTACCAAAGTGGACCACAACTGCTGGGTGTTCACCCTCTTCCACCACCCCCCCCCCCCCCCCCCCCCCCACCCCAGGGTGTGTTGCAGCTGTTCAGTGACATCCTAGAACCTGGTACCAGGGCAGCAACACACCGTCCTGGGTTCACATCTGCGGCCACAGAAACGCCTGTCTATTCCCCTAACTATCGAATCTCCTATCGCTATTTTTCTTCCCGTCGTCTTTGTGCAGCTAAGCTGACTGTGGTGCCATGGACTTGGCTCTGGTTGCACTCCCCAGATGAACCATCACTTTCATCAGTATTCAAAACTGAATACTAGTTGGAGAGCGAGGTGAACTCCGAGGACTCCTGCACCATCTTCCTGTTCGCAGTGAAGAAGGCCGAGTATTCGGGAGCTTTGGGGGTTGGCATCTTGTCAACTACTCATGCAGGATTGACACTAATTGCCATTAATATATGCAATGTGGTCGATTTGTCTTTTGTCTCTTCCCTTTCGTGCCTTGTATTTTTTCTTTCTCTCATCTGCTTGACAAATTATTTTGCGGACCCCTGGATAACCTCTAAGGACTCCAAGGGGTCCACAGACCCTAGTTTGAGCGCCACTGCTCTAGTTGAATGGCAGAAGAGATTCAAAGGGCCAATGGCCTACTCCTGTTCCTAGTATCACCAGAATGCTTTTGAAATACGCTAGCTACCTACTGACACATAAAAATTAGACAAATGTAAACTGCTATCCGATAAGAAAGCTCAGTATCACAGGTCATAGAAAATTGAATAATCTTTCATCAGTAATGGAGGAGGGCTTTAATAAATTTTAGCTACATTCAAATCTAATGACTTGGAACTAAGAATTGGGTGCTTCCTTCTAATTTTGAATCTTTCATTTCATGACAAAATAGTGATGAATCTTTCTATAAGTAATTCCATATGTGTATCAGCTCCTTCAACAGCACCTTCCAAACCCACGACCTCTACCACCTAGAAGGACAAGGACAGCTGGTGCAAGTTCCCTTCAAAGCCCCACCCCATCCTGACTTGGAACTATATCGCTGTTCCTTCACTCGCTGGGTCAAAATCCTGCAACTCCCTCCCTAACAGCACTAAGTATTCCTACACCCCAAGGACTGCAGCAGTTCAAGAAGGAAGCTCACCACCACCTTCTCGAGGGCAATAAGGATGGGCAGCAAATGCTGACCTAGCCAGCGATGCCCACATCCCATGAATGAATAAAAAAAGTTTAAAAATCACACTACGAAAAGCTTGGTCATTAAGGATCAACTTAAAAGGAGAGAGAGGTCGCAAGATGGAGAAGGTTAGGGAAGGAATTCCAGAGCTTAGGGCCTAGGCAGCTGAAGGCACAATGGTGAAGCAATGAAAATCTGGGATGTTAAGAGGCCAAAATTGGAGGAGTGTAGAAATCTCTGAGGATTGTAGGTCTTGAAGAGATTACAGTAATAGAGAAGACATGGAGGGATTTGAAAACAGTGATGAAAATTTTAAAATCGAGGCATTACTGGACCAGGAGACAATGTTGGTCAGCAAGCATAGGGATGATGGGTGAATGGTACTTAGTGCAAGATACGATACGGGCAGAAGAGTTTTGGATGAGCTCAAGTTTTTGGAAGGTGCAAGGTGGGGGTCAGCCAGGAACCCATTGGAGTAGATGAGTCTAGAATTTACAATGGCATTGATGAGGGTTTCAATAGCAGATGAGCTGAGCCAGGAGCAGAGATGGGTGATGTTATGGAGGTGTAATTAGGCAGCCTTGGTGATGGAGAGGAAATCAGTTTGGAGCTCAGTTCTGTGTCAAATAGGATGCCAAAGTTGCAAAAGTCTGCTTTAGCTTCAGACAGTGACCAGCGAGAGGGCTGGAGTCAGTGCCAAGGACCAAAGATAATGGCTTTGATCTTCCCATTATTTCATTGGAGGAAATTTCTGTTCATTCAATACAGGACAGGCAACCTAGGGAGCTACATACGAACCGACATAGAGAGCTACACACCGACAGAGAAACCTATCCACCACTGAAATGGATTTGCAGAGCAAACCTTCAGGGAATCATAACTAACTGGCGATTTGCTCACTGCTGTCACAGAAGGAGACCCACTTTAAAAAAAATGACTGCTGTCACATTTGTGGGCTTGCTTTTGAGGAGTGCTTTATGTTTGGTGAAGTTCTACACCTGTGCAATGACAGTTGGTTAATTAGATATTTTAAAAACTTTATTGTAACATTTTGGGTACTGAGTTTACCGAGTATAAGAATTTTATGATCCATTTGACAACAAGGCATCTGGCATAAGGTATATAGCCCTCTGTTTACAACCAGGTGTGGCTCTTCTAATCTCGGCCATGCAAGTTGTTTTAGGAAAGTAGTTGCTAACTGCAATTTCTAAAACTCCTCACTGTAGTCCATGGAACCTTGCTGTGCACAAAACAGTTGTCACTTTATCTCACAGCACTGCACCAGATAATCAACTCTATGCGAAGTGCTTTGGGACATTCGAAAGACACAAGAAGATGCTGAGCAGATAAAATTCTTTTTTGTCTTTAGGGATTGTCAACGACAGTGCAAATGACAGGGGATTAATGGCCTTTTCTTATTACATATTCTCTCATGCAGCCAAGAATCTTATAAGGAAGGCACTGACTGGCCAGCTGAGTCCAAAAGCTATAGAATTACTTTGGTACATTAAACTGAGGGAGATGAAAAATGTTGTGGTTACTAACTGCAATTTTAAAACTACAATTTTTTAAAAGCCCCATTGCATTCAACAAAATTGTGAGATATATGTGTCTTCCATTTACTTTTCAGCACCATCTTAAAGCCAATGTTTTTACAAAGGAACAGCTTTATGTAGCTTTTTCCAGGCCAGAAATTTTGATTCTGTTGAAGTCTTTGATGAAAAAATAACTAGAAATCCTGTATTTAAAAAGTGCCGTTGCAATAAAGATACTACTTTGACCGCAAATATTTTGTCGGCCTCTGCTGTGGTACATGCGGAGACATGTGGGCTGCAAGGAAAACTGGAACATTGTTTTTAAGCTCAATTGCGTTTATTGCATTAAATTAAACTTTACAATATGAGAGCATCGTCCACATGGGGTGCATTTAGTTTTCGGTGCCACTGAAAATTATTTTAAACCTAATTCCATTTATTGCATTGTTAAATTTTGAGTTATGTATGTTTCACTGCAATTTATAATAATATGCAATTTTTGTCTGCCCACACTCTTCTGATTGGTCAGTGGGTTGATTTGGTGAGCGGAGCCTGGTAGGCAGAGGACTGGAATGCATGATGTGCGGCTGCCAACCGTTAGTGGTGGGGTTGAGGGGATGTTGGAGAAAAAGAACAGCAGAAGACACAAGGAGACCAACAACAAAATTACCCTAAAACATGATGCTGGAACTCTGAAATGAGAACAGAAAGTGCTGGAAATACTCAACACGTCTGGCAGTAACTGTGTAGAGTGAAACAGTGTTAACGTTTCGGTCTGTGACCTTTCATCAGAACTGGATGAAGCATCACAGAGCTGAAACATTGAGCCAAATTTTACCAGCCATCTGGAAAATTCTGCCGTGAGAGGCCCGCCTCGACCTCCAACGTCAAGAAGGCCCCGCCGCATTTTACCGACGGCAGCAAGGCCTCAGTGAGGTGGGAAGGGAGGATTTGTGGAGAAAAAGAACAGTAGAAGGTGCGGGGAGCACAACAGCAAAGTTACCCTGGCTGGAGGGATTGGGGAGGACATTTGACGGTGGTGTTGGCAGCGGCAGGGTGTGGGGATTGGTGAGGGAAAAAAAGTGAAAGGTAAGGAGCGCCCAACAACAAAGTTACCCTGGCTGGAGGGGTTAGGGGATGGGGGTGGGTACAGCATAGGAGGGCACAAGCAGCTGCCTATGGTTGGCAGTGGTGGGATGGGAGGGGAGAGTTAGAGAAAAAGAACAGCGGAAGAAAAGGGGAGACCAACAACAAAGTTACCCTGGTTGCGGTGGGGGAATGGCAGGGTGTGCGGGAGCTGGCTTTGGGGTGTGTGGGCAGCATAGGAGGTAAGGAATGGGGATGGCATTGGGAGAAAGGAATGGGATGAGTATGGCATAAGGGGGATGGGGGTTTAAACAAGTACTG
Organism: Heterodontus francisci; assembly: GCF_036365525.1. NCBI lineage: Eukaryota > Metazoa > Chordata > Chondrichthyes > Heterodontiformes > Heterodontidae > Heterodontus > Heterodontus francisci. The sequence continues at coordinate 76,515,438 of NC_090379.1, forward strand.
TTGCAATAAAGATACAAATTTTACCACAAATGTCTTGTGGGTCTCTGCTTGTATTTAGTTATTATTTACTTTTATTTTCCTGATGACTTCTCACGTTCTTTCCATCTCTCTAAATCTTAGTACAGGGTGACTAGTCAAGTAAGGATAGGCATAAAATGAAATAAATGGTAGCCTTTGATATTTAGTATAGCACTTCAAGAGCTGATCCACAAATTTGAACTGGATTGGGTCACATTAGAGATCAATGCAGATCAAGTGTCAGCTTGGCTCATTAGTAGCATTCGTACCTCTGATTCAGATTGTTGTAAGTTGAAGCTCCACCTCAGGGACTTGAGCTTTATATTGTATCAGAGGTGCCATCTCTTGAATAAGGTAGATAACATCTACCCTGTTCAGGTGGGCACAGAAGAACTGACAGTATTAATTGAAGCAGGAGCGTTGTCCCAATGTGTGTGCAAATTGGTTAACATGTTTGTCTCTGTTGTTATGGCCAGGTGAGGAGGGGGTCACAGGCTCCACTCTTGCCCTTCCTCTTATTTGACCACAACAGGACTTATTCCTTTTTAAAGAGATGTGCTTGCCACCTCAGTGAGTGTTTTACCTTTTACCTTTAATGTGATGAAAGAACCAATCAAACAGGTTTTCTTGAGTTTAAACAAGAAAGAGATGAGTTTATTCTACTCAAAAATCTAAACCCGATCTAAAAAAAAAATTCTTATACATTCACGCACGCATTCACACAAGAATAACGCACCCACAGATTAAAGAGCGAAAAGTAGGTTTTGTGGTTGGATTAGAGTCCAGAATAACTAAAAATTCAATGCACAGTCTGTGAGGTTGGATGATTTGGGGGTCTACTGGCTGAAGTTGTATTCTTGGCTGGTCAAAGTGCACTTTGTGGCTGGCCTGCTTGGCTCAGGATTTTCTTGGAGCAAACTTGTAGGTTTCTCTCTTCCCCTGGTCTCGATCTGTAGCAATCTGTAGGCTTGGAGAGTCCACTGTTGCAAATGGTTTTCAAACTTGTGGTGTTATCTAGAGAGAGAGGCACACAGCCTTTCTGCTGCTGCACAGTCTTGAGTTACTGGCTTGATTCTTTGTTCAAGGAAACTCTCAGCTTTCACAGAGATGGACAGACAGTCACATGACTGCCTCAGGGTACTCTCTGGAACCTTCTAATCAGATTAGAGGTCCAGAATTGCCCCTCCCTCCAAACCCAAGGATGCCAATATTTACACTTGGAGGGGTTTGCTCTTTCAAAGTCAAGGTGTTAGGATCGCCTTGAATGCCGTGCTGATGAAGCAATATTGGGTAATTCAATCACTTAGAACAAGCAATTGTACTGGGTCCATATTCCTTAGACCTCTGTCTCTTCTTTGGAGGCCTTGGAATGTGTAGAGGTGTTTCAGATGCAAATTGTGGTGGCCATCTTGGCTGCCAGTTTTTTAAAAGTTAACCTGGGTTTTTTCTATTAAAAGTTTAATGTAAGTTTCTAACCGATGAATTAATATTCCTTATTTGGCATATCGCTTTTCTTGACACTGTAAATACTGGCTCCACTTCAAAACAAAGTACTGCAAAATGGTTTATGATGAATCCTGCATGTTCATGTTATGGCAAATGTAGGTTTGAGGTTATTGTGTATGTATGGTATTTTATCATCACCTCATTCCATGACAATATGAAAGGCACAATTCAGCATAACGGCGCCTCATCAGACCCCTTTCCTATCCTGAGTGGCGTGATAAAGGGCTGTGTTCTCGCACCTACGCTGTTTGGGATCTTCTCCCTGCTGCTCTGACATGCGTTCATGTCTTCAGAAGAAGGAATTTTCCTCCACACAAGATCAGGGGGCAGGTTGTTCAACCTTGCTCGTCTAAGAGCGAAGACCAAAGTACGGAAAGTCCTCATCAGGGAACTCCTCTTTGCTGATGATGCTGCATTAACATCTCACACTGAAGAGTGTCTGCAGAGACTCATTGACAGGATTGCAGCTGCCTGCAACGAATTTGGCCTAACCATCAACCTCAAGAAAGCTAACATCATGGAACAGGACGTTAGAAATGCTCCATCCATCAATATCGGCGACCACGCTCAGGAAGTGGTTCAAGGGTTCACCTACCTAGGCTCAACTATCACCAGTAACCTGTCTCTCGATGCAGAAATCAACAAGCGCATGGGAAAGGCTTCCACTGCTATGTCCATACTGGCCAAGAGAGCGTGGGAAAATGGCGCACTGACACGGAACGCAAAAGTCCGAGTGTATCAAGCCTGTGTCCTCAGTACCTTGCTCTACGGCAGCGAGGCCTGGACAATGTATGTCAGCCAAGAGCGACGTCTCAATTCATTCCATCTTCGCTGCCTCTGGAGAATCCTTGGCATCAGGTGGCAGGACCGTATCTCCAACACAGAAGACCTCGAGGCGGCCAACTTCCCAGCACATACACCCTACTGAGCCAGCGGCGCTTGAGATGGCTTGGCCATGTGAGCCGCATGGAAGTTGGCAGGATCCCCAAGGACACATTGTTCAGCGAGCTCGTCACTGGTATCAGACCCACCGGCCGTCCATGTCTCTGCTTTAAAGACATCTGCAAATGCAACATGAAGTCCTGTGACATTGATCACAAGTCATGGGAGTCAGTTGCCAGCGAATCGCTAGAGCTGGCGGGCAGCCATAAAGGCGGGGCTAAAGTGTGGCGAGTCGAAGAGACTTAGCAGTTGGCAGGAAAAAAGACAGAAGCGCAAGGAGAGAGCCAACTGTGTAACAGCCCCAACAACCAATTTTATCTGCAGCACCTGTGGAAGAGCCTGTCACTCTAGAATTGGCCTTTATAGCCACTCCAGGCGCTGCTTCACAAACCACTGACCACCTCCAGGCGCTTACCCATTGTCTCTCAAAACAAGGAGGCCAAAGAAGAGATGGTATTTTATACCTGTATGAACAAATTTTATGCTGTACTACTAACACCACCACCATGCAGGGCTAAAGCTTTTTTCAGCTAATTGTGCTTATAGTTTAATAGTTATTATACGGAGTAGCAGGAGTTCCTGGAATAAGGGATCTACCATTGTGAAATTGTCATACAAGACCAAAAATGAAACCACCTCTCCATTTCATATGGATCAGATTATCAAATAAATTGGTTCCAAGTTATTTTTAATCAATAGAAAACTTGCCTATGTGAAGGAAGGTGGCAGCTACCTGATTATTTGACTGACATGATGCTTGTGTTATAATTCAACGGCCATTGGAAACATTCTTTTTGAAGGCTGTGCCAATAACAGTACTACTCAATTAAAATACCTGGCACTGCTCTCGAAACTATTGTCATTTGCCCCCACCACCACCAATCCAGAAACTTGGTATAAATACCATCCACTCCAACGACCCAATTTCACCTGCACTGAACTGCTTCACTAAGGCCTTCCATCATGGCATGCTTTGAAAGCACAATTTTTTTTTTGTAATTTGGCTACTTTTATTTATGCATTTCAAAGGAATGAATGAATGAACCTGCTAGACTTGCACAAAACTGTTATCTGTGGCCTCCTTTGTTGCAAGCAGTCTTGACCAATATCACTTGATATAAAAAGAGAAATTGATCACGATCTGAAACACTGACTGTTTCTTCCTCCACAGATGACAGACCTTTTTTTCCCAGCATTTTCTGTTTTAATTTCAGGTTTTCAGCATCCACCATATTTTGCTGTTGAATATCACTTGATTCTTTCCTGGTACCTGGACAAGTATTGTGGCAATTTTAACAACCATCAACAGAGTGATTATAGTTACTGGGACACCTTTTCAAGTTAGGAGCCTGCATATCTCTCACCACTGTTAATACTTCTAATTAGCCTCGGTCAAATACAAACTTTCATTTGGTTTCAACTTTTTCTGATCGCTGAATGTCCTTGTTCTGAGTGCAGAGCATCTGCTACAATAGCAAAGTATGGTATTAGGCAAATGGCTGAGAAATGTGTTCCTGTCAGATAGCACCAAGTAGAAATTGGCTTGGATTTGACCATTGGTGTCTGTTCTACCTTGATTTCCTGGACTGATTGTACAAAGACACATAGATGATATATCTTTCCCTCTCCAATTTTCTTCGATCCTCTCTTGAAGAGGTGTTCTTGCAGGTACAGTTGCATGGGCACAGCCAACCATCCTGTACTTTGCTAAGTGGTGATTTTTAATTTCAGAATGTTAACAGCGATCAAAGGCCATTTAACTACAAAGGCAACACAAATGAGCTCAATTCCATTCTTACCCATCAACTGCACATGCACACTTTCCAGCAAAAATCATAGATTGTAACCAAGGATGGGAATCCTGGCTCATTTTTTTGCTCCCTGTTCCAGGAACACTAAGATATTTGTTAAGATCGGTGAGCTCAGTGTACACTTGGAATGGAAACTTCTGCTCTCTATAGCCTGATACTATATACTTTATGCTCCGAATATTTCTGCACTCAAAAGTCAGTAAACAAGCTGCTGTACCTCAGAATTCACTTCACTACAACCTGGCAGCAGGAGAGGTTTTAAGTACCAGGAAATAGTCAGTTAAACTGCATGGGATTACCATCCCTTCCCCAAATAATTGATATTCTTAATTCACTAGCAAGAATCAATAATTACTTTGATAAATCCAAGCTAAAAATGCAGAATGGAAGTAACCCATACTGGTGCAATTTTCCTGTTTATGGTAATTTGGCATAATTTGAGAATAAAAAAAGTGAAAAATTGTACCTTTAAATCTACCAAATGTATTTTATTTGTGACCATATTTAGAAATTAATTCAGTTAGATTATTGTGAATCATTTGTTGCGTGTGCAGTTTGTAATTAAACAGTACGGTTAAAATAGAATACATAGGAACAGTAGGAAGTTTCAGTGTTAAGAAATATAATAAACCATGCCACCTTAAATTTCTTTTGGAAGACATTTTGTTTTACACAGTAAAAATCGAGCATGTTCTGAAAATGTAAAACAGTGCCCAGTTTCAGGGAGACTTTCAGTGCTAGGGATTGGTTTCATTTTCAGGGCAATGGTTTTTCTTTAGCACTTGAATTTTTACTGTTCAAGTTTATTTTCATATCCATGAAAACCAACATTTTCAGAAAGTTACTAAATTATCTAGGACTGGATCCATAGTAAACATAAATACCCACTTGCTTACTCAATCAAATTTAATAACAGACTGGTATTTATTTCAAACTGTAAGGTATTTGCATTTTAGCTGACACAGCATTCAGACAATAAGGACATGTTTAACACATTTCAAACCAGTCATTTTACAGCTAAAGCCTTCTACAGAGGTTACTTGTCACTGAAATCGAATGACCAACACAGTGTCTTTGATTTTCAAACACTTACTGAACCAGCAACATCACTTTTTCCTCAGACATGTAATACATTGACTCTTACACAATACAATCTCCGTTTTTTAAGGCATCTTCTTACATACTGTCATGTAAACTAAGCCTTCCCATTCTTGATTTCATTTTGGATAATTTGTAAAATAGGAGAAATAGCACATGCAGTACCAATGTTAATATTGAGGCCTAGATTTCTATAAAATATTGCACTAGCATGTTTGTTAGTATTGTCATCAGAGGTCTAATATGATGTTGGCAAGAGGCAGTTCATTCCCTTTGAATATCAAGGCACATGGTAGCTGCTGGATTAGTTTGCTACTGCCAAATAATCTTTGCAAATGCCCTTAAGGATGTCAGGCACAAGCTTGTTGACCATCGGGAAATCTCTCACAAAGAAAGTATGCGAATCTTTGGGTTCTGAAGCCATTGCTTTGAGTTCATCTTGCATTGCCCATGAAATTCCAACTGAATATATTATTGTACCTAAAACAAAATATAGGAAATCATAAACTCGTAAGACAAACATTTTGGTGTTGGAAACCAACCCAGTAGTATTACATTAGGTTCTGTGCATAAACTCCTAGGAGGATAATTCTGATGTCCATGTTGGTGCCAGTTTCAATATTTCAATTCTAACATGGAACCTAAAGAAAATCTGCTTTACTGTAGACACTATTAGTGAGTGATTGGTTAATATATATCATTTTGAAGTATAGCTTCTGAAAACCATTCTTCTCAGCAAGATTTATTTCATTGAAACATTAAGCAATGACCAAGGCTACTGACAATCATCACAATACAAATAGAATTCTTTAGGACACTATATAAATACAAGTTTTCCTTTTATCATGCTTTCTTTCAGTACAAGAACCTGATCACTAGAAATGCTAATAAGTCTAATTTATTCAACACTAAATCGTTAAAGACTCATTTTGGAGCTGTATATTTCTCATGTTTTGGATAGCTGTTATATATAGTCTATATTCCAGCTGACTGCATCATTATTGCAAATTTGTGGTATGTCTTAAAATATGCTGTGTCTTCTGTAAAATCTACTGTAGAGGTGCCCCAGAGCAGTGATTTTATCACTAATTGTTCAACCTAAATATTTTACAATATTTGGGAGTGCAAAATAGTATTCGTATGTATGACTGTGGTCACAATTGCATTCACCAGAATTTCCCAAATTTATCCTTGCAATCAGACACATGAACAGAAGTCACTTCTAGTAACAAGGGACAAAAACTTGCAGATAATTAAACCCAAGCAGCTCCTCCTACTGACTGGTTACAAACTCTGGGAATGGATTGGCTGCTCTGTCCCTCAGCTGAGGGATGACATGGTGTAAATGGGCACAGAGTGTGAACTTTAAAGTTTGTAACACTTTGAACATAAGATAGCCTGATATTTATATTTACTTATTGTAAAATTTGCACTATATATTTCCACATTCTAACTATATTTGCTGTGATATGTTTTTATCCATCCAGATAGATTAGTTACCTGATTGATGTGCCACAGTCGCTGGAGCCTTAACATCATCATAAGATTGGCCATCAGTAATGACAATCAGCACGTTCAAGTTGCTGTTCTTCAGTTTTCCAAACAGATTCTTTGTGGCATAAGTAATTGCTTCCCCTGTGGCCGTGCCACCACTCCAGTAACGGATGTTACTGATGGCATTTAGCACTGCATCCTTTGTTAAATAGTCACCAAGATCAAATTCAGTTCTCTGATCATATGTAAACTGGGCAGCACCAACTCTTGCACCAATCTGATGAATGTCAAACTGCTTCACAATTTCAGAGATGAAATTCAGAACCGTGCGAAAATTAATATCCCCAACGCTGCTGGATCCATCGATGAGGAAGCCGAGGTTTACTGAATTGTAACATGTTCTACTGCATGCCATCTGGCTGTAGGAGCACAACCTTTGTGCTAAAGGTTTTATAAATTTGTACATCCCAAACCAGTTTGGGATAGTATAGGAAAACAATCCATTGTTTTTGCAAACAATCTGGGAATGTAGAAAAACAATCAGAAAGCAAATATTGAGCATTACATCAGTAACAATAAGAAATTTCTGCCACATTTGCTGTGAATATTGAAGACAATCATTGTTGAATTATTAATGGTACTATTATATTGCATACACAATACCAGTAACTGGAGTTCGCAAACGTCCAAATGGTGATCAAGTTTATAAAGTTACTAAAGAAACCAGTGTTGGTTCTTGCTAACAATGAAATGCTTAGAAATGAAGTATAAAATATTACCAGATGACTGAACCTCTTAAAGTTTGCTTCTTATTTTTTTTTTATTTCCAAAATATACTTTATTCATAAAAATCTGTAAAAATTACATTGCCAAACAGTTTCAAACAGCACCAAAAAATACAAACATTGCCAGGGAGATCAGTTTCCTTCAATACAATCATGAGTTGCCTCACAACCCTTCCATTTCATTTGTCATGCCATTAACATTTTTACATTTTACAGCAAATGAAAATTTTTCCGATACAGTTCGAGGGGTTTCCCATGGATCCAGCCCCTCAGTTCTTATTAGTTGCAATGATGCTGAAGCAGTGTAAGATTACAACCCTAAGATGCACTCACACTACAGACCAGAGCTCAGCCCAGCAACTTCACTCTCAAATTGTTCTGCACATTTTGTAACAATGTGAAACATCAACCTTAAAAATGGGTAATGTATCTGGCTTATAATACGATGTCAGCTAAAAGTAAAGTGGAGCAGTTGTAATACAGAAAGGCTGAATCTATAACAATTTATGCAAATTAGGAACTGACTGTATCCAGCCCATTTGAATTTGATAATCTTGGAGTGCATATCAGTGAATCTGGATTATTTATTCTCAAATGCTTAAAATTTAGCAAATTTCTTCATTCTTAACATCTGAGAAATCTTTAAGAAATATTTCAAATTAGATTTCACAAATTCTGTAACTAGTAGTGTTTAAAAGATTATAATAACCAAAGTATTACAGGATAATGAGGGCAAAAAGCAAAACCATTTCACAGCTTATAGGCAACATATGCACAAGGAACAAAGTGCTGAGGAGAGCTGTCAAAATGTCAGCAGTTGTAATGGATTGGAAATGATCAAAATCTTTAATGTTCTCATTTACCACTATAAATACAGAGCACAATTAATTGTATTATTTAACTTTTCATTGAAAGGTTATAGTCAATTATAATAGTTTGTGCAATGGCCTTACCTTTTCCATGTAATTGGGGTCTAGGACCATCTTTTGCTCTTCTGGAAGGGCTTTTGCAACTGAGACAATAAAAACATTCATGCCAGATTCTCTGGCCAGATTTGAAGCTCTTTCAATTTCATCTGAGGGCCATCCATCCATCAGAACAACTATGACTTTTGGATACCCAGTCCGTGTACCCTTATCAGGAGTGAAAAAGCTTTCTGTTGTGTGGATTAGTGCTTTACCTGGTGTATAAAATTAAGAATAAACTTGGGAGAATGTTTACAGAAACTCAGAGCAATTTAATTTTGAAATGGTCAGGGTGGCTTCCATGACAAGGCATTATTAATCAGTGCTGGAAGTCTTTTGAAATTTATTCCCACATCATCGAGTCTTATAGGACCATGCGGAGATTAGAAGAAGGTCGGCATGAGGGAAAGAGTAACCTCTGCTCCTGTCCTCCTTGGCATCTGCTAGGAGATATGAGGCAACATCCAGGCAGATCCATCCCATCGTCCCCCAACCCCTCCACCCCCGCGTCAAACAGCACCGCTCGATTTGAGAACTGAGTATTGTGTTAGAATTTAACTTGTGACTGACCCATTTCATACCAGCATTTGTGTTGGGCTCCATAAACTGTGCCAATACATTGCCCTTAAATATTCTTGTTGCTTGGCAAATAGAATTCTTTTAATTTAACCTACAAGAAATATTATTGGCTGTGTTTGCTGATAACACAACCAGTATGTGGCGCAGCACTAGCACATGCGCAACTGCTGCCTAATCCACTGAAACAACACAGTCTGTGACAACCCAGGCGGCTGCCAGTAATAAAGATGGTGCTGCTCAGTTAGTCACAAAAAACAAATTAAACCCAAACCCCCTCAATGGCTGTGATCACCACCTCCATGCTACCTCGTACAGTATCCCGCATTCCTGCCATCGCGCTTCTCTTTGCTGCTCCCTCCTGTACCTGTCTGCTTGCTGCTCGCTCCCCGCCTTGCAGCTGCCTTCCCTCAGCCACTCGCTCCCGCCCTCACTGCTTCTGCCCTCGCTGCTTCCCCACCTCAGCCACTTGCTCCAGGCACAAAAACAAGAAATGCTGGAATCACTCAGCAGGTCTGGCAGCATCTGTGGAAAGAGAAGCAGAGTTAACGTTTCGGGTCAGTGACCCTTCTTCGGAACCGAAGTTCCGAAGAAGGGTCACTGACCCGAAACGTTAACTCTGCTTCTCTTTCCACAGATGCTGCCAGACCTGCTGAGTGATTCCAGCATTTCTTGTTTTTGTTTCAGATTTCCAGCATCCGCAGTATTTTGCTTTTATTTCACTTGCTCCAGGCCTTGCTGCTTCTCCTCTGTTGGCCACTCGCTCCTGCGTTGTCCTGTTGCCACTCACTCCCCACCTTGCCACTTTGGCGGCTCGTTCCCCGCACTCCACTCCAACCCCGCCACTTCTTTGGGGAGCAATCGATCGAGGAGGGGAAGTGGCGAGGTAGGAAGCGTGTGGCCGAGGGGGTGGTAGCAAGTGGTCGTGGCGGGCACTGGTGAGGGCGGGAGCGAGCGGCCAAGGGAAGGCAGCGGCGAGGACTGGAGCGAGCTGCCAAAGGGGGCAGCAGTGAGGCAGGATGGAGCGATGAGTAGTCGGGAGCAGGAAATCGAAAGCGCGGATGGCAGGAGGGAGCGGGGTACTGTTTGGAGGTGGTGATCGCAGCTATTGTTTAGTGAGGAAGTTATTGCATGGTGACATCAGCTTACGCACGCGCACATTCATACTGACAAGCTGGCAAGTGTTCGCATGCTTATATTCCGCTAAGATTCATTATAAGCCCACGGCTACCTTGACTACACTTCTGCACGCACTGTTTCCTATAAGGACTCCATCCCATCCTCCCAGTTTCTCCATCTCTGACACATCTGTTTTGATGATGCAACCTTACCTAACAGTGTTTTTGACATGTCTTGCTTTTTTCTCAACCGACGATTCCTCCGCACTGTGCCCTCAACCATGTCCAACCCATTTCCTGCACTTCTGCCCTCACCCCTACTCCTCCCTCCCAGAACCACGACAGGGTTCCCTTGTCCTCACTTTCCACCCCACCAGCCTCTACATCCACCATTTCCGCCACCTCTAGCATGATTCCACCACCAAGCACATCTTCCCTTCCCCTCCCCTGTCAGCATTCTGAAGGGACTGTTCCTGCCACGACACACTGGTCCACTCCTCCATTACCCCCGACATCTCATCCCCTTCTCACGACACCTTCCCATGCAATCACAAGGGCAGTAAAACTTGCCCTTTTACCTCCTCTCTCCTCACCATTCAAAGCCCCAAACACTCCTTCCAGGTGAAGCAGCGATTTACTTGTACTTCCTTCTATTTAGTATACTGTATTCGCTGCTCACAATGCGGTCGCCTCTACATTGCGGAGATCAAGCATAGATTGGGTGACCGCTTTGCGGAACACCGCTCAGAGCAAAAGCATGACCCTGAGCTTCCAGTTGCTTGCCATTTCAACACATCCCCCCTCGCCTCCTCTCATACCCACATTTCTGTCCTTGGCCTGCTGCAGTGTTCCAGTGAACATCAACACAAGCTCGAGGAACAGCATCTCATCGTTCGATTAGGCACACTACAGCCTTGAGGACTCAACATTAAGTTCAACAATTTTAGAGCATGACTGGCCTTTTTAAAAATTATTTTATGTTTTTTTAATCATGTGCCTTTTTTTCATGTGCTTTTGGACAGAGCTACTCGTTACTTTGCCATTAACATTCTCCCTGGACGAATGCTTTGTCTTTCGCCACAAGCATTAACACTCCCTTTGCCTTCGTCTCATGACATTTTTGTTATTTAATCACTCCTGCCCTCTGCCCTATCACACACTTTCCCTTTTGTTCTCTTCCCCACAAAACACCACCGCTGCCACCCCCTCCCCACCCCCCCCAACCCCGGTTCACTTGCTTAAAACCTAATTTTTTTCTAACCTTTTTTAGTTCTGATGAAAGGTCACCGACCTGAAACGTTAACTCTCTTTCTCTGCACAGATGCTGCCTGACCTGCTGAGTATTTCCAGCATTTTCTGTTTTTATTTCAAATGTTCGCACGCATTGATGATGTCCGTGATCACTCTGCACATGCTTTGTGTTGTCTGGAGTCACTCTGATCATTATTTGAGCATTAACCAGGAAACAAACTTAATTAGGATAAAGGAAAATATCTATGATTTAAGAAGTGAGCCACTGAGGTAGGAGAATTCCTGCACAGATCATAAAGGGTCAGGTTCATCAAAAAATTGGGAGAAAACTAATTAGGGCTCGGAGATGGAGAAAGAAATACAGTGGTATACTCTCCTGTTTTTAAGACACTAGACCTGGAATTAAACCCTCTCCAGCCCAACTAGCAAGTGCAGTTGTCCAGGCCTATTTTTAATTATTGTAAAAACAGTCACTTTCATAATATCATAAAAGTGAATAAAAGTGTTTATTTAGCCATGAAAGCTGCTGGATTGTTGTAGAAACCCAAATGGCTTGCTAATGTCCTTCAGGGAAGGAAATCTGCCTAGTCTGGCTGACATATAACTCCAGTCCTACATTATATGCTTGATTCTTAATGCCCTCAGGACAACTAGGGATGCATAATAAATATGGGCTTCCCTGTATGATGCGTGTGTTTGATCACTCCAACATTAGTCTTTCGTCTATTGACATTCCTGGCCTCAACATCTCCTTTGATCTTGAACAGAATCTCCATATCTGCTCCACTGCTGAAGAGTCATTGCACTTCTTCCAGGTACTCAGAAATTTGATTTTTTTAAAAATCTGCTCTTCAACCTACAGGCTTTTAAAACTCAAACTTGGCCTCTTTTAGCCATTGCATCTTGATTTATGTTATGGAATTTCTGAAATGTATTCAGGAGAACTTCCGTGTATGTTCTCAGCCCAACTAGAAAAGAGGCGTTGCTGGATCTGGTGCTGAGAAATGAGGTGGGCCAAGGGTCTGTGGGGGAGCACTTGGGCAAGACTGATCATTGTATCATAAGGTTTAGATTAGTAATGTAGAAAAGCAAGGAACAAAATCAGGTAAAATGTCTAGAATGGAACAGGGCTAATTACAACACGACGAGAAGGGATCTAGCCAGGGTAGAATGGAACCAAAGACTGACAGGAAGAGCTGTATCAGAACAATGGGTTATCTTTAAGGAAGAGATGCTTCAGGTAGAGGCTAGGAACAGTCCCCAAAAGGCAAAAAGTAGGGGAACTAGAACAGGCTCCTTGGATGATGAAGGAGATACAGATTATGATGCAACAAAAAAAAAGAGGGTGTACAGTGCAAGTCAGGTGAACTCATCAAGTGAGAACCAGGCCATGTCCAACTAGTTGAGAGGGGTGTTGAAGAGGAAAATAAGATTAGCAAAGAGAGAATATGAGAATAGAATGGCTATCAATAGGTAACCCAAAGATATTCTACCGGCATGTAAGTAGTAAGCGAATAATAAGAGGTGGAGTGGGGCCTATTAGGGACACAGAGGTAACTTATGCTTAGAGGGACAGGGCAAGGCTCATGTACTTAACGAGTACACTTTGTATCAGTGTTCACTAAGGAAATGGAAGCTGACAAAATATCAGTAGAAGTGGAGAGAGTAGAGGCAATGGATAGGATAAAAGGTGAGATGAGGAAGGTACTAAAAAGGCTGGCTGTGCTTACGGTAGATAAGTCACCTCATCTGGATGGCTTGCATCCCAGGTTGCTAAAGGAAGTGGGGATGGAGATAGCGGAAGGGCTTGCCATAATCTTCCAATCTTCCCTAGATGCAGGAGAGGTGCCAGAGGATTGGAGAGTGGCAAATGTTACATCCTTATTCAAGAAAGGGTGGAAGGACAATCCTAGCAACTACAGGCCAGTTAGTTAACATCAGTGGTGGGTAAGGTTTTGTCTAGTCTAGTCTGTCTAGTCTAGTCTAGTCTAGTCTAGAGATACAGCACTGAAACAGGCCCTTCGGCCCACCGAGTCTGTGCCGACCATCAACCAACCATTTATACTAATCCTACACGAATCCCATATTCCAATAACATCCCCACCGGTCCCTATATATTTCCCTACCACCTACCTAAACTAGGTGCAATTCATAATGGCCAATTAACCTACCAACCTGCAAGTCTTTGGCATGTGGGAGGAAACCGGAGCACCCGGAGGAAACTCACGCAGACACAGGGAGAACTTGCAAACTCCGCACAGGCAGTGCCCAGAATCGATCCCGGGTCCCTGGAGCTGTGAGGCTGCAGTGCTAACCACTGCGCCACTGTGCCGCCCGTTTTAGAAACAATAATTAGGGAAAATATCAGCAGACACTTGGAGAGATTTGAGTTAATTAAGGATAGCCAGCATGGATTTGTAAAAGGCAGATCATGCGTGACTAATCTAATTAAATTTTTTGATGAAGCAACAGAGAATGTTGATGAAGGGAATGCAGTGCATGTTGTTTTTATGGATTTTGGGAAAACATTTGATAAGGTAGCACATAAAAGGCTGGTTAACAAAACTGAGGTTCATGGAATAGGAGAATCAGCGAGTCAGAGTAAATGTTTGTTTTTCAGACTGGAGGATGGTAGACAGTGAGTTCCCCAAGGGTCAGTGCTGGGACCACTGCTCTTTTTTTTTTTGCTATATATAAATGACTTGGATCTTGGAATACAGAGTAGAATCTCAAAATTTGCTAATGACACCAAACTTGGAGGTGCAGCAAACAGTGAGGATGACATGAACCACCTGCAACAGGACATAGGTACGCTAGCAGAATGGCCAGAGAGGTGGCAGATGGCATTTAACACTGGAATTTTGGCAGAAGAAATAGGGAGAGGAAATATATACTTAATGGCACCGTTCTAAAGAGTGTGCAGGCACAGTTCTAAAGAGTGTGCAGGAACAGAGGGACCTGGCAGTGCACATGCAAAGATCTTTGAAGGTGGCAGGACATATTGAGAGAGTGGTTAGTAAAGCATATGGGATCTTGGGCTTCATAAATAGTGGCATAGAGTACAAAAGCAGGGAAGTTATGCTGAACCTTTATAAAGCTCTGGTTAGGCCTCAACTAGAGTATTGTGTCCAGTTCTGGTCACCATACTTCAGGAAGGATGTGAGGGTCCTTGAGAGGGTGCAGAGGAGATTTATCAGAATGTTTCTAGAGATAGAGGATTTTAGTTACAAGTTTACATTGGAAAAGCTGGGTTTGTTCTTCTTAGAACAAGGGAGATGGAGGGGAGATTTAATAGAAGTGTACAAGATTATGACAGGCTTAGACAAGTTAGACAACAAAAATCTATTCCCATTAACAATGGTACAAGGACTAGGGGACACTGATTGAAAGTTTTGGGCAGAAGATGAAGGGGAACTATGAGGAAGCACTTTTTTACACAGCGGGTGGTAATGACCTGGAACTTGCTGCCCACAAGGGTGGTGGAAGCGGAGACAATCAATGACTTCAAGAGGAATTTGGATGGCCACCTGACAGAAATAGACTTGCAGGGCTATGGGGTTCAAGCCGAGGAATGGGACTGACTACATAGCTCTGTGGAGAGCTGGCATGGACTCGATAGGCTGAATGGCCTCCTTCTGTCCTTCTGTGCCATAAATAAATAACTTTATGTTTAACTTTCTCTACCTTCATGATTACATTTCCAAATATAATTATTACAAAGCTGTAACCTAAATAAAATGTCACTCTATCACACAAATATCATTGCATCAGTTATAGATGAATTAAAATTGCATGCAATGATTTGTAGCCACCTTGCTCCCAGAAGTGTAATGCACCACTTTAAATAATCTTTGTGACAATTCCAAAACTGGAAAAATTTGCTAATTCTGTAAAAAAAAAAATCAGTTTTATATAGAAATTTAACATCACAGAAGGAGGTTATTTGACCCCATTTGAACAGATCCCATGTTGGAGTAATCGACAGCTAGTCCTACCCTCCAGCTCTCTCCTGGTGGCTTTGTATCTTCATCTGCTTTAAATATCTAGCCAATGTTTCCTTAAAATATACACTTATCTTTGATTGTGATAAGAACCTATGGTCCTCTAAATAAATTTCTCCGAATCTCTCTCTTCACTGTCTCATGAGGACGATAGAAATGGACTCAACCAAATTTGAAGTTTAGAGCAAAGACTGAAAACATTAAAACCACCATGATGCCCTCTGCCCATCAACGAAGTTAGTGTTTTTGTTAACAATGAGAAACAGTAATTTGAGACCTTTCCCTTGCTTTGATACATACTTTAATTCTACTTTATCATGTTTGAGTAGCGCAGTGGTCAGCATCGTAGCCTCACAGCTCCAGCGACCTGGGTTCAGTTCTAGGTACTGACTGTGCGGAGTTTGCAAGTTCTCCCTGTGACCGTGTGGGTTTCCGTCGGGTGCTCCGGTTTCCTCCCACAGCCAAAGACTTGCAGGTTGATAGGTAAATTGGCCATTGTAAATTGCCCCTAGTATAGGTAGGTGGTAGGAGAATTGAGGGAAGGTGGGGATGTGGTATGGGATTAATGCAGGATTTGTATAAATGGGTAGTTGATGGTCTGCACAGACTTGGTGGACCGAAGGGCCTGTTTCAGTGCTGTATTGCTCTATGACTCTGTGTTTAACTTGATAAATGGTAGACTTGTAAAATATGTTTGCTGCAAATATCCGATTATGAAATGTTACTCAGTCCTTCTCTTGGAAAATAAAATCATTAATTGTGTAAAAGGAAATTTAATTTGCTAACTATAGTAGACCAATAAATTGTTATGGGTTTCTGTCACAATATTTTTTGCTTTTGGGGTTTTCCATGGGAATTCCTACCTTGGTCACACTATCAGAGAAAGTGTTGAGTAGAGACAAAGCACTTACAGAGAAAGAGCGAAGAAAAATCAATTGATTTTCCCCCTTTACCAGACTGGTCTCACTCACTACATAGTTCCCAATTTAAGACTGGAAACAGCGAGCAAAAATCAGCAAAAATATATATCTAAAATATGATGGAGACATTGTAAACAGGTTGAAAATTAATTAGGGACATACTATACAAAATGATTAATTTTAGAATTGAACTTCAACATGAAACAGTCTCCTGAAAAGTTTAATTCTGTGTCTGTTACATTTTATTTAGTGTTAAATTTCCTTGTTTGTAATGGAAGAGTTTCAGACCAATTCATATAAAGTCCTTTGGAAC
Source organism: Heterodontus francisci (assembly GCF_036365525.1). NCBI lineage: Eukaryota > Metazoa > Chordata > Chondrichthyes > Heterodontiformes > Heterodontidae > Heterodontus > Heterodontus francisci. Next base: position 76,532,236 of record NC_090379.1, read on the forward strand.
AGCACCAAGCTGGCTCCCATCGGGATGTATCTGAAAGCAAAGCTTTCTACTTTCCAATGAGGGATTTTGGAGATTCTCCAGTTGCTCGTTACTGTGCTCTTCAGTAATGCCAGCAATGTCAATAGTCTAGAAATAGTGACTGTGATTAAAATCTATGACTGAATGTGTGCTATAATATCTAAAGGTGAGGACATCCTTGCTCTGCAAAAATTCAAAAAGGGTGGTCAATGGTTTACCACTACAGCCCACAATTGCCATCATTAATTGCAGATAATTGACCCTGCTGGCATGACTAAAGAGAAAGTAATTGGTCACTGGAGAATCTTCCAGATTGCTGTCAATATTTGTCTATAAGTATTTTTTAAATGCAGTATTAAGGGTTGTTTAGTGGTAAAATAAATTGGTGTTTCAATGCACCAAGAGACACAGGGCATTTTCACACCTGCAATTGTCCACATCACATGCCAAGTTCCAATTCTCAGTTGAGCAACTGTGAGGGAAGGGAATGAAAGAAAGTTCATAGGACATCATCTGAAGGGGCTGTCACACCCATCCTAACCATTCGTTCAATATGGCAGAAGCCCAAGGAAGCTTGTCTGCCTACCTTGTCAGTAAGAAATATCTCAGTGGAACAGGATCAGGGAGGCTCTTTTTAAGATAGTAGCAGTTTCAAAATTATTGTTCTCCACATTTTAAATGACAAGGTGATTCATAACAGGGAAACCAGCTGAATAAATGAGCTTCTACGTGAATATTATTAGCATTTCACAACATGTACTCAACGCTATATCGGAAAAAGTACTTCACAGTTAATTATGGATTTGTACTTTTCTCAAACTCACCTTTTCACTTTTGATTTCTGTTCTTTTTTCCATTTTTAAATATTTAATTATCTATATTTTTCTTTCATTATTAGCTCAAACAGCACATTTTGTATTTCTTCCTCTACCTAATGAAATACAATAACATTTCTTCCCCTTTTTTTAATCAGCCTGTGTAAATATGTGTTTTATTTTTGTGATGGGAGAAACAGTTTGTATTAGGTACAAGTGCAGGTTCTCAGTTAGTTGCAAATGGTCAATCCATTGAAAATAATGAGACAGCAGATTGAAAGATGCAATCTTGAGGGAAAAAGATGAACATTGACAGGAAGTTAAAGGAGCAAACAGTGAAAATAGTGAGCATGGAATAGCAGAGAGGCTAATGAAATGCACATTCAGCAGGTCCTGATTTTTCAGCAGGGATGCTCCAGAAATTTATGCTCAGTGTGTGGGACGGAACCCTTTCCACCTGTTTTGTTCAGATTGTAATATTAATTGAAAAAGTCCTCTGTTCTTTTGCCCCCAGTGTCGAAGGAAAATAGATAAAACTATTTTCTCTCACATGGCAGCTTTTCAGTCAATTACAATGACCATTTTAGTGCAACAGTGTGCTTAAACATATAACTCACCATCCATCACCAATGTCTGTCTTACTGACAATTTTAGATGGGTTTTCGATCAAAACTAAGCCTGTTTTTTCTAATTACAGTGACTGACTGTTTCTAGATTTTGAAAATTGCTGCCAGCAAGTCTGTGTGTAACAGTCTGGAAAAAGTGCAGACTTAACGACATTAGCAAAAACTTCTCACTCGCTATTGGTAACCAGGAAATGAATTACTTGTGCTTTGGAACAAGCCACGACTACTTCCCTAAACAGAAATGTAAAATGTCAGACAAACTAAGGCTTCCTAAACAAAAAAGCCACTTTCCAAGTCTCATAAACATAAAACCAATGTCCAGGTCAAGAGGTGCAGTATAGCAGTTTATCAATGCACTGCATCAATGATCAATAGGATCAGGTTCTCCCCTGGGATTATGTAAATTGTACATTCTCTCTCAAAGCCGGATTATCCAAAGGAAATGGTGGAGATAATTCTTGAAATATGTAACTGTTGACTACAGAGCAGAACTCAAGGTGAGGTGAGAGTGACTGCCCTTGACATCAAGGCAGCATTTGACTGAGTATGGCAGCAAGGAGCCCCAGCAAAACTGAAGTTAATAGGAATCAGGGGAAAACTCTCTGCCGGATGGAGTCATACCTAGCGCAAAGGAAGATGGTTGTGGTTGTTGGAGGTCAATCATCTGAGCTCCAGGACATCACTGCAGGGGTTCCTCAGGATAGTGTCCTTGGCCCAACCGTCTTCAGCTGCTTCATCAATGACCTTCCTTAAAGGTCAGAAGTGGGGATGTTCACTGATGATTGTACAATGTTCAGCACCATTCGCAACTCCTCAGGTACTGAAGCAGTCCATGTTGTAATGCAGCAAGACCTGGACAATATCCAGGCTTGGGCTGATAAGTGGAAAGTAACATTTGCGCCACACAAATGCCAGGTAATGACCATCTCCAACAAGAGAGAATCTAACCATCTCCTCTTGACATTCAATGGCATTACCATCGCTGAATCCCCCACTATCAATATCCTAGGGACTGGCATTGACCGGAAACTGAACTGAAGTAGCCATATACGTACCATGGTTACAAGAGCAGCTCAGAGGCTAGGAATCCTGAGGCGAGTAACTCACCTCCTGACTCCCCAAAGCCTGTCCAGCATCTACAAGGCACAAGTCAGGAGTGTGATGGAATACTCTCCACTTGCCTGGATGGGTGCTGCTCCAACAACACTCAAGAAGCTCGACACCATTCAGAACAAAGCAGCCCGTTTGATTGGCATCCCATCCACAAACATTCACTCCCTCTACCACCGACGCACAGTGGCAGCAGTGTGTACCATCTACAAGATGCACTGCAGCAACTCACCAAGCCTCCTTAGACAGCACCTTCCAAACCCGTGACCTCTACCAACTAGAAGGACAAGGGCAGCAAATGCATGGGAACACCACCACCTGCAAGTTCCCTCCAGGTCACACACCATCCTGACTTGGAACTATATCGCCGTTCCTACACTGTCGCTGGGTCAAAATCCTGGAACTCCTTTCCCAGCAGCACTGTGGGTGTACCTACCTCACATGGACTGCAGCGGTCCAAGAAGGCAGCTCACCACCACCTTCTCAAGGGCAATTAGGGATGGGCAATAAACGCTGGCCTAGCCAATGATGCCCACATCCCATGAATGAATAAAAAAAATGACACAATGAGAATTGCATGCTGTTATGTTTACGGAATAATGTGCACAGCCTAAAATAAGGGGAAAATGGGTAGGAAGGAGCAATATTATTCAGTTCCTAGGATACCTCCCTGTGCTGATTGTTTTTCTGGGGCTATATATGGTTCCAAATTTGCAGCTTGATCAGTCATGGAGAGCAGAGTGAAAGAAGCAGACTTTATAACAGGAAAAGCATAAAATTCCCAAAATTTAAATTGTGTAAGTGGGTATAACTTTAACAAGGACTTTGTTATAAGAATGTATCACTCACCAACATTGGTGCTGCCTCCTCTGTAAGTCACGTTTTTGATGGCAGTGACGACATCCTTTGAATTAATAAAGTCTTTCAAGATGAACTCAGTTTTCGGACTCTCACTGTATAAATAATACATAAAGTGCAACTGAAAACACCATCATTGTGACTCTTCTTATACTTGCATTTTCACGATTGGGTGCAAATGTTGGTCAAATCTGACTTAAGCAAAGATTTAGAAAGCAATTTTGCACAATCTTTTCACACTTTATTTTACCTGACTTGTACAATGCCAACAAGTGGTCCTTGTGGTCCAATACCAAGCAAATTAGTGACTCTAATGACAAAATTCTTCTGTAAGTTAAATCTGCGTTTACCAAGATTCCAGCTTCCATCAAGTAAGAAGGCGATATCAGCTTTGCACTCTGTGGGTTGAAGAATTACTTTTAATCTGTTGGAAAAATACCACTCAAAAAAGCACTGGGTATGGAGGAACCCTTCCTTACCTTTGTTTACCTTTGTATTCTTTTTCCCAATTTTTGCAGCTTTTTTCTTGGCAGTTCGCGCTAAAATATTTCAATTAAAAATATTAAAGTACACTTTTTATTCATTATATTTTGATGCATGCTTGTGTCTACTGCAGTGTATTGCTGAAATTAAGGAAAGAGGGAGAAATGGCCTTTTTAAATATGGGACATTTTTTTCAGAAAACCAACTACAGTCTTGCAAAGCATTCACGTTTAGTACTCATTTGTCTGTTACAGTATTTTCCTGCCATATGTTAAAAATATCAGAACTAAACAATAAAGAAGATCCATTTATGTATTACATTCATCTGTATTTGCTAAATCTTTCACATTTTCATTATATTAAAATTATACAGAAATACTCTGTAAAATAATCCTCTTCCAAAATTCCCTTCAACCCACTTTGTCTTTCTCTGTTTCAGTAATTAAATTTTGACCAACAATTGTGGTATCATAAAGCCCCAATTAAAAATAATTGAATGAAGATGATCAAGCAATTCAGAATTAAATAAACAATTGTGGAACTGAGTAGTTTTGCCATGAGTGGAATTCCTTTCGCTAAGTGGTGTGTGCCAGTGCATTTTGTATGTTAGGTACTTGGAAACAGGGTGCTTCTGAAACAATTATAATAAATGCAGATATCTTGTGAGATTCCCCTGCATTCTTGGAACATAGAAAGCATTGTATTAGGATAACAATGGGCAAGTTATCTCCCATAGCACAATGCTGGCTCCAGCAGCCTTGGCCCTGAAAACTTTGGAAAAACTTTGTGTTCCACATATGAGGGACAAAGGTTCAAACAATGACACTGTGTGGAAGAGAGTTCCATAGCCAGAAGTGTGAAGCTTCACTGCTGGAATAGACTTTTTGGATGTAAGCGGAATGTTGAGGTGCAGCTGCAACAGCAGTGCCAGGATAGCAATGCCTATCCTGGGCTCAATTAGGAGGCCAGGCTGAAGCACCGGAAGCTTCTGCTGTCCTCACAAGTCTTGTAGTGGAGTGACAGGCCAAAACAAATCTCGGATTTGTGAAAGATGGAGCTGAGCCTTTCCCATCCAGTCCATTAGTCTATATAGCTGTGAAACATACTTGGTCCAAGAGTGAATGTTTTATCTGCAATAATGGAATGTTGAAGACCAAGTAAAGACTTTTAAAGACACTAAAGGCCTCAACTATGGTCCTCAGTAGAGCCTTCTTGAGTATTCCTTTTTATACCAGTTTGCCTCTTTTGTTTCTTATTGTTGAGGCAATTCAGAGAAAAAAAGGGTTAACATTCATGTTCCTTAGATCTGAAAGCTTTACAAGATAAGAAAAGCACTCAGGAGGTCTGGTGATAACTATTATTATTCTAACTCATGGACTACAATCCAATTCTAATTCACTGCAATTGACTGGTGGGAAAAGACAATTGATAACAGAAATGTCCTGATTTGAAATGAGCTGTGAGTTAGTGAACAGCCAATCACCTTTTATTTAGGCATTACAGCCCTCAGTGTCAAAGGCAGAGCAAGATTTATTCAAAGTATAAGCGATACAAAAATGTTTTTAATACAAACTACTGCAAATACTTGTGTAGAGATAACAGAAAATGTGAATTAGTCTTTCATGCATCTCATTAAATAGGTTAATAATGAAAATAGCACAGATATTTAAATTCTGCCTGTAATCTATTAAGTTTCTTCTTGCAAATGTTTGTTTTGTAAAATGAAATTAGCAAAACTTAGAGAACAATAAATCATATCAGTTAGTGAAAATACTAATCTTTTCAAGTTTATACAATTAGATTTTGCCCAATTTTCATAGGAATGCTGTTACGAGTGCTTCCTTTTTTGTTAAGTTATGAGGATTTGTGCTTTAAAACTGCAAAAGATTCTATAGAAGCTGGAATTTGTTTTGTTTTTTAAAAAAAGGTCATCAGAAGGTCTTTTGGGCTTGGCTTGTAGACAGGAATTACTGGAAGGCACATATTTTCAGATAAATACCCAGCAGGGGGCTTTTTTGACTTGGGGAAGATGTTTACAGTGATGTGATAGGTCAAGATTTATAGGGGTCAGGTGGCTTGACTCCTGAGATGTTTTTGGTTACGCTTTGGACAGGCAGTTGGGATAGGGACAGTGGTTTGAAAAGGAGTAAAAAAATCAACCTGCCCAAGACAAACCCCAACTCAGCCTGTTTCAGCTCTTTGAAAAGCCTGACAGTTTTACCATCTCTTTGAGAAGCTCTTGAAGTGAGTGTAATAGAGAAATTGATGCTGCATTCCTCCTGCAAGGCCTGCCTGAGAGCCTTGTTGCTGCATTTCTCCTGGAAAGCCTGCCCAAACTGTTCTTCGACGTCGCCTGAGGGGAACTGTTCAAGAAAGATCCCAGTGACAGCCATCTATGCGTATTTGGGATGCCAAACCAAACAAAGGACATCTGACATCTTTCCATATCTTCTCTTTTTTTTTCTTCTGGAATTGATAAGTATTTGGCCAATGTATTCTTTTTTGTCTTTTTTTTTGCAATAGAGTTCTAAAGAGAGAATCTCTTTATTTTTTCAATTAACCGGGGTGTGTGTGTGTGTGAGAGAGGGGCTCAGGTAAAAATGGAACTTTTGTATTTCAATCTTTATGTTGATGCTTTGCTCCGTTACTGGTTAGGACTTGTTTTGTAATGGGCTGATAATTTTGGTTGGTGTATTTTGTTCTGGGATGGAGATAGAGTCTATGATTGACCGTATTGGTAACTGGGAAAATATTTAAATATATGTTATGACCTGGAAGTGGAACTAGAAAAACAGTGTACTCCTCCCACCTCAATTGTAACAATATTGAAAACTAATAAATTTAGAAACTAAAAACAAGCACATAATTTCCAGCCATTATTGCATATTTGCACTCATCCGATAATTATTGAATCCGTTGTTTCTGCTGAAGAAAGGCTCTTGCACACCTGGACAAATAAAGCATAGTCACACAAGGACAACCATGTACTGTATTTCATACATTAGTCAGCCATCATTCAGAAATAATGAAAGTTTATCACTTAGCAACAGAGGGTTACACTCATCAATTGTGTCACTTTTCCTTGCATGGGTGGCTTCCCCTATTAAATCAATCTGCAAAGCAAAATAGTTCTTGACTTTAAAGGAGAAGGAAGTCTTAGGGAAGCACTTCCTCATGGTATCAGTTATGAATTCTACTAATTGGCTCATCTGGCTTCAAGATACATCTTCAATACCTGCAGCCTGTGGTTTTCTTTTTAAATCTGTGTCAATTCACAACATTTAAGTAGTATTTAGATCAGCGCTTGAAAAGCCATAGCATACAAGGCAGGAATATGAGATTAGAATAATTGGGTGCTGGATGGCCGGCACAGATGGGCCGAAGGGCCTGTTTCTGTGCTGTATAACTCTATGACTTTGTTTTAAAACAGCACTTCATCATAACTGAACCCCAGAAACCTTTCTGTGAATAAAAATGGATCAAAAATCCCAAGATATGACACTTGTACTTATAACAAAAGTTTGCCAAGAGAAGTTATAAAAATGGTAGACGTGTTATTTGAAACAGTCAACCTTGCCTATTTCTTTTTGCTTCTGAGTATTATTTTTATCTGCAAATAAATCTAGACAGTAGTCTTGGCCTACATTGCAGCATTCTGACAATGTGATATTTTCCACCATCTGAGATGACAGGAAAACATTATAAGCATTCTATACATTTTCTAATGAACAATGTTGTTTGGAGTTTAAGCAATTTTGATTTGTGGTTAATTATTAGACCTAAGCTAGGCTAAATATGGCAGAGGATAAAAGCAGGCTCCATCTGCTTATGGAGACCTGGCTAAACATGTATATGAATAAAATGGACAAAAGCTCAGACTGTAGCAATCACCATTTAAGAATGTTTAAAACTGTAACTACAAATACTCAATTAAATCATACTGCAGGAAATGTATCTTGTTTTGTTTCTCTAAATGTTACCAATCTTTTCATTCACAGCCAGAATCTGATGTTATAACAGAGAATATGGTAATTAAAAAAGTGATCAAACTTTAAAAGATTTTAAATGACTTGATACTAAATTTAGACATATATTTTACCCACTCAAAATAGGAATAAAAATGCTCTATGATTGGAAAATTGGATGAGATAAATTTATATGCAGTAAAATAGAACTGCTTGTCAGGTTTCAGTGCATTGATTTCCAGTCTGATTAGGCAACCTACAGTATGCTGGGATTTCCAGTTGGGCAATACAGACCAGGAGTTGGGACAACTGTTGCCCTTGGCTGTCCAGACACTTCAAGTGGTTTCCTTTCAACTTCTGCAGAAGAAATTAAAGTTATCATTTCAGCCAAATTGCACAACTATGAGGAACAGTTTTCTATTTGTATGCAATATGTTTGTCTTGTATACAAATCTATCCTTATATTTTTGTGCGCAAGTGGGATTAATGGGCTATTTATTGCCTTTTGATTTTCCTGCTAACCACATATGATTATGTGGTAAGCTGGGACCAAAAAGAGCTAACAACATGTTAGTCATGTGGTTAGCAAGGGCCAATCAGATTCTCAACATCGAAAGTATTTTCACACCTACACAAATTACAAGTAAGTTAAAACAATTTCAACCATTTAAAAGTTGCAACTGAATATTTAAGTAAACAGGTTGGATTAACATTGAAATATTTAAAATGTACACATTTAAAAATTCAACTTCTGTCTGAAATTTTGACTTAGTTGCATGCAGGTCGAGGCAGGTCAAAGCCTCGGCTCCTGGACAAGCCTAGACCTCAACCTATGAGTAAGGTCAGTTAGTTGATAACGTCTGTTCAATTCCAGTTTTTTTATTCAAATGGTTTCTGTGAGTATTGCCACAGAAGATTATTGTTGTATTTACGAAAGCAAAGTTCATTCAAAAAAACAATAGTTTACAAGCTAGTGAGCCTGACTTGGCGATTAATATCCTCCAGACTGGTCATTGTTAGTCTGTAAATTAATTGGAACAGTTTTTTTAATGTAACTTTTATATATGCCTACATAAGGCAAAGATATTCCATTATACGTTAATCAAACCTATAGATAGGTATTGCTAAGTGATCAGATCCTTTCTCTGGTGATAGCACATTGCACAACTGTTGTAGGCGTATCTCTGAAATTTAAACTTTGCCAGACTATATAAGCCCTAGGTAAAACTCCTTGCTAAAGAAATAACGGGTGAATAGCTATTTTTCTCCACATTTAATGATTGCTAACAAAACAATGTGCTCATAAAACACAATCAAAAATGTATGATTTCATTAGTTAATTATGGAGAAAGTAAGCATTTGCTCTTCTCATATAGTTTTTACAATTTTTTTTTGTTTTGGAAATTTTACCTCTATTTGCTTATATACTAGTGGATATTCTTGAGAAGAATAAAGCACCACTCACTGGAGACTGAAAAGGAGCTCATCCATCGAGAAAGTGGGAAAGATCTTATTCCATTTGCAGAGGAAGCCTGATAATTTTCTCGTCCTGCTAGTTTCTGGAGATGAACCACTCCTCCCAACTTGTTAATCACACCACTGGATTAAACCACAAGAAAACACAATGTGTCAGTGGGGAATATCTTTAGCTCTTCAATTTGAGAAAGGTTCTTTCTAATGAGTAATTTGGCTGTCATTTTTTCCTCCTTTACAATAGTGACTAGAAAGTATTTCATTGGCTGTGGAGCCCTGAGGTCATTAAAACTGCTATATAAATACACATTTTTCTTAATTTAATCACAATGTATTGAAACTGAATAACACTCAGGTGGTATAAAACAGCACATAAACTGTATCTGTTTGAATAGTATCACTGACAACATCTGTTGGTTACTGTGTTAGCATTAATAATAATATTTGACTCTGTGTTGCACCACCAAAGGTATACTCTTTGTCTGGTTACAAATGGAAAACTCGCGCATAGCTAATGATCAGTTTTAGAGAAATTCCACTGCCCAAGATTAAATTACAAATAAATATAAATTTTAGAGGTGCCAATTAAATAAAAAAATCAGTAAATCTACAGCTAAGAGAAATTTTTAGCTTTTATATAAGTGCTGATTAATTTAGATTTTTAATCGTAACTTTCCATGCTTGCTTTTAATTTTCTAAAATCAACAGTGTTCAGTCCATTGAAGTGAATGGGGATATGAGGTTAGCAGAAAAATAGTAAATACATAGGAATACATGACAGTTGCGACACAGAAACAGGCCATTCTTCCAATTAAACCAGGTCGGTGTTTACCTCCATGTGAGCAATAAGTTTTAATCTCATTTACTCACCCTGTTCCCATATTCCTTTAACCCATTTTCCAATCTAATCTTGAATGTTGACATAATTTCTGCCTCAGCCACTAAACCTAGAAATGAATTCCACAGACTCACAACTATGAGTGAAGAAGTTTCTCCTGCCTCAGTTTTAAGTCTCTTACATTTAATCTTGTATGTATCTTGTTTTTGACCTCTCAACTACAACAGCAACAATAACTTGATTTCAGAAAAAAAGATTTGCATTTATATAGTGCCTTTCTTGACCACTGGACATCTCAAAGTGCTTTACAGCCAATGAAATACTTTTGAAGTGTAGGAAATGCAGCAGCCAATTTTGCACACAATAAGGTCCCACAAACAGCAATGTGATAATGACCAGATAATCTGTTTTTATGATTTTGTTTGAGGGATAAATACTGGCCAGGACACCAGGAATAACTCCCCTGCTCTTCTTCAAAATAGTGCCATGGGATCTTTTATATCCACCAGAGATAGCAGACATGGCCTTGGTTTGACATCACACATGGAAGACAGCACCTCTGACAGTGCAGCACACCCTCAGTACTGCACTGGAGTGTCAGCTTAGATTTTTGCACTCAAATCCTGGAATGGGACTTGACTCCACAATCTACTGAGTCAAAGGCACGAATGCTAGCAAATGAGCCATGGCTGACACCTATAGTATCTTTAAGGTAATAAAATGTCCCAAGGAGTGTGATAAAGCAAAATTTCACACCAAGCCATGTAAGGTGATATTATGGCAAATGGCCAAAAGCTTGGCCAAAGAGCTAGGTTTTAAGGAGCGTCTCAAACGGGAACAGAGAGGCGGAGAGGCTTAGGGAGGGAATTCCATAGCTTAGGGCCCTGACAGTTTAAGGCACGGCCGCCAATGGTGGAATAATTAAAATCAGAGATGCTCAAGAGGCCAGATTTAGAGGAGCACAAATATTTCAGAGGGTCGTGGGGCTGGAGGAGATTACAGAGATAGGGAAGGGCAAGGCCATGGAGAGATTTGAAAACAAGGATGGGAATTTTCAAATCAAGGCATTACTTAACTGTGAGCCAGTGTAGGTCAGCGAGCACAGGAGTGATCTGTGAATAGGAGCTGCTGCGAGTACCGGCATGGGCACCAGAGATGACCTCAAGTTTACAGAGGGTAGAATGTAGAAGGCCAGCCTGCAGTGCTTTGAAATAGGCAAGTGTAAAGGTCACCAAGCTATGAATGAAGATTTCAGCAGCAGATGAGCTGAGGCAGGGGCAGAGTCGGTTAATGTTAGGGAGGTTGAAATAGATGGCATTAGTGATGGTACAGATATGTGCTTGGAAGCTTATCTCAGGGTCAGATATGACAGCAAGGCTGCAAACAGTCTGGTTCTGCCTCAGACAGTTGCCAAGGAGAGGAATGGGAGCTAGGGGAATGGAGGGAAGCAGCTGAGACAGAGGCAGCTAATCAGATGGGCTCAGTCTTAGTGACAAAGAAGCTACTCACACTTATTATTGAAGGTGAGCAAAACACTGTGCTTCGATTTACCTTCTCCCACCCTTTCTTAATTTTAAACACTATATCACCATATCTGTAATCTGCATTATTCCAATGCAAAAAGCCCCAATTTTTCAATAAAAGCAAAATACTGCAGATGCTGAAAATCTGAAATAAAAACAGAAAGTGCTGGAAATACTCAGCAGGTCAGGCAGCATCTGTGGAGAGAGAAGCAGAGTTAACATTTCAAGTCTGTGACCTTTCATCAGAACTGGATGAAGCTTTAATTTGTATTTGTATTGTATTTCTTGCGGGTTTTCTTACAAAGATATAACAGTCACAAAATTCTGTTGTGTAGCACCTGTGTTTTCAGTGCTACTTTGCTGTTTTGGATACAAAATGGTATTGGCACCATACTTACACACTTCTGCTGTGGATTGCTCCAGATGTCATTTTAGGTCGGTCACTAGTGCGGGTGTGGGAGCATGCATTAGTAATGTGCAGAGCAGGCCAATCATGACATCAGTCAGTGTGTAACATTGACCATAGTGGTGCCATTTTTGACCTGAATACTTCAGTTAGTGCCCTCTCTTAACCTCACACAGCTGAACACCACTCAACAGCAGGAAGGACCCACTATCAGCATTATTTAGGTTTCAGGTTAGTTGCTGATCGATTCTTACTGGATGTTGCTGAGGTGGTAGAGGTGTTTGGAAGTTTGTACTGCTACTTAAAGTTGGTGATGTCTACAGGGATTGGTGTGGCACATGGTGAAGGCCTTAGTTCTCAATTCAAGGGTTTTTCTCAGACCACTTACTCCCAGTCACAAATGCTGTAGTTTCCATCATATTTGACCTGCAGCATAACAGGGAGAATGAGCATCAGCAACATAGAGCAGGACAAGCTGCTCAAAAAGGGAGGAGGAGGAGAAGGATTCTCAGCAGGAAGCCATATCCACCCAGGGTCTTCAGAGAGCAATTCTACCAACTCAGCCTAAGCCAGGAACAGTGTGTGCAACAGCTCTGCTTCACTAAGAAGGTGCTCACTGAAATCTGCCAGCTGTTGCAGGAAGATCTGTAGCTTCATAGCAGGGTGAGACCGGCATTGCCATTAATTGTAAAGATGACCCTGACCATGAATTTCTTTGCATCGGTCTCCTTCCAGGCTGGAGCAGGGGACATCACCAACACCTCACAGTTCATCATTCACTGTTGTAGAAGGGAGGTGACTGACACACTGTATGTGATGAGAGGGGAAGACATTACCTCCTTTCTTCCCAGAGAGAAGCAGGCATAGCGAGCATTTGGCTCCACCAGGATAGCAGGCTTCCCCATGGTGGAAGGTGTCACAACTGCACACACATCGCTTTGTGGGTGCCGCATCTAAATTCAGAGAAATACTGCAACTGCAAACGGTTCTGCTTTCTCAAGGTGCAGCTGGTGTGTGACCATAAAGCACCATGCAGGTCAATGCCCCTATCCTGGCAGCAGTCCTGAACATTTGAACCACCATGAGAGACCAGAGGATGGCTACTGAACTCCAAGGTCTACCCGCTGACCACTTGGCTCATGAGTCTGATGCACAACCCATGCACGTGGGCAGTATGCATAGAATGAGATACATGCTGCTACATAAAATGTCATCGAGCTGACCATTGGGGTGTTTAAGCAATGGTTCAGCTGCCTGGACCACACTAGAGGAGGCCTGTGATACCAGCCAGATTGCATGTCACAATTTGCTGCATCCTGCACAACCTCTCCATCATGAGAGCACAGCCCTTGTCAACAAATATAAGATGAGCAGCTGAGGCAGAAGAAGAGGAGGAAGAAAGGAGGAGGCAATCAACACATTCATTTTCTGGGCGTGTTGTCTGTGATTGGCTCACGCAACTCTGGTATCAGTGAACACAACCCAAATTCTCCATTCAACAACAGTCTCACACCTTCCCTTCCCTCTGTCACTGACCACCACAACATCCACTTGGCCACAATGATGAAATAAAAGTCACCACAAAACAACCATTCCAAACGAACTTTATCAATCAAACCATCCGATATTCCATACAAAAGTCAACTTGTGCATTCCCTTAGTGCCTGTCTTCTGTGTGGTTTTCCTGACCTAGTGCTCCTACACAGTGGTTGCAGCTCAGCTGGTAGAGGGCTGACTTTCAGTGGAGGAGACTGCAGATGGCCTTGCGGGACGACCTTATGCAGCTTTGCCCGAGAAGGCCTGGCTTCGGACCACAGCACCTTGACATGGGTAGCAGTAGGGGCTGGTTGGCTGATTGACAGGCATCAGTAAGGGCACTAGTAGAGTGGCAGTGGTGGGAGGATGAATGCTGTCTTTCTGAGAGAGGACAGCAGGTTGATGTTCAATGGAGCCACTGCCACTCCCATGGGCTGGTGCCTCAGCAATTCTAGCAATGTTAGAGGACAGATTACTGGACTGTTGTGAGACCCTGCAAGTCCCTTTGAACATTGGCATCCACAGCTATGATAGCAGCAGTCTGAGCCTGCATGACAGCAAGCTGAGCTTGCATGACTTTAGTCTGAGCAAACCCATCAGCTTTTTCCTGTAGATCATCCCATTGACATCCTCATCTGAGTCCTCTGTGGCAGAGCTTGTGTGTGACGTCATCCTCTGGCACGCTGGCACCTACGCTACCCTTTTCCCCTGCCTTGATTGCAGGCCACCTGTGTCCGGTGTCTCACCACATGAAGATCCCGCCTATGATTCCCTCTAAAGTACATGCAGCATCAGTATCTGAGCTGGTGGGTGCGAGTGTGGGAGTGAGTGATGGTGTTTCTTCATCATCAGTCTCTTCTTCCTCTACCAGTTCTTGCTCCTGCACCACTGTCTGGCCAGACTGAAGTTCTTGAGTACCTGAAAGAGAAAAGCACAAGGTTAGGGTTGTAGCAAGGGGAGATGGGAAAGCAAGAAGTGCATGCTTATTCCACTTGCAGTTTGTAAATCAGAAGAGACTGTGGGATAACGGGAAAGTGGGATATGAGAAGGAGGTTTAAGTGTAAGCAGACCATCATCTTTGCTGGTTTCATCCTCACCGCTGGTCACAGTCTCAGTCATGGCCACTACAATGATGGCCAGCACCATCTCTTGCATGGAGGTGAGGACATGGAGATGTGTCTGCCCTGCCGGTTAGGTGCTGCTGCCTGTGGTTATGCACCACCTTGTCCTGCAAGGGAGAGGGAAGTGCATCACTGAGTGTGGTGCAATGTGTTTGGGTGACGTGGCTAGCTGTGAGATGTGAGTATGAGGCTTGCAACAATGCTAAGTGTGTGAGGCTGAGGTGAAGCAAATGAATGTTAGATCTGAGTCATGTTTGATAGAGATTGTTGGTAGGTGAGTGTTGAGGGGTGTGGTGAATTGAGCAGTGTCTGATGCTAGTTGTGCAGTTTGTTTGGATATGGTATTTAAAGATGCATTCACTCACCTTGACCACTAGTGCAAGATCATTAAGCTTCTTGCAGCACTGCATACAGGTCCTTGGAGCTACACTGCTCTCATTGACCATGACAGCTATCTGCTCCCACTGCTTTCTCAGTGTCTGTCTGGAGGGCCTCCTGGTCTCCTGTGGATAGAGAACCTTGCTCCTCCTGTTGTGGAGCATTCAAGAGTGATGTCCCTTTAAGATCTTAGTATGCTAATGAGTTAAGTACCAGGATGTGGTCATGTGACTATTTTTTTTAGAGATACAGCACTGAAACAGGCCCTTCGGCCCACCGAGTCTGTGCCGACCAACAACCACCCATTTATACTAACCCTACAGTAATCCCATATTCCCTATCACCTACCTACACTAGAGGCAATTTACAATGGCCAATTTACCTATCACTATGTGTCAGTCCCACTGTAACTGTAACACCCAGAGGCAAGACCTGAAAATAGATAGCTCTGTACTGTATATAGTTGCTAGCTTTTTAATAAGCCTGTTTTGAGATCTTCAACAACCTGAACTCCATGCATCTCATTTATGTTGCATCAGACAGCATAAAGAAGCTTCTCATTTCACCTCCTGTCCACTTCCTGCACCAAGGCCTCCAGTGCTGCCTCATAGAACCTTGGAGTACTTTATCTGCCCTGTTGCCCTATTTTTCAGTTTTCTTGCTTGGACACTTCCACCACTTGTCCCAGTCAAAATCCTTTAAAAGGTGCAGTCTGGCTTTAAGTAGAGTAGGCTCGCTTTAAGTGGTGCTAGCCTCTCACGATTTTGCACCCTAGGCTCAAGCATGCAGCCACTCAGCAGTGCACTTAGCACTGGCTGCACACTTTCACCCGCACAATGAACAGGCGTTACAAAGTTTGCATGCATCGGAGGGAATGGGTGTGCGCTAACTGCGCATCACAATATCCACTTCCATTTTCGGGTCTTATTGAATTTTGCGGCAAAGTAGTTTTAATGAGTAACCTGGTATATGTTCACTGGAGAAGTGCTTCTCAAAACGCCAGGATGGAGATTCAAGCCTATAATCTTCCTAGACAGTGACTGCAAATTTTGACAAAACCAATTTGCAGTGCAGGACAGGTAGGGGGTGGGGAGGGGGAGGGGAGAGAAGGCCAGCAGATACCATATCCTTTCTCCATTAGGATGTGGCAAAATGATTGTAAGCTCTTTTTGCACATCTCCTGGGGCCAGTTACAGCATACTACAGGCTGAGTCAGGGAGTATCCATCTCTCCATCCTTATGGTCAAAAATGGTTTATGGCTTAGGGTGACTGGAAAGATCACAAGATTGCAAAATAAATAAGAATTAGGAAGGTCATACAACCAAAATTAATTTATCCCATCCAGGAAATTCTACAGTCCTCCTATTAAGGTAAAACAGTCTCTTAAACAACTCCAAGGTTTTTATCTCCACTGCACTACCTGTGAGTCCATTCACTCTTTACATGAAAAACTTTCTAATATCATTTCCTAAATTTGTCTTTTGCTAGTTTGAACCTCTGTCCCTTTGACTTCCTGTGATGGAATGCTCTCACTTACCTGGATGAGTGCGGCTCCAACAACACTCAGGAAGCTCGACACCATCTAGGACAAAGCAGTCCGCTTGATCTGCACCCCATCCCCAACCTTAAACATTCATTTCCTCTATCAGCAATGCACAGTGGCAGCAGTGTGTACCATATACAAGATGCACTGCATCAACTCACCAAGACTCCTTCGACAGTACCTGTCAAACCCGCAACCTCTTCCACCTAGAAGGACAAGGGCAGCAAACACATAGGAACACCACCATTTGCAAGTTCCCCACGAAGCCACACATCATAGTGACTTGGAAATATATTGCTGTTCTTACACTATTGCTGGATCAAAATCCCTCCCTAACAGCACTATGGATGTAGCCGCACCACATGGACTGCAGTGCTTCAAGAAGGCAGCTCACTCACCACCACCTTCTCAAGGGCAATTAGGGATGGGCAATAAATGCTGGTCTTGCCAGCGATACCCACATCACTTGAACTGAATAAAAAAAAGAATCAAGATAACAAAAAAATAAGAAAAATATAAATATAGAAAAACTTTTTTTTCCAACTTTCTGAGCCCAATCTCACACAAGTTATGACATGATTTATAAATTAAATTTTGTTCAGCTTGGTCTTTTCTACAGTTATGTGTATTGTCTAAAATATCAGATCCAAAACAAAAAAATGTCCCTACTATTGTCGGACAATCTGAATGAAATTATCTTATGTTTCATGCATGCGTTGTTATAGAAATCACCAAGCTGAACAGAATTTTATATAACCTACCATAGAATGCTTGAAATTGTTCTTGCAAAATACAGGTTTTTATGTTTGTCCCCTATTATTTGCTGTAATCAATAAAATGCTCCGCACCATATTGCCGATTGAACCACCGTATTGGCAGTGGGTTTTGTTATACTTTTCTTTCCCTTGCCCAAGGTTAAGTTCTTAAACAAACCTATAATGGGAATCATTATTGCACTTGCAGGAAACAATGAATTCGAGTGACACTTCGAGGCCACATCTGATAACAAGAACTTCAATACCGAGCAAACTCAAATCTTCGGCCCCAGTGCCTCATCGTAACTTGGATCTTACAAGATGATTTTCCAATAAATGTCCAAGGGCAACTAACTCTTTGTACATGCAATCTTGTCAATAGCCATTTTTCATTATAAGAAGAATGCAAGGTCAATGAAAAGAGTAACAGAGGAACTGATAAATAGATGGGAGGAGAGGAAGGCAATAGTCGCTTGCAAAGTTAACCCGCTTCTCAAGCTTATTCTTCCTGAGATTGCCCTAAAAAAGACCTGGCCACTATAACCTCACTCAAAAGAGGAGCAAGGTGGCTTATCAATAATGCAAGGCAACAGTGGATTCTCTGACGTAGATCCTTGGGGGAAAATCAGTGGTGCGGGAGTGGGAAGAGAAGCCATTGCAAGTGATTCTCTGGCTATGGTTAAATGGATAAGAATGGAACCCGATGAGAACAGTCCCACCCAGCTGGATGACAGTGGAGAGGCATTAGAGGAGGATGGTGTGGTCAACCGTGTCAAAAGCTGCAGACAGGTCAAGAAGGATGAGGAGGGAAAGTTTATCTTTGTCATAGTCACATAGGATGTCATCTGTGACATTGGTAAGAGCACTCTTGGCATTGTGGCAGGGGCGGAAAGCTGATTGGGGGGATTCACACATAGAATTCCAGGAAAGATGGGAACAGATTTGGGAGGCGACAAAATGTTCAAGGACATTGGAGAGGAAAAGGAGGTTGGAGATGGGATGGTAGTTTGCAAGGACGGCGCGGCCAAGGGTTTTTTTGAGTAGCAGGGTGATGATGGCAGATTTGAAGGAGAGTGGGACAGCACCTGAAGAAAGAGAATAGTTTACAATATCAGCTAACACGGGGACCAGGAGGGGAAATCAGGTTATCATCAATTTAGTGGAAATAGGGTCAAGGAGCAGGAGATGGGTCTCATGGACAAAATGAGCTCGAAGAGGGCATGAGAGGAGATTTTTTTTTAGTTTAGTTTAGAGATACAGCACTGAAACAGGCCCTTCGGCCCACCGAGTCTGTGCCGACCATCAACCACCCATTTATACTAATCCTACACTAATCCCATATTCCTACCACATCCCCACCTGTCCCTATATTTCCCTACCACCTACCTATACTAGTGACAATTTATAATGGCCAATTTACCTACCAACCTGCAAGTCTTTGGCATGTGGGAGGAAACCGGAGCACCCGGAGAAAACCCACGCAGACACAGGGAGAACTTGCAAACTCCACACAGGCAGTACCCAGAATTGAACCCAGGTCACTGGAGCTGTGAGGCTGCAGTGCTAACCACTGCGAAACTGGAGAAAGGTGAGAGTTCAGGACAAGGGTGAGTGGGGGAGGGGAACTTTAGAGGAAGTTAGGCCAGTTGGGCTAGTGGAAGGGAGGGACAGGGCAGAGGCAGCTGATTTGATGATCTCGATCTTAATAACAAAGAAGCCCATGAGCTCTTCACACTTATTATTGGAGGTGAGGGGACAGGGCAAAGGGGTTTATGAAGACGGTTTGCAATAGAGAAAAGAAGCCAGGGGTTATCTTTGCATTCCAAGATGATCTTGGAATAGTGAGCAGTTTTAGCAGATGAAAGCATGAACTGATAGTGTTTTAAGTGATCCAGCTAGTTCTGGCGGTGGATTGCTAAACCAGTTGTCTGCCATATTCTTTCAAGTCTGCGCTCCTTGGACCTAAGGGAGTGGAGATGAGGGCTGTACCAGGAGAATGGCCAGGATGAGAGAGAGAGTAATGGTTTCATTGGGATCGAGGGCATCAAAGCTGGAGGTGAATTGCAGCTGAGCAAATCGGTGACTGCAGAAATGCTGTTGTGAATGGAGGGCTAAAGAGGTCAGAGAGTTTGCATTTTGAAAGTGCAGTTGCAAGTGAATTGGGGGATGGTTTTTTCCAGTGATGGCTACAGAAGGAGGCAGGGTTGGAGTGTGAAAGGGGGATGTGGGTGGAGGGTGATATAGGGAAGTTATCAGAGATGGCCTGATCTGTAATTAATACAATGGGACTAACAAGACCACATGAGATGGCAAGGTAAATGGGTGGCTGTGAATATAGGTTGGGCGTTTACATGGAAGGAGAGATTTAAGGAGAAGAGGGCAGTGAACTCAGAGGAGCCAGAACACGATGAGCTGAGACGGAGGTTGAAATCACCAAGGATGAAAAGTCATTTGGGTGAGGCCGAGGGAGGAAAACAGTGAAGATAGTGAGAAAATTTCTATCATACTAGGGATGTTGGTCAAGAATGAAGATTTTGAAAGGGAGTTGAGAGGCGTGCAACAAGGTGAGATGCTTAAAAGGAGGAAGCGCCAGAGGAGTAGAGGGTCAAGTCAAGGTGTGACCTGGTGCTAAGCACCACACAGCCACTGCAATGGAAATCAATGGGAAACTCACACACAATCTCCATTGCTGTCTGTGATAATTCTAGGTGAGATACTTGCTTCACCTGACATGCTGCGTGTGGCCATATCATAAGAGAATCCCCCAGGTTTTAGGCCATAGTGGTTTTCTTAAGTGATTTACTGCCTATTCTACCACTCCTACAAGATACTCCTGTAGTGACTTGAACATGGCTGGTGGAAGGCTGATGCTCAGATGAGGGCCCTTGAAATGCTTGTGGGGGTAAAACCTGAGGAGCTCAGCTGCAGACTACAGCTTTTTGACCACTGACTTTCTTCCATGATGTCAGGCATTAGTTGAGGGGGTGGTGAGGGAGAAGATATACTGTTATCGTGAGAGGGATCTACATGGGTGCTCCCATCGAGGGACTGCAACTGCCATGGGACTACAGATCATTACCCACACCGATCTGGGGGCAGCATACTAGGGGAGAGCTGGGAAGTTGTTGAAGCTTCAATTCTTGGTGTCCACCAGCTTTTAGCAACTGGCAGAGGCAGTGACACTCTGAGCCTGAATGACATCAACTTAAGCTTCGATCAAAGCTCCAACAGCTGATGATACAGGTTCCTGTGCAGAGGACTTGGTTTGCAGTGTCCACAGAGGTGACCACACTTTCCATCCTGGAATGCAGGGTGCTAATGCCACTGGCCAGAATGATGCACAAGCTGGAATTTGATGCTGAGACATGCTGTGGCAGTTCATTGACAGGCTGCCCAATATTTCCAATAATTGATGGGGCAGAATTTTAGGCTGATTCTTTGAAGTAACAGCTCTGTCCTTCATGGCAGAGCTAGGACGTGGGCTTGCCTTCCATTAAGCATCTTCTGGGCTATCCTTTCCACTAGTCCCTGTTCCTGCTCACTTGTGCTCTGTCCATTCTCCTCGAGCTTATTGTCTATTCCTTTTGGGTACTAATTTCTGTGTTGGCACTCGGGATTGATGGAATGAGTGAGGAGAGTTATTCCCCTCCAAATCTTCTCTTGTAGGGTCCAAGTGATAGGAAGAAAAGGGAAGGGGGACAAGGGTCAGCTTGGCAGGAAAAGGTTAGGCAGCAGGTGACTGAAGTACCAGGGTGCCGTGCAGCCTGTCTGTATGATTGCTAGAGTAAACAAAGTTTAGAAAAAGGCAGATACTCTGCTGAGCACTGCTTCCAGCCTCACCATTGCTGATGCTCCTTGAACAAACTTCACCAATGATGAACCTGGCTTCCTCCCCCAGGGCCTGGATGAAGGATGTTTCCCTTCCACCCCCCCTCCCATCCCTTTTAAGGATACTCTCTCTCTTGTTGTGAGGCAGCTTGTGCTGCAAAACATTTGTAGTGAATTGGCGTGTGCTTCTTGTAAATTGTTGTACAGCTTTGTCAGATGTCTCTATGTAGGGCATGTTCTGAGAGGAAGAAGCAGCAAGTTGCGAGAAGGATAGGAAGGTTTTAAAGCCAGAGTTCTTGGTTAAAACACAGCTTAATGAGCTATTTGAGTATTTAAATAACTGACCGAACAGCTGAGCAGGGGTTCCCTGCTTGCCCTCGAACCCACCCAAGTGAAACCTGGCAAAAGGCTATATGATGTCGGGCTCCTGACCTGATGTCACTTTTAAGGGATTTAATTCCCCGCATGCACCCAAACAGTCCACCTCTTGCCTGGGAAAGTTCCTCCCCATATCATTGAGATTATGATCCAGGCACCTCCCTCCAGCTTGCTACTGAGCCTGCTTATTGACCCTAGTGCCCTCTGAGGGAAAGCCAATCTACTTATGTACCCTCACTTGTTTCACTAGGACCTCCACTGTTGTATCATTGAACCTGGGAGTTCTTGCCTTTGGCATGCTGCTGTGAAGCAATCTTTGTACCAGCCACAATTTGTAATGGGTGAATACAAGATTTCACCCTTTAAATTTGTACTCAGACTGAGGAAAATCCCACCCCTCAATTACCAATGATATACACATTGGCACTAACCGTCAAAATTAATCATGCCTTCTGCTCATGTGAGCAGGTAGCTGACCCTATTGCCCTGACCACTGAAAACTGCTCAAAGTGAAAATCCCCCACTCTCCTTAATGATTCTGAGGCATCAAACTGAGTTAACATGTTTGAGCTTGTTTCTTCAATTATGTACATCAATTCAATTCACTTTGCACACTCAAACTCTGTTCCCTTCAACACACACCGTTTGAGTACAGGTATTTCAAGAATTATTGGAAAAACTAGCTAAAAGCGTTAGTTAATTACATTTGTGGTCTTATTTTTGAAAGGGGTTCATTGATGAAGCTCCTATTTTTTTTATTATGAACTGCAATGCAAACAGATACTGAATCAAGACCACAGATTAAAAAACAAAATAATTATTTTTCCCAAACATGATTTATTACTAAAGACACCCAAGATGAACTCAATATGCCAAGTGTTGCAGAAAGCTTTGGCAGCAGTTAAGCTATTGCTAGAGTGAAGGACACAGGCTTAAATAATTTGTTAATGCACTGACGTAAAATTCTTCAGTGCACAAGAAATCTTTTTTTAAATTCATTCATGGGATGTGAGCATCGCTGGCTCGGCCAACATTTGTTGCCTATCCCTAACTGCCCTTGAGAAGGCGATGGTGAACCGCCTTCTTCAACTGCTGCAGTCCATGTGGTGTAGAGACACCCACAGTGCTGTTAGGAAGGGAGTTCCAGGATTTTGACCCAGTGACAGTGAAGGAACGGCAATATAGTTCCAAGTCAGGATGGTGTGTGACTTGGAGGGGAACTTGCAGGTGGTGGTGTTCCCATGCATCTGCCGCACCCAATCTTCTAGGTACAGGTTGCGGGTTTGGAAGGTGCTGTCTAAGGAACTTTGGTGCCTTGCTGCAGTGCATCTTGTAGATGGTACACACTGCTGCCACTGTGCGTCAGTGGTGGAGGGAGTGAATGTTTGTGAATGGGGTGCCAATCAAGCAGCTGTTTTGTCCTGGATGGTGTCGAGCTTCTTGAGTGTTGTTAGAGCTGCACCCATCCAGGCAAGTGGAGAGTATTTCACGACACTCCTGACTTGTGCCTTGTAGATGGTGGACAGGCTTTGGGGAGTCGGGTGGTGAGTTACTCGCCACAGAATTCCCAGCCTCTGACCTGCTTTTGTAGCCACAGTACTTATATGGCTAGTTCAGTTAGGATGCTGGTCAATGGTGACCCCCAGGATGTTGATGGGGGATTCAGCAAAGGTATTCCTGTTAAACATCAAGGGGAGATGGTTAGATTCTCTCATGTTGAAGATGTTATTGCCTTGCACTTGTGTTGGTGCGAATGTTACTTGCCACTAATCAGCCCAAGCCTGAATGTTGTTCAGACCTTGCTGCATGCAGGCACAAGTTGTTTCAGTATCTGAGGAGTCGCATATGGTACTGAATACTGTGCAATCATCAGCGAACATCCCCACTTCTGACCTTATGATGGAGGGAAGGTCATTGATGAAGCAGCTGAAGATAGTTGGGCCTTGGACTTTACCTTGAGGAACTCCTGCAGCAATGTCTTGGGGCTGAGATGATTGGTCTCCAACAACCAATCATCTTCCTTTGTACTAGGTATGACTCCAACCAGTGGAAAGTTTTCCCCTGATTCCCATTGACCTCAATTTTGCTAGGACTCCTTGATGCCATACTTGGTCAAATGCTGCCTTGACGTCAAGGCCAGTCACTCCCACCCCAGTCTCAATGACCTTCTTACATTTAACACACAGAATGCCTCAGTAACAGACTGAAAGATACTCTTATCCAAACTGCAAAATGGAGAAATATATCTGTAATATATAAAATGGTGTGAAATAAAATTGTATCAAAATGGCTCTTCCAATTTAGAAAACCATCTTGAAAGTGTGTGGTACACATAAAATATTATTTTATTTCCTCCTTTAATGGTGATCTACATTGAATACATTCAAAATCATTGTTTTGAAAATGATAGATTTTTTTCCACAGTTTCAATTGCAGTAAACCGTTGATTGTGAGAAGGATCCTGAAGAAAGATAATGTCGGCAAATTATAGCATGACATGGTTTGCCCCTTTAGCTGCTTTTAGAAGTTCAATATTTAAGATGAAAACAAATGGCACTACAACATTTGGGATCTGAATCAATTCATTTGTATGAAAGCAGAGAGCTAGCAACATTTCTGTGATACTGGTGTTTGAAGGATAAGTTTGAACTGAATAATATTCCTGAATTGCAAAGACTTGCTTAAATAAAAAATCTAAATTAACTGCTGTTGCTGTAGTCATCAATGTTACAAACTTGCTAAGTGTTCCGATCAGCCAAATTCTTTAAGTTTACGCGTGAAAGCTTTACTCAGACTGTACTGTACTAACATCAGTTTAAAAGCAATTACTCATCCTGATAACGTCTGTTTAAAAAGACCGGTATGTTCTATTTGTTTATTTACTTTTAAAGTAAGGCTATATTATAGCTTCATTCCTCTGGTGAGTCCTTATAAAGAAGCAAAAATATTGCTATATTTGCTCTACTAGCACAGGCATGATGGACCAAATGGCCCCTTCTGTGCTGTATGATTCTATCAGACTTCTAACCCATTGATTTTGCTTCTTGAAATAAAATAGAAAATGTTAGAAATATACAGCAGGTCAGTCAGCATTTGTAAAGAAAAAAAGATGTTTCAAGTGCGTACCCCTCATCAGAACTGTTCTTTTGCTTTCATTGATAAATTATTGATGGCAAAAGTACAATATTCCTGATTTTGTTACCAATGTATGTGGTACCCTTCAATGACATACAATGTAAATATTATGAATATACAAAAAATGATTAATGCCTTTTTCACATTTGATTCCTGGATTTTAGATTTTTGTGGCTTTTCATTTCTTTTCCTTGCCAGTTTTCTGCCTTCCTTTCTCCCCAGGTGCCCTCTGATACCCTAACCAAATAGCTACATTTTATGTATGAGCATAGTAAGTGAGTGTTGGCAGACTATTCAACTATGGTAACCAAACAGCTAGGAGCCATCCATCTAACATCTACACATGTGCACTTCCTGCAAGGTTTCTGGATTGTGAATTGGGGAGCAGAAACCCTGCACACAACATTCAGCCTCTCTAAACTAGGAATTCTGAGCTAAATTGTAGTGCCACAGCACAGTCTTGGCTGAGATTAGCCAACCCACTACTGATCAGGGTTCAAGCCTGGAACCTATCTGATGTGAATGGCTCAACTACTTTGGTGAACCAGCCTGCTGAGCCATTGGGGAGTGTGCACAGTTTAGAGGTGATGCTGCCATTTCACCTGGAAAGATGAGATGTTGCACAATAATGCAATGCCTTTAATTAGATTGAGACAATAGCAGCAGAAACTACACTACTGAATATGCCAGTTGACAATTGACCCTTTTGCAGCATAAGGGAGATGTTCAAATAGCACACAGAGATTTCTGCAAGAATAGGGTTATTTCAAAAATCACTACAAAGCTCTAGTTTGCTGCAGTAATGGGAAATGCCAAACAGGAAGTTTGTTACCATCTACTGTAATTCATGTAAATTTACGGCTCTCTTATTCAGCATTCAATGCCATCTGCATCTGAAATTAATTCTATTTAAGTTAAACCTGATATGAAGATTTATTCACTCTTTGGATTAGGGTATCCTGCAGTCAACTGATAAAATGCAAACATCTGCAAGACAACACGAGCCCTGTACTTTATTATCCTATCTGAAGTGGAGCACTCTGTTTCCTTACAGTACTCCATTCAGTGGCCCGGCTGAGAACTGGCACGTCTCCCTCGATGAAAGTGTATAGTGCGAATGCTATTCAAAGGGAAGCACAAACAGACTGCTGGATTTATTTAACACTTAAATTAGGCAGCAATATAATTTGACTAAATTTAAACAGTTACATTTGTGTTAGTTTACTCCTCAATTTGATATTGTCCCCAGGAAGATACTGCTGCACAAGTATATATAAAATGATGGTCACTTGTCCAGTTTTCATATTTGGAATTCAGTAGCAGGAGGGTGAGGTATGGAAAATCTTCCTTTACAAAGACATTATCAGAAGTAATCAGACAATACCAATTTTCTGATTTTTCCCTGTGTTTCTATTGCTTTCAAAATGATCCAAAATGGGATTCTAAGACAGGCTAGTAGTCAGGATGTTGGATGCATGGTGGCAAATCTAATTCACTGTAATGTCAGAAAAGGTTCTGGGCTGCAACTTAACTAATTTCTACTTTGAATTAAACATTTCAGGTCTCTTCAAATTCAGCTAATCGGGATATGCCTATATTGTCTCAATGGCAAAATGTACTTTTGCCTGTATCAATATTTCAGTTTAAGTTAGAAGCATGATACAAGCATTTTGTGGTTAGCAGCAAAAAGTAATCAGCCGCAGACTAGACACAGATATTAGTAAATCCTACATTTTCTCTTTAACTCCTTTGTCTTTTAAAACATATCAACTGAAATTACTGCAACAGAATGAAGTTATGAGGGAATCAGATTACAGTTTCCCAGTTGATGGCAGACTTGGTTTACGATTTGACTGTGGACAAGTGTATCTCATTAAAACACAACTGTACAATTCTGTTCCCATTAAAAAAACAAATTCAAGATCCAACGCAACCTCTGCTTCAAAAAAAAAACTCCTCTGCTTCTTATCACTCATTATTCATCTTTAACTCCTGGAGCACCATCAACAGGACAAATCCTTCTGGAGTTATCAACTGGCTGTACCATAGATGAATTATCCTTCCGGGGGCATGGGCTCATTTGGCCTTCTGACCATTGGCTGATTTAAGTCTAACCATATCAACTGGTAGCTTCAATAATGCAACTAGGTTACAATATGGTGCATCTCTTGATTGGCCTATGAAACTGGGCTGAATTTTACAGCCCCCCAACGTCGGGGGTCGTGGCGGGGGTGGGGGGGGGCGGAAAATGCCTCTGACAGAGGCCCACCATGGGCCTAGACACTGGGAAGGCCCGGTCCAATATTGCCGGTTGCGGCGAGGCCTCTTGGCGCCCCCCCCCCCACTGCTTGGCGCTGGGAGCCCCATTTAAATATTTAAATTTATTTTCATAAATGAATTGATTACTTACCCACTCCCTCCGTCTATCCCGGAGCGATATTGGTGCTGGTGGCCAGCACTCCCACGCCTTTGGATCCCCATCCGGGATATGAGGCAGAACACTGGTGGGGAGGGGGGGTGCAGTTAAGTTTCTCAGTGCGGGGAGTGGGGGGGGGGGGGTGGCGGAGCGGCGTCTGAGTAATTTCATTGGTCTAGAGGGTGTTGGGAAGGGGTAAAGTTTAAACTTGAACTTTGTGGGGGGGTAAGGTCAGGAGCACAAGGTAAGTGTTTTGGTGGGGGGACAGGACAGATAATTATTGCTATGCCTATTGTGGGGTGGGTGAGAGAGGGTCAGGATCACTTTATTTAATTTTTTAAAATCAGTATTCCTTTAAATATTTAAATTGCAATGTGGGGCTCAAAGCCCTGTCAAAATGGCACCAGCGCATGCACACAAAGGCGGCTGACATCATTGCCGGGGACGGACCACCCGCCCCCTCCACATCATCAAGGGGAGGGCGGGGGGGGGGGGGGTGCGATCCGTCCCGGCCATTTAAATGAGCTGCCATGTTTAATATCGCGGCAGCTTCGCGACATGCGGTCTGCATGGGCAGACCACCATTGTTAAATCGGCGACAGAAATGTAAACTCCAGCCCACTATCCCTGGAGTCAGTAGTAAATCACTGTCTGAAACACATATGGGTCATTCCAATTCCCAAATGGGAGGATGCAAAAAGCAAGTGAAAATAAGTATATAAGTTGTTGGAACTTTAAACTACATTTGTTACAAAATAAAGGTTGGATTGGATATTTTATTCTTAGACTGCTGACAGGATCAGGGAAATAACTATCTCACTATATATGAAGGTTTTGTAAGTTTTCAGCTCATGCACTGTCACTCTGAAATAAATGCAGAAGTACAAAATAATTGAATGACTCCTAACATTTGATAAATTTATTCCAGATACCATGTTAAATTTGCTGAGCTCCTAATGTTAAAAATCTATTTTGATCTGTGATTGGCAAAGGGGAAATGTGAGTAACCACAAATTGTCTGGCACCGAATCCTATCATGCAATAGATAGGATAACAAAATCTTATAATATTTAGATTTTGTCTGCACACTCTGCTTTTAAACACTCTTGTCCAGATATTCAGAATATACATCATCCTGTTCTTTTAAATCAATTTTTTAAATATATTTTTTGTGAAGGTTCTGAAAAATGTTGGGAAATTGCTACAATATGCGAAACATGAGCTGGCTTCACAAGCCATGCTCTACCCAATACAATGTTTATACTGAAAGACAGTTGTGGTAATATTACAATAATAAAAATATTCATGTGTTAGGAGTCATTCTATTATTTTAATTTTAACCCTAAGGAATTAAAGCAAACATTTAAACCTAATTTTAGTTCATTTTTAAAACAAATTGAACACTTGCATTCTGCTCATCATTCCCCTATTTGCTCAAATATTCTTATAATTTTAATTTACTTTGTTTTCTACCTTACCAACCTGCTCTATATTTTATTATCTTTTTCCTAAAAAAAATGTACTTTAAAACCATGCCGGACATTGCTTTTTTACCCTTCTGATCCAACCCTTCATTTGTAGGAGAAAGAAAGCCAGAATTATATATATTCTGATCATCTGGAGAAGACTATTTAAAAAGGAGACTGTGCAGATTAAATCTAAATAATTATTTCAGAATCATAATATATGAAAACTTTGCAAAAAGACATAGCTAACTCACAAGAGACTGGAATGTATTTACCCGCTGGCGGTCCAAGTGGTAATCATTGATAAAAAAGAATTTTAAAAAATAATTTTTGTTATTAACAACATCTTGCATTTATATAACATGTTTAATATAGAAAAATGTCCCAAGGTACTTCACAGAGCTAGCTTTTATTGGTTAAAAATAATTTTAAGGCCAGGTTGTCAATCAATTGAAAAGCCAAACTTAAGTGATTGATAAGATTACATCTCAGATTCAGCCCAGTCAATGATGTGTCCAATACTACCATCAAATAGATTTGGCAGACTTTGGAGATCAACCCAAATGAGTCTTTATGTGCTGCAATCAGTTAAATAATAAATGCTATAAGGTTTAAAGTTATAATAACAAATCTGGAAGAGAGTAGAGAAGATAGAAAGGCTGAGGGAGCAGTCGTTTTTAAAACAGATCATTTAGAAAACATGTAAAATATCTGACACCTAACATTATTACTTTAACATTCGTGTTTGTTCCAGAATCATAACGTCAAAACTTTACAAAAACATTGCCGACGCACAAGAGACTGGAATTTCCCTACCTGCTGGCTGTCTAAGGTAATCATTAAAAAAAAGTAATTTAAAAGAATAAATTTCCTAATTAACAACATCTTGCATTTATAAAGCATGTTTAAAGTAGAAAAATGCCCCAAGGCACTTCACAGAGACACGAAGGCGAACAGACAGTGAGCCGAAGAAGTAAAGATTGGGCTGGAATTTGCTGCAGCAGGGCATCTATCAGCATTCATTGTTAGACTTTTTCCTGCACCTTTCAGCGTAAACATATTTGAACCCTCACTTGCTGGAAATGCAAGCGAATAACATGGGCAACAAGACACCTGGGACATTGGCCAATGGAGGAACCAACAATACACCTTCTTAACCAATTGAGATTTAAGGATTGAGAAATAAACAGAGGAAGGACTTAGAATGAAGGTTGAATTAACGTGGCTCAATTAGAGTCAAATCAGGTACAGAAAATGATCTAAAAAGATGGAAGGAAAGATTTGATTAAGACAGAAAAAAAGACAGAAAGGAAAAGTAAGAAATTTTTAAAACATTTTTTAAAATTCGAAGTTTTTAAAATCATCAACCACAAATTACTGCCTGAAGGAATACGACTCCACAGTTTCGATTGTTCACTTTTTGGGCCGGAGAGGTTGTTTGGAGTAATTAACAGTTATCTCATTGTTAAAAAGGTTACACTCTTATTTACAGCCCGAGCTTTCTGCAGTGTGTTTAATGGGCAATAATGTGCAAAGCCAGCAAGTTTAAAAAAAAACAGGGAGGCTGTTACCATTTGTCCAAAACAATGGTGAAGTAGCGTAAATTGACCTGCAAATTCTGGAGACTTGCAACTCACACATATCTCTTAATCCTTGCTGGCTGATTTGCACATTAATAATGGAGTGCATTATTCACAGTGTTATTTTTACAGCTTGTTCAAAGAAATGGCTTTAAATGAGAGTCTTAAAGGAGGAGAGGGTGCTGAAGAAGCAGAGGGATTCAGAGAGGGAATTCCAGTGAGTTGGACCTAGGTGGCTGAAGATACAGCCACCAATGATGGGGGAAAGGAGCAGGAGGTTTACAATAGGTGAGACGCAGAAGAATGGAGTGTTCAAGCGTGGAGGTTGCAAGTGGAGTGGAGAGGGGGCAGATTTCTAGGGCTGGAGGTGCTTACAGTCATGGGAACGGGTGACACCATAAGAGGGATTTTAACATAAGGGTGAGAATTTTAAATTTGAGGCTTTGTAAGGCTTGTGGGAAGAAAATAAGTCAGCAAGGATGGAGTGATGGATGTATGGGAACTGAAAGCAAAGTAATAAAATTGCTTTTTCTTTGGGGATATGGAAAGAGGGAAAAGAGACGTTATCTGAAATTCCCCTTCTTGAATTATGCTTCCCTGTTGGTTGTTCACAGGGTTGTATTGACAGTGGTCATGCAGTAGTCTACATCCCTTACTCCCACATTTACATAGCTTGAGTTTGTTGCAGGGTATCAAGGGACCTGCAATGGGAGAAAAATCACAAGATTGTAGGATACATCCCGATAAGGAAGACCATTCAGACTATTATATTCATCCATCCGGAAGAACCCTCACACTCTCTCTATTGCTGCATTTATTTGTTTCTTAAATGATTCTGAGGTTTTCATTTTAGCCAGTCTGTCTGAAAGTTCATTCTAATTGTTGATTACTCTCTGCATGATGAAGAACCTTCTGATATCAAATCTGAAGTTCCCTTTAAGTAGTTTGAATCTGTCTTTCATTGTCCAACTCCCATCTTGAATTTTCTTTCTTTTTCTCCCTTCTTTAACTAAAAGTACTATTCTAGAACATTTTCCCCATACCATTTACTTTCATATATAAATGTCTCGATAAGATCGCCTCTCAGATCTCTCCCTTCCAGACTGAAAAACCCAAATTTATCAGGTCCTTCTTCATTACTCAAACCCAGATAAACTTTGTAGCTCTTTCCTGCACTGATTCTTTTGTTTCCTGGTGACCAGATGTGGACACAGTGTTCAGTGTATGGACTGACCAGAGCACTGTACAGTTTGATCATAATTGCTCCTCTACCTTGTATTTTATTGTTTAGGCCACGCAGTTCAGCATTTTAATGGCTTTGCATTGGTTGGACATGTCTGATCTAAGACTCCTACATTCCTTTCACCTTAAGCTGAGGTGGGCGAGCCCAGGTCTGGAGTGGCCTACTTTATTTTTGTGAAGCCAGGATGAGCATTCTTGCTCCCTCTGCCTCCAAAAAACAAAAATTTGGAAGGGTTTTGTAACTGTCTTTTGAGCAGCTGCCAGTGGTGCCTTTAAGGGCTGACAGTTTGGCTGTACAAGCCGTGCCCATTTGTAGCTCAGATGCTGATGCTTATGGCTGTTTCAGGCAGATGGACTGCTCACCCATTTGCTGGTTTGTCTGAATATGGCATTAGGCAGTCCTTGGGCATTAATTGGGTGGCTGCCTGGGTTTAAAATCATCTGCAAATGGTAGAATTTCTTTGGAAAGCTAACTGTTCATATACACTGATTTTTAAGGTTTTGTTCTATAGATGAGCAAAAAAAGTATGATAAAAAATGAAGACAGTCAAGTTCATTATTTCCATGATATCATATACACTCTGCCCTATCATGTGTCTCCTTGAACTGTTGTATATATGTATCAGCCTGCCAAGTTGCTAAGATCGATAGATGTCTTTGTGATACATTGCTTCTGAATATTCATTTCTCATTTTGATTTCACTCATGGGCATTAATTTTGGGATCACTTTCATGTTTCTTTAAGAGTAAGTTTTATTTGAAGATCTCACCTGTGAAGAGCAGCTGCGCAGACACTGGAGACTGAGGCATACACTCCAGTTCCCCAGACTGATAGCTGGGAGTGATCACAATGTGGTGGGCACAGAACTTCCACCAGGTCTTCCTTGTAGTTGGCACCTCTGGTGGCACAGTCAATTGAAACTGGCACTTGAAGAACACAACATACTCTGTAATATAACTCGCAATGAACATCAAAGGAGCAGAACTATCAAAAATTCAAAACTCAAATCCGAACATATTGACACAAAATGATAACAGCATTATATGGCAGAAATTGTTCCTTTAACATTGAATAAACGATCCACAATAAATACACATTTACATTGTATGACTTCATAAAGGAAACTACACATCTGGTGCCTCAAATTTGTGTAAGAACATATCATTGTGCCACAATAAATATATTGATTGCTTGTACAGAAGTTTCAAAAACTTTTCAATGGAACATATCCAATAAAACACAAAGAAGTGGAGGATCATTACTTTTTTACAAAACGTACCTGCTCCTTGCTCTCCCTTTGCTGGTGAGGTGAATGTTAAGAATCCTGCACATATCAAAATGAACAATGTCCTGTAATTCTGGAGCATTACTTTCAAACTTAAGTGCAAGAATCAGTCACAGCGGTTAGAGAAAAAAAGGCATGACAACTTGTGTAAAACATGACATAAAATACAGTTCACTCCCAATAATTCAAATTCATTTCCCACTAAATAATGTGAACTAAGCAGCTTAAATATGTGAGCAAATTGGGAATTTCGTACTAACAACCAATGGTGAAGTGATTTGAAGAAAGTAACTTTGAATTTAAAGTATACTGTGCAAAATACTAGAACACAATTGCATTTTGTGAAAATCCCTGTAAACTCCAGGTTCAGGAGTCAGCGCGGCGGATTGTTCCTCTGGAGATATTTGCATCTCCCGGTTTTCCTGGCCCTGTGATGTACCCTGTTGTGCAGGATCACTTCACCTGCCAGTTCATCCGTTCCATGTCTATCCGATAGATACCAGGCAGAGCCGGGTGCTCTCCCTTCTGGACTAGACTGAAGGAAAGTAGGAACCCGGGACCGCAGACACCCAATGCCCCGAGTGTATCCCCTCTCTGTCGCTAAATCGCTCTGTTTTAGGTGAGTTCAGAGGCTCCACTTCTCTGATACGTGTTTGAATCTCTAGTTCCTAAACTGATCGAGTTCGCCATCACAACTGTTTGCCGAATTATTGATTGGAATGAGACACTTACCGAGAGAGAGGATCGCCGTGCCGAGAATAGACATGGTAACAGAATCCAGAGTCTCCCAGTCCCAGAGCTACAGTCAATTATAAACCAGATGAATATCACTGACAGCAAGGTTAGAACAGTGAAGTGCTCCAGAATCAAGGCAGTAAAGCTACAGGATAATGTCTGAACCAAAATACCTTAAACAAGAAAGTTTATCATATCAAACGGAGTTCACAGATCCACACCCAGAATGGTATCTAACGCTTTATTTTGTTCTCAAGTTTATCAGATGGCACCAGAGAACAAAATAAAGCGTTAGATACCATCCCGGACATGTTAGAGAATACAGCAAATGAAAGCCTTAGGAAAGGTCCGCAGTTCACAGCAAAGGCTGTATCTCAGTCACCTTACTGTTTATTTATTCTTGGGATCTAATTGTCAATTATTCACAACAACTGTTATAGATTTCTATTATTATAATCGACAGCATTTGAGATTGGATCTGTATTATCAATTCTACTTTCCATACGGCTACTCCTAAACCCGCAGTTAATTTATGGTCCATTCGAATGAATAAACAGGGTTCAAAGGGACAGCGCAGAACCTGGACTTCTGTTAACAGTAACTGAGATCGAGCTTTTCTCACTAGTCTTCAGTAAATATCCCTGTGTAGAAGTTTCTACTCACAGGTGTAAGGTACTTCCACTATCTGCTGCTGGTACGAATCGATCTTCTGTCTCACTCGATGGATTTTCTGAGCTCTCGGATTCAGCCCAAGTCTCAAAATTCAGCTTTAGCCCAAACTTCTCAAATTCACCTAAATACGCCTGGCTGCGTCACGCCAAGGCGTTACAGATGTGCAGTCTTGCAAATGACTGGATTTTGCATAATGTCTGGACTCTGGCGGCAATTGGATTTTTCAAATATGAAGGATTAAAACTGAGTGACAATACTTAGTAAGCATAGTAAGCAGGTGTGGAACGATGGTAGAAAATCTTCACCGATTGGGTTCGTTTAGTGAACGCGCCAGACTCAGATCACGGATGCGGGATGTGGGAAGCATTTCGGCAAAATAACTGAACAGCATCGCAATTGCAAATCAACAGAGCTGAAAATCATAGACAAAACATACCAAAACACTGCAGCTTCTCCCAATAAACTGGAACCAGAGCCTGACCCCTCTGTGTGAAAGCACTGTCAGATTTATCACATTGCAGCCTCTTGGTGTAAAATAGTAATGGTTTTAATTTAGAAATCTTATAAAAATGCTGACAAACTAACTTCTCGTGACAGGCAAATCACTCCCCCATTACATTTATGTTTCTAATGATTGATAATGGTAAAGATTGTATTTCTATTTGGTCCAATAATATGCAGTAAGCGTGTTCCCCAGTTAGGATAATCTAACAACCTGCATTTATGTAACATGTTCAACGCAGAAAAATATCCTAAAGTGCTTTACAGTAAGAATATTAGACCAAAAAAACAATGAACGGGCTCAGTATCATCATCTGAACTATATTTCTGGAATTGTTTCAATTCGCAACAATACTTTATTGAGACAACACAATACTATGAGCATCTGATCAGAGCTCTGAGCAGAGGGAAAGCTCCAAGTTTAACGCCACTCTTCAGCATTGAGATACTTTAAAATCTATATATAAATAGGTAAATGTTTAATCGAGCTAGTGGGAGGGGGTTGTTGCAGACGATAGAAGTCATATTGGTCTTGTTTGTTGAAGGGAACCCCCTTTTACAATGCCCACCCTCATCACCTCCTCCACAAAACTGCTTCTGTTCTGTGTTGTGAAACAAAATAGACGGGGACATGAAGTTTGCAGTGCACAAGTCCAGTTTTATTTACAGGTTTCTGTTTGAACAGGAAGTGTTCCCCTATACTTCTCAGATGATCCTTCAGGAAGAGGAAATTTTGAGATTGTTCTGGTCAAGTTTGTGGTCTTATATTTTACTGAAACATTAATTTCTCCGTAATCTGTTTCATTCTCTTCAACAAAATAATTGAATGCATTTCTTAAATACAAAACAGTGTCATACAGTTAGGTTCCATCTCCACCTCTAGTCCTCCACTGGCAAAGTATAAATATGGATGGGATGCATTTTTGGACCACCACCTTACACAGTGAAAATACTCATAAATATTGTATTTCACTTCTTTGAAAAATTCAGTCTGAGTACATTGTTGCAATAAAATAAACTGTCCAGCATTGTAATCCAATTGAAGCCATTACTAACGCCATCTTTCCAAAATTTGTTTTCCATAGAATCAGGGATAACTATAAAGGGGTTTAAATGGTCTTGTTCTTTGGTGTCAGAAAAATGCAGCATCAAATGTACTATTGAATAGAAATTTGATTCTCAAAAGCTTTTTTTTAAAAAAAACAAACGACAAAAACAAACAAACCTGGGCTCTCTTTTCACAGCATACATACTTCTTTCCGAATACCAAATTGATGAAATGAGGAATAAAATCCAGTCAATTACATCTAAAGTTTTTGTCCTTTCTGTTAACTATGAAATGGCCATGGGTCTGGGAGAACAGGCTTTTTGCTGCTGTGCCACTTTTGCTGTTAAAGGACTGATTTCAACTACTACTGATAATTAGTCATATTAACGCAAATGAAATGATTAAAAATACATAGAATTGTAATGAAAACAAATATCTATATTAAACAGATACAATATGTTTTCATAAATCTGAAAATATCATACAAATATATGATTATACAACCGTGTTTAAAGTCAAACTGGGACTGAAACTCCAATTGTCCAGAATTAAAGATTCACTTTCCAGCCCTGGTGTCTGTTTCTTTTCTAAGTTAGAAGTCACAGTGGTGCTGGGTGTAGTGTTGTCGAACTTTGCACCCCAATCTGAGATCATAGCTGTAGGAACCTGAGGTACCTGATACTTGTCACCCTGATTTACAGGCTCTGGTTTCCTCCTCGCATTGAACTGGTTTACAGGTTTCCCAAAGCCTGCATCATTCTTTTCTTTCAGGCAATGGAAGAGAGCTCGCACCACCTTGCGAAACTTGGGACTCATGCCAAAGTAGATGGTGGGGTTGTAGAAACTGGCAGATTTGGCAATGAGACAGGCGAGTATACTACTGATGGCTGGTACACTGTAACCACATGCTGACCACATGGAGATGACTGCATAGGGGGACCAAGCCAGAATGAAGGCTGTACAAATTACAAAGGACACCTGTAAAACAGAGCACAGCAACTGCTATAACAATGGCCAAAACAGAGGATCATATTTCTATTTCAGTTTCTAAACCTTGTCGCTGTGGTGTACACCACTTAATTCATTTGGATTAACAGAGAGGTGCGATCAAATTTAATAGCAAACACATATGATGGTAGTTGGGTTTGTTGTACTTAATATTTGACAGATTAAATAAAATTGATAGTATTGATGATATATCTTCAAACATTTTATTTGTATTTCCAGTTATCTGGCTCTTGTTTCACTTTATTGTGGGGGGCTGTTCTGATCTGAAAGATTATTAATGTAAAAGCTTTTCTCATATAAAGCTGCAGCCCCTCCCTTCTGTCAAACTACCACGTTTGATCAAAAATATCAGAGTAACATGAAAGAGGATGTTGACAAAATATCAGTAGAAGTGGAAATGGCAGAGGTAATGGATGAGGTGAAAATTGAGAGGCAGGATGTACTGGAAAGGTTGGTTATGCTTAGAGTAGATAAGTCACCTGGTCTGGATGGCTTGCATCCCAGGTTGCCAAAGGAAATGGGGATGGAGATAATGGAAGGGCTTGCCATAACCTTCCAAACTTCCCTAGATACAGGAGAGGTGCCAGAGAATTGGAGAGTGACAAATGTGACATCCTTACTCAAGAAAGGGTGTAAGGACAGTCCTAGCAACTATAGGCCAGTTAATTTAACATCAGTGGTGGGTAAAGTTTTAGAAACAATAATCAGGGAGAATATCAACAGGCACTTCGAGAGGTTCGAGTTAATTAAGGATAGACAGCATGGATTTGTAAAAGGCAGATTGTGCTAGACTAATTTAATTGATTTTTTTGATGAAGTAACAGAGAAAGTTGATGAAGGCACAGTAATGGATGTTGTCTATATGGATTTTAAGAAAGCCTTTGACGAAGTACCACATAAAAGGCTGGTTAACAAAATTGAGGCTCAGTGTCCAATTGGATAAATAATTGGCTTAAGGACAGAAAGCAGTGAGTCATGTAAATGGTTGTTTTTCAGACTGGAGGATGGTAGACAGTGGTGTTCCCCAAGGGTCAATGCTAGTAACACTGCTTTTTTACTATATATAAATGCTTTGGATATTGGTGTACAGAGTAAAATTTCAAAATTTGCGGATATCACCAAACTTGGAGGTGCGGCAAACAATGAGTATGATACCAATCAACTGCAACAGGACACAGTTGGCTAGCAAAATGGGAAGATAGTGGCAGATTGAATTTAATACAGAGATTTGTGTGGAGATGCATTTTGATAGAAGGGTTGGGAGAGGCAATATAGATTTAATGGCACCTTTCTAAAGAGTGTGCAGGGACAGAGGGACCTGGGGGTTCATGTGCTTAAATCTTTAAAAGTGGCAGGACATATTGAGAGCGTGGTTAGCAAAGCATATGGGATCTTGGGCTTCATAAATAGAAGCATTGAGTACAAAAGCAGGGAGGTTATGCTGAACCTTTATAAAGCCCTGGCTTGGCCACAATTAGAGTACTGCATTAAGTTCTACTCACCACACTTTAGGAAGGATGTGAGGGTCCTTGAGAGGGTGCGGAGGAAATTTACCAGAATGGTTCCAGAGATGGGGGAATTTTAGCTACAAGGTTAGGTCGGAAAGGCTGGAGTCATTCTTCTTGGAGTAAAGGAGATTAAGGGGAGATTTGATACAAGTGTATAAGATTCTGACAGGTTTGGATAGAGTAGAAATTTTTTTTATTGCCATTAGCTGATAGTCCAAGCACGAGGGGACACAAATTTAAGGTTTTAGGCAAGAGATGCAGTGTGAATGTGTGAGGAAGAACCTTTTTGCGCAGCGGGTAGTAAAGACCTGGAACTTGCTGTCTACGAGGATGGTGGAAGCAGAGACAATGATTTCAAAAGATAATTAGATGGGCACTTGAGGGAAATAAACTTACAGGGATAGAGCTGGGTAAAGGGACTGATTGGATTGCTCTACAGAGAGCTTGCATGGACTCATAGTCATAGAGAGATACAGCACTGAAACAGGCCCTTCGGCTCACCGAGTCTGTGCCAACCATCAAACCACACATTTATACTAATCCTACATTAATCCCATATTCCCTACCACATCCCCTCAATTCTCCTACCACCTACCTACACTAGGGGCAATTTACAATGGCCAATTTACCTATCAACCTGCAAGTCTTTGGCTGTGGAAGGAAACCAGAGCACCTGGCTGAAACCCACATGGTCACAGGGAGAACTTGCAAACTCCGCACAGGCAGTACCTAGAACCAAACCCGGGTCGCTGGAGCTGTGAGGCTGCAGTGCTAACCACTGCGCCACTGTGCTGCCCTGACTTGATAGGCCGAATGGCACCCTTCTGTGCTGTTATGACTCTATGATTAGGAGATCCAGATTTGAACCAGCACCTATGTTAATTTCAAGGTGGCAATTAAGGTACTTACATTTGGCCTTAATACCTCTGGGCTGGGAAAGGAAATAAAATCAGCTAAGATTTCTGACCTAATCATTAGCTGGAAAATTAATACTTGTGACTATAGGTTCATAGCTTTTTTTTATCTCGATTATTCTTGTTTGAATGTTAATGCTGATTTCATTACTTTTAATGTCACTAGAAATTAGCTGGTTGTTGTTGTGATTTCCAAATTTTATCTGTTATATGCATGGCTGTGTATCCATTTTCACCTTATAGCCAAAGTCCTGATCTTCTCCCATTCAGTTCTTCTCCAGGTAATTTTAATGTTAATGCTTCATTATCAATCTCTCCTCTGCTTAACCTGTTCAGCTCTTACCCCAGTTACATATACAGCTCTAATCACTCGTCTTCATGACAGAAGTCCCAGCTCTTACCCGTGTTACTTCTCGTTCCATATGGCGTTGGTGTTCACTGATCTCTCCTCTTCTGACACACTTGTGACTAGATCTAACCATTTTTATTATGGACACGTATGAGAAAACCATGAATGAAACAGGGATGAAAAAACAGCAGAGAAATATGCCAATAACATAGGATTTGTAGTCAATAGAGAACATTGCCTGGATCCAATCAATCTCACAAGTGCCGTACAAGCGATCTGTAACAGTTCAAATGTACATCAGTAATAAAGATAACAAGTAGATCATTCTTATTGCAGAAATATAAATCATTCGCCAGAAATATTAATAATATCTTCTCATTCACATGTCATTTATATTGAAATTCAGATACTGAAAGATTTCACTTTATAACAGAAATGACTCTTGAATATTGTGTAATTGTTGAGTGTTCTGTATTAGAAAGTGAGTAAGTTTCCAATGTCTGCGTGTAAGATTTTACTTGCACAGTAGGGAAGTTAAGGATGTAGTGGACCAGTTCATACTTCAGAGGTATTTTAATTGGTAAAATCTGGACATTAACAGTTTAAAAACACATTGGGCTGAAATTTCCCAGCTCATTGGAAATGGCTAGGAGGTGGAAGGCTGGCAATATGGCAGAGGAAGACTTCGGGAGGGGAGCCCATGTCTTCCCACCGCCATGGCATATTGCCAGCGGCAACAACCTTAGTGGTGCGACTGCTCACTGAGCGGCCAATTGAGTCACGTAATGGTCTAATTAAGGGCCACACCCCACCCCTGCAAGCATTTTGCCCATGTCAAGAGGGCCCGCTGGCACATGGGGAGGCTGCCAAGTAAGCCCTGGTCACCTCTCAGTGGGTTTCCAGGGGCCCTCCTTAATAGGCAGTCCATGGCCCACAGAGGGGCCCCCAGGGGGCAATGGCTGCATCTGCACCAAAGGTTGCACAGGGAAATATTGGAGGCAGAGGTGATAAGCGGAATGTTGGCAGAAGAAAATCGGGGAGCGAGAAGGAAGCTGCGGGGTTTGGTGAAGAGAAACGGTGCTGAGGAGAGTTTTGGAGAGGGGAAGTGACATGGGAGGGATGGGAGGAGAGCATTGAGGGGACCATGAAGGATGAAGGTGGTCAGGGGGAATGCAGAGGACATGGAGCTCAGGAAGCAGACACAGAGCAAGGTGGTAAGAGTTCCACCCTCTTCACATTGCTTCTGGTACCATTGGGAAATGTGGGCTGTTTCCCAGAGCAGATACCTTCCCAGTCACGCCATCCACCACCTCACAACCAAAAGAGAAAAAAAGACAGAAGCAGACACAGAGACAAAGAAAGACTAACAGAAGAGGAGACAGAAAGAAGCAGACCAAGAGACACACATACATGCAAAGAGGTGTCAATATAAAGATGACAAAGATAGGCAAAAGAGGGATTTTATGCTTTGACTTCTCATGAGTAACACCATGGGAGATCCATGAATATAAATGATACAAAATCTTGGATAGGACGTGTATTTCCAGTCAAAAGTGTACTTTGTACTTATGCATTTTTGTCAG
Source organism: Heterodontus francisci (assembly GCF_036365525.1). Classification (NCBI taxonomy): domain Eukaryota; kingdom Metazoa; phylum Chordata; class Chondrichthyes; order Heterodontiformes; family Heterodontidae; genus Heterodontus; species Heterodontus francisci. Next base: position 76,573,334 of record NC_090379.1, read on the forward strand.
ACTTTTGCCCCAACCTTTTCCATTCCAAAATCCAAAATACATATTTATAATGGAAACTGTCTTTGTACACATATCAAGCTGTAGTTACACACTCGCTCTCGTGGTAAAGATGCAATGTCTCAGTTTTACATCTCCTAGCTCCTTAATCTCTAATGCAGGGAAATCTGAGCAACTCAACTCTTCTGTTTCCCAAATGGGCATTAATTTTGCTATTTAGCTATCAATAATAACACATTGAAGCATTACATAAACACAATGATAGAATATACGACTTTAAAATGGGGACTGAATTACATCTCTGCACTGTATCCTCACTATACCTGAATATATAGACACATACATATTAAATCTCCCATGGCATTGCTCATTGGAGGTGTCAGGAGCAAGTGAAGAGTAAGACAGATGATGGAAATGGCGGACGGGACAAGCCGAGAAAATAGGCTAAGATAGGTTACAGCACTATCTCTAGAGGAAGTATGATCAGCATGCACTACTGTTAGACTGTCACCCAATGACTTCAATGTATTGGGAGCAACAGAATGTTGTCAACTCAAGGATTTTAATATGTTGTGGTAACAAATAATAATTATAAATAATAAAAGTATTGCTAATATAAGAAAAAGTAAAGATCAAATCAGCAGTAGTTATGTTATTTGGAGATGAAGATTGCTAACCCAATTGCTCTCCCCTGTAGTTGTCAGGCTCTGTGCCCAGCATAATCCATAATTGGTTCACTAAATCCATAGATTTCCTTGTGATATTCTGATTGGTTTTAATTTTGGATTATGAAACACCCTGGATTAAGAAAACAATGACACCAGAACAATGCACTAATATCAATCACCCAGTTCAGAAGGTTAATCTGGAACTGACAGTGGAGCGCTCAGGAAATTCAGGCATGCAAGCCCTCGAGTTTCTGACAATTTGCATTGAAAGTCTCAGGCTGCATGTCTGCAATTCCCATCATGGCTCTTACAACTACACTTAAATGTATTGGAGAAAGGACATTTTTTGATGTTGGTAGTATTATAAAAAAATTAAAACAATTAACAAACATTAATCCTTCCTACATTACAACAATGACTACACTTCAAAGTGCTTTGGGGCGTTCTGAGGTTGTGCCAGGTGCTATATAAAGGAAAGTCTTTCTTTTGTGTTCCTATTACATTAATCTGGCTTCTATACATTACAGATTTATGATTGGTGTGCTATTGTAAAATAATTGCTGGCCCCAGATGATGGACAAGCTGCAGGCTTTAAATATTTTATCTTGGAAGCTACAGTAATCTGAAAGCAGAAACCAGAAGTGAACTGCTAGTCTAGAGTCGAAGGCAGTTTAAGTCCAACGTCAAAATGATTATGTGTGTCTACAGTATATTTAAAATGTCAGCTAAAGAACAGCAATTTCTTCATTAGTGTTTCATCCTGTGAGCCAAGGCTTGTTTTTGATTTCCATTTTCTTTCGATACCAAGTGTTCCTACTGTGCAATGCCAAAAAAACCAGGGAGCACAATATGTTTACCAGGCAACATCAACCAATCTCCACTAAATGCTTGCTGCTGCTGTCAATGCAGAATCAGATGACGGTTTGGTGTTGACAAGAAGTTTGTCAGACAATGCCAGTTTGTAGTGCAGGATAACCTCAGAAGTCTAAAAGTCAAGCACAATGGGAACAAATGGAAGAACAAGGGGAATCAAAATTGAGATATGAAGAATAATTCTGGACTGGCACTCCCGATAGGAAACTGTACTTACAAGGGAGTGGAAGTCAAAGACAGCAGTACAACAGTGTAATAAAAGCAAAATACTGCAGATGCTGGAAATCTGAAATAAAAACAAGAAATGCTGGAAATACTCAGCAGGTCTGGCAGCATCTGTGGAGAGAGAAGCAGAGTTACCGTTTCAGGTCAGTGACCTTTCATCAGAACTGGCAAAGGTTAGAAATGTAATAGGCTATAAGCAAATAAAAAGGGGGTGGGGCAGGAGATAACAAAAGGGAAGGTATTGATAGGACAGGGTCACAGAGAATAACTGACCAGAAGGTCATGGAGCAAAGGCAAACGATATGTTAATGGTGTGCAAAGACAAAGCGTTAGTGCAGAGAGGGTGTTAATGGACATAAAAATGAACAGCCCAAGCCCAAAGCACAAACATGAAAAAAACAGTGGGCAGGCACATGGTTAAAAAAAATGAATGATGAAACAAAGTAAAATAAAATACAAAGAAAAAGAAAGAAGAAAAAAGAAAAAGAAACTAAAAATAAAACGGGGGGGGGGGGGGGGTGCGGTGGGGCCTGTCATGCTCTGAAATTATTGAACTCAATGTTCAGTCCAGCAGGCTGCAGTGTGCCTAATCGGTAAATGAGATGCTGTTCCTCGAGCTTGCGTTGATGTTCACTGGAACACTGCAGCAAACCCAGGACAGATATGTAGGCATGACAGCAGGTGGGTGTGTTGAAATGGCAAGCAACCGGAAGCTCAGAGTCATGCTTTCAGACTGAGCGGAGGTGTTCTGTAAAGCGGTCACCCAATCTGCGTTTGGTCTCCCCAGTGTAGAGGAGATCACATTGTGAGCAGCGAATACAGTATATTAAATTGAAAGAAGTACAAGTAAATCGCTGCTTCACCTGAAAGGAGTGTTTGGGGCCTTGGATAGTGAGGAGAGAGGAGGTAAAAGGGCAGGTGTTACACCTCCTGCGATTGAATGGAAAGGTGCCGTGGGAAGGGGACGAGGTGTTGGGGGTAATGGAGGAGTGGACCAGGGTGTCGCGGAGGGAATGATCCTTTTGGAATGCTGACGGGGAGGGGAGGGCAAAATGCGTTTGGTAGTGGCATCACGCTGGACATGGCAGAAATGGTGGAGGATGATCCTTTGGATGTGGAGGCTGGTGGGGTGGAAAGTGAGGACAAGGGAAACCCTGTCGTGGTTTTGGGAGGGAGGGGAAGGGGTGAAGGTAGAGGTGCGGGAATGGGCCGGACACGGTTGAGGACCCTGCCAACCACAGTGGGAGGGAGAATTCTCGGTTGGGGGAAAAGGAAGACATATCAGAAGCACTGTTGTGGAAGTTACATCATCAGAGCAGATGTGTCAGAGATGGAGAAACTGGGAGAATGGAATGGAGTCTTTACAGGAGGCAGGGTGTGAAGAAGTGTAGTCGAGGTAGCTGTGGGAGTCGGTGGGCTCATAATGAATATTAGTAGACTGCCTATCCCCAGAGATGGAGACAGAGCAGTCGAGGAAGGGAAGGGAAGTGTCGGAGATGGACAATGTCAAGGTGAGAGAAGGGTGGAAAATGGAAGCAAAGTTGTTGAAGTTTTCCAGTTCAGGTAGGGAGCAGGAAACAGCAACGATGTAGTCATCAATGTACTGGAAAAAGAGTTGGGGGAGGGGGCCTTAGTTGGACTGGAATAAGGAATGTTCGACATATCCCACAAAAAGTCAGGCATAACTAGGACCCATGTGGGTATCCAAAGTAACACCTTTTACTTGAAAGAAGTGAGTGGAGTTGAAGGAGAAGTTGTTCAACGTGAGAACAAGTTCAACCAGCTGGAGGAGGGTGGTGGTGGATGGGGACTGGTTGGGCCTCTGTTCAAGGAAGAAACGGAGAGCCCTCAAACCATCCTGGTGGGGGATGGAGGTGTAGAGAGATTGGACATCCATAGTGAAGAGGAGGCGGTTGGGGCCAGGAAACTGGAAACTGTCAAAATGATGTAGGGCATCAGAAGAGTCACGGATGTAGGTGGGAAGAGACTGGACCAGAGGAGAAAAGATAGAGTCAAGATGGGAGGAAATAAGTTCAGTGGGGCAGGAACAGGCTGAGACAATGGATCTGCCAGGACAGTCCTGTTTGTGGATTTTGGGAAGGAGGTAGAAGCGGGCTGTCCAGGGTTGCGGGACTATGAGGTTGGAAGCTGTAAAGAGAAGATCTCCAGAGCAGATGAGGTCAGTGACAGTCCTGTGGACAGTAGCTTGATGTTTGGTGGTGGGGTCATGGTCCAGGGGGAGGTAGGAAGAAGTGTCTGAGAATTGGCACTGAGCCTCTGCAAGGTAGAGGTCGGTATGCCATACAACAACAGCACCACCCTTGTTTGCAGGTTTGATGACCATGTCGGGGTTAGACCTGAGAGAAGTGCAGCAAGTTCAGTGGGAGACAGGTTAGAGTGAGTAAGGGGGGCAGAGAAATTGAGACAGATGATGTCTCGCCGACAGTTTTCATTGAAAATATCAAGAGTGGTTAACAGGCCAGAGGGAGGGGTCCAGGTGGAGGAAGAATGCTGGAGGCGGGTGAATGGGTCTGCTGGTCAGGGGGAGGACTCCTGGTCAAAGAAGTGAGCCCGGAGGCGGAGGCGACGGAAGAAGAGCCCAATGTCATGCCGAGCGCGAAATTCACTGAGGCGGGGGCGTAAGGGGATAAAACTGAGACCTTTGCTGTATACAGAACATTCAGCGTCAGAGAGGGGAAGGTCAGAGGGTATAGTGAATACACGGCAAGGGGTCAGATCAGAAGGGGTGGGGTCAGAGGGAAGTGAAGGGGAAGAAGGATCTGGAGGGGCCTTAGTCCCCATCAGCTGCTGGAGCTTGCGTTCCTTGACACCAGGAAGAAAAAAAGTTCTTTGTTAATGCGTCGGATGAGACGAAAGATGAAATGAAACTGCGGAATAGAACAGCTTTGAGATAAGGTGAGGCGGTGCTGCTGGAGAGAGAGGTCCAGTGTGTGCATGTGGCGGCGCATAGCACTGAGTGTGGATCTCAGGATGCGGCGAGAGTAGCAGTCCGAGGAACGTTGTATTTCTCGGAGATACCTGTAATCCTGGGTGGATTCAAAACGTGAAGGATGAAACTTCAGTTGGAATCCACGTGGAATAAGTCGGAGCCGGAGACGGTCCCTGAGGAAAGAGATGTATCTGTGAAAACAAGTTTTGGTAGACATTTTATCAAACACCAGGAGGGAAATAGAAAGCAATGAAGGTGAACAAGGTAAAAGAGATAAACAAAAATCCCGTCGGAGAGAAGAGCAGAACTTCTTCAAGGTAGGCATTCCTGGAAGAGAGGTGGCAGTGAATTAAACACTAAAACAGAAGCAAAATACTGCAGATGCTGGAAATCTGAAATAAAAACAAGAAATGCTGGAAATACTACCGTTTGCCTTTGCTCCATAACCTTCTTGTCAGTTATTCTCTGTGACCCTGTCCTATCAACACCTTCCCTTTTGTTATCTCTTCCCCCACCCACGCTTTATTTGCTTAAAACCTATTTCATTTCTAACCTTTGTCAGTTCTGATGAAAGATCACTGACCTGAAACGTTAACTCTGCTTCTCTCTCCATAGATGCTGCCAGACCTGCTGAGTACAACAGTGTAAACCTGATTCTCCAAGCCAGCTCCCTGCAGGTGTGGCTTTCTCTGGGTGCAGAGGATCATGTAATTTTGTTCATAGAGAAAACAGGATAAATGTAAGTGAATTTAAACATTACAATTTAAATTGAGATTTGTTTTCAAGAAAGTGTAAAACAGAAGAAAAATAGCAAATGGGACAAAATAAAAGAAAATGTTTTAAGAACTGTCAGTCTTAATGCCTCTTAATATGCATTCTACATAAGTAGAATAACACAATTAGTATTAATGCTATTTTGAGATTTGTTGTGTTATGAAAGTGTTTCCATTTTTAAAATATTTTTTGAGGACTCTTGTTTAACAATTGTGGAAATTGATTCATTTGAAAGACTGAAGAGAATCCATAGATGCTGAACTTTGTTTTATTTTTAAAAAAGGTCACTGGAAAGACTTTGGACTTTGTTAAAAAAAAACCCTTACTGAAAGTCACATGTCTTAAGCTAAGCAAACAGCAAGAGCCTTGATGACAATGGGAGTTGTTTACAGAGAAGTGACGTATCAAGATTTATGGTGGTCAAGAGTTAGTTTTGTTTTCGGATATTGTTTTGAGTCAGTTGGGGGTAAGCCTGCTAAAAGAGAAGCCACCAGTTCATCCTTTTCCACCCCTTTGAGAAACCCTGAGAATCTGGTGTGATAGCTGAAACCCCTGATGCAGTGATTCGCCTGGAAAGCCTGCCAGACTAATCTTTGATGTCGCCTGAAAAGAACTGCTCCAGAAAGATCCCAGTGACAGCCGTCTACACATATTTGGATGCCAGGATAAAGGCCCAGCTGGGAACATACCATATCTTATCCTTTTCCTTCAAGAATTAACAAGTATTTGGCCAAACATTTTTTGTCCTTTTTGTAAAGAGATCTCTGCAGAGAAAACTTCTTTATTTTTTTTCTTTAACCGGTATATGTCTGTGCATGTGTGCATGAGTGTTGGGTTAATTATGAAGGGAACTTTCATATTTCAACCTTTTTGTTAATAAGCTTTGCATCCTTATTGAAGAAGTCTTTGTTTTATAATAAAATAATAATTTTGTTGTTTATTAAAGAAACCTGGATTTTATTCTGAAACTAAAGTGGAGAAGTGGAACTAGAGAAAGACAGTGTACTCCTCCCGCTTCAGTCATAACAGTGGTCATGAACAACTACAATATTATTCTTCATTTGTAATGACTGAATATTGCAATACGAAGCTAAATAAAAGTCCAGAATCCTCTTTCTGTTGTAATAAAGAAATCCAATTTGCATTATATTTAAATTTAGTATCAAAACACCACTTCAATTTACAACAGGTTAATTTATTAAATGTATTATAATGAAAATCATATGGACTATGTGAGAGTTCTAAGGACAGGTGAGTATATTCAAGACAGAGATCGAATAGATTTTTGGGTACTCAGGGAATCAAGGGATATGGAGATAATGCAGGAAGGTGGAGTTGAGGTTGAAGCTCAGTACTGATCTTACTGAATGGTGGAGCAGGCTCGAAAAACCAAATCACCTACTTTTGCTCTTATTTCGTTTGGTCTTTTATGAAGTGCGAAGTTATTTTGCTCTATCCTTCAGTTCTTTGTGGGTCAGTATTTTATACCTGTTGTTCTGTAGGGTTTTACTAAAATCCTTTCGGTGAAGAATACCAGTGCCAGGAAAAGGGACAATTTTTCTTTTCTGCACCAAATTGATGCCTAAATCAAATCCAGGCCAGAATATGGTTTAGATACAGTTCAGAGATAAACCAGACTGACTATGGATCAGAATTTATAACACAGCCAAGTCCTATTTGAGTGCCTTATGCTGCGGCAGGGTGTGACACTGCAAATACTCAGATGAAGCAAGAACCTATCTTGCAGAACACATTGCTGGAGTGGCCATATCCTACAGTAGCACAATAAAGAATTTGCAGAACACAAGGGTCATTCTAACAACAACAATTTGCATTTAATATAGAGCTGTTAATATAGAAAAAAGTTCCAAAGCACTTCACAGAAGAGTAATCAAAATAAAGAGATAAAAATATCGCCTTATCTTTTTCATTATTGATTTACCATACTTGACTTTTTAATAATCTGGCCAATTAGAACTTATGCTATTAATTGTGTTCAACATATTCCTTTCCAGGATCTTCTGACGCAACGTTGTTCCTTTGTCAGTAAATAGGTTCTTAAAATTTAATTTTTGTGTAAGTGATGGCTGCAAAGAGAGTTAAACTCTGAGATGAAGCAAAATTCAGCACAATTTGTCACAAGTGTCAGCAAAAACACTCCCTGCTGTAACATTACAAAGTATTTACAGCATAAGAACATTCTATTCGGCCCAGAAATTCCATGCTGACATTTATGCTCCACATGACTATTCTCCATTCTTCACTCTTCATCTAACCCTATCAACATTGCCTTCTATTCCTTTCTCCCTCACGTGCCCATCTAGCTTCCCCTTGATGCATCCATGTTATTCGTCTCAATTACTCCCTCTAGTTGTGAGATCCACATTTTAATCATTTTCTGGGTAAAGACTGCCATTGGTAAAATTGCCATTCAATGTGAGAAAAATGGTCATCCTTAGAGCTTCCCCAGAGCAAACCTCCCGATATTTGGTTCTGTTGAAGTCAATGGAGTATAACAGGTGGTTGAAGCAATACTGTTCTGTGCTGCTGCCCGAGATGAATATTTACACCAATATTTTACTCAGCTGATGTACAGTTTTGATTCCAAAATTAATTCCTAATACGTCTTGTTATTGTAAAAATATATTTACACACCTCAACGTTAGCTATAAAATTATGGACACAATCCTAGCTTCCAAACTAGATGCAGTCATTGATGGGCTGGTCCCACACATCAAACTGACTTTATTTGAGGCTGCCACCCACAAGTAAGAACATTAGGTAGTAATTTAATGTGGTGCACCACAGCAATCCCAACAAGCTTGTTCTGATATCCTTTTGGATGCAGAAATCATATTTGACCAGATAGAGGGCAAATTCCTCCCTGCAACACTTGAGGGAATGGTTTTTGGTGAAATATTCAAAATAGACTCCTGTACTCACACCACAGATCCATGGTGTTGACCATTGGTCTTAGCTTCCCTTCACTCCATTCCATCAACAGACCAGCAGCCAGGTATGTCCTCTATCTGTAATAAAAGCAAAATACTGTGGATGCTGGAAATCTGAAATAAAAACAAGAAATGCTGGAAATACTCAGCTGGTCTGGCAGCATCTGTGGAGAGAGAAGCAGAGTTAACGTTTCAGGTTTATGAAGAAGGGTCACTGACCTGAAACGTTAACTCTGCTTCTCTCTCCACAGATGCTGCCAAACCTGCTGAGTATTTCCAGAATTTCTTGTTTTTATGTCTTCTATCTGCCCTTCTTTTGATCCTGTTCGTAGAACTTTTGGCGACACGCAGCAGAGTGAACGTAGGCATCCGTAGAGGTTTGACTAGGAGGGACTGAACATAGGATATTCCTGTATGCTGACAACATTCTGCTATATGCAATCAATCTGATCACCTCGGTTCCCAATATCTTTCAAAGCACCAGAAAATTTTGGTGATTCTCCAGTTATAAACCCTTTAAAAGCTTTAAAACAGAGAGTATGCATAGGACATCCCCATACAAATATGAAGTCCTACTCCTTCACTCGATCACAGCCCAGCTTGGTGTGCATAAGACAACAGAACATGCCATCCTGTACAAAAGAAGCCACAGTGCTGTTAGGCAAGAAGTTCCAGGATTTTGACCCAGCAATGATATAATTGGAGTTTCAGAATAGGAAGGAAAAACACCATCAAAACTAATTGCGTCTGTCCCTGGCCATTATTCTTTCAAAATTGGGTTCAAATGGGATCCAATCGTACATATTTGTCCTGTGGACTGGCACCAAATTATATTAATAGCATAGCACTATACCACTGCTCTCACCTGTGTAACTGCCCCACCCTAGAAGAGGTGCTGCAGACCAGAAAAGAGCTGCCAGCCACACGACAGACAAGGTCAGTATAATATTCGATTTGTCAACTCTGTAAGCTGTGGAAAGACAGGAAAGTAGGAGCCAATCAGATAAGTCTGCATCTGCAATAGTGATAGTTTGGCATGCCATTCAATATTCTGGGACAAGAAATTTAGGTAATATTCCTACTTTAAATTCACAACAGTTAAACTATTACTGAATGTTCTTGCTCTTATAACAAATTTCCTTGAAATGCTTCGTTTCAACCTATGTGATATTCTAATTATTTGAATGTACTGCCAACTAGAATTCACTCATTACTTTTACTAATTAAAGGTGATAGGAGTTTGCTCTCAAGAATCTTACTCTGCTATGTTTGAATCCAGATGCTACTATGGATACTTAGCTATTAAGTTAGAGTGAGGAATAACTGTTTAGAAGAGGCACTGATGGTTTACCTTGGTGTGGCTTGCAGCCTTTGATGTATCTGATGATGCTGATGGCTGTCAAAGTGTTAATGCTGCCCAGACCAAACAGCAGAGTCAAAAACCCATCCACCTAAAAGACACAGAAACTTGTCAGTCCACAACACTCAAGCTAAACACTTCCAGGAAATTTTTCAGCCACTAAATCCCAAAGTAGCAGTTTGACAAATGCCAAAAGTCTAACTCAATTTTACAAATGAATACTTCATTCAAGGTTGCTTTCCATGATGCAAGATCTATGGCAGTCTAAACCATTTAAAATGGCCATGCAAAGTTACATTTGTATTTTTCCAATATGACTACAGGCCATATTTAACAAATCAAACAATTCCTGTAGAAGTGTGCCAATGCATAAACAAGTTTACCGCAAAAGAAAATGCACTTTTATTTCTTTTAGTTTTCATGTAACTGTAGGGCTGTATAACTCCCAGCTCTAACAGCACCACTATTGTTCTGCAGTATCCTAACTAAATGTGTATAAGCTATTTAGTGGGTTGTTATATAGACCGACAGTGTTTCTAAACAAACTGTAGCCCTGACATACACGCTATCAGCAAAAAGAAATGGTAACTTTTTATTACAAAATCTAAAAGATGCACGGATTTTAGCTCTTGTCAAAGCAATATCACAAGGATCTTTTTATTCTACCTTGATTGTATTGTCACCTCTAGCTGCCAGTTAGGATAGACTTTAAACCCTCAATTCGTGCAACATGCACAACAAGGTCTTTTCATATTTGGAAGCATATGGGCATATGGAAAAATGCATAAAAGACCTTTGAGATTTGGATGGTGATCTTGCTCACTCAATGTTTTCTGTAAGTCCATCCAACACCATTTTCGGTTGGTTATACTCCAGTCATCCAGGGCACTGCCCTAAACACACAGATGTCTCATATATATGTACATGAGCATCATGTGACTGCTTCAGGACACCACCATCATTTTCAACTTCCTCACTACTGGATTCACCCACTCTAAAGCCTGTCCACAAATCCTGGGTGGGAGCAGTTGGGAGGAATGTTGAGCCAGTGTTATCTAAAGGGATCTTCAGCTACATTTAGGGAAGTACCTGATTAATTGCTTTAAACTGATTGTTGGCTTTTCTGCCTATTTTTGCTGTGCTGCAAAAATTGTGGCACATTATATTTTAGAGCTGGGTAGGAATTTCTGCCCAGGAATAAACATATACATTTAGGATTTGTGTACTTTATCTGGATTACTCCAAAAGCCTTCTACATGGACATGGAAAAATTACACTTTCTAACAATTTTTACCACATTTCAAGGCAGAGCCTACGCATTCAATGTCCAGGATGTGGCCAATATATAAGCTTTAGCTTTAGTTTAAAAGGTGGAAAGTGAATAGAGTATAACTAATTAGCTTTATAGAGCAAACTGAGGGGGCAGTGGGCTGGAGAGGAGAAAATATATGTGATATATGGAAAAATTTATTTCTGCAAAACTGCATGTGGCATAGTATGATGGAAAATATTTCATTGCAGGACAGAGCAAATTCTGATAAAGATTTTATTTATGTATAAACACCCGATACCGTCTCGTGAAAGCATTTCACTTGTTGCTTAATTATCTTGTAACAAATTTATTTTCACACCAAAATCAAAAAAGGTCCATCAACAATTAATGGGAATTGTGTTTTAAAAACAATTTCTCTATTTTGATTAAATAGCTGGAACTGTATATAAATAAATATAATCATTTTAACGAAATGAAAGACAGCAAGCCCTGTTTTTCTTTTTTGCAGTATTTTGAAATACATTAAATGGATGTGCTAATTTATATACCAAATCCAAAGTTTGTCCAACATTTTTACAAACAGGTGACTGATTTAATCTGGGATTTAAACTACAAAAGTTATAAAATTGCAAATTATGTCCATTGACTGGTGGAAAGCATTTAAGTTCTGCTGTCACTGATGCTGGCTGCACTGGGAGTCTGCTTGGGAGTATGTATGGTGTTGACTGTGCACACAAATATGCCAGGTGTATATATACTGCCACAGTTTTTAATGATTTGATTATATAACAAACAGTATGAGATGGGACAGCAGCAATTGGAACTGACTAAAGGAGTGTTTGGCATTTGTTTTTCAATAAAGTTTCTACATTACAATAGTGACTACACTTCAAATTATACTTCATTGTCTGTAAAGCCCTTTGGGGCATCCGGTGCTCGTGAAAGGCGCTATATAAATGCAAGTCTTCCTTTTTTCTTTTAAAGTTGCCAAGCAGAACAAAAGGAACATCTTCATTAATATCGACCATAGTGCATGTGAAAAACAAACCTTTATTATGGGAACTGGTTTCAGCGTTACCAAGCTGTAAGTTATGAGAATCCTTTAAAGCTCATTACAAAATGGTTTAATGGGTTCTTCCAACTATTGTGGCATTCTTTTGATTTATTGGCCTTGAATTTGCGATTGTAATGATGGTGAAATTGTCAGTGCTTGCCATAATTAGTGTGTAAAATTGATAGCAATTTTTAGTGCCCGCACGTACACAGATAAATGCGGAAATCCAGATGTTACTGTTAGTGATATCCTGTTCCTCCACAGGGTGTACTGTTGCAATCTTCGCAAATGCAATCAACACAGAATCACTGGTTTGACATGACCGTTCACTTTTTGTGCACTATTCTCACTGTAATAACCAATGAAAATATTGAGCCTTGTACAATCAGATGTAACTGAGTTTTTAATGGTGTATTAATTCATAATTACTATTGAACAACATCTCTGGCTCTGAAACACTTATTTCACATGTGCCGAATCTCATGCCCTCAGAAGAAAATAACAAAAATCGTGTTATGTCTTCTGGTTCCCATAAGTTAGAAATAATTACACTTTATATTTGGAAAGGCTGGAGCTCTTTGTGTTTCAATACAGCTTTACATGCTGCTAGGTAGGAACTCCCTAGACTGGTGTAGGACTCCAGTGCGGCAGTGTATGTAGCATCCTGGAACACATTTACACATAACAATTAGTTCCTAGCTAATTAGCTCCTATCTCTTTACGAATAATATAACAACATATAACAAATTGTTTCTTTTTTTAATCGCATATGTATGTCCCAATCTTTATTTTGCTTTCTGTAAAATGATTAAAATGCGAATTATAGTCTGTGCTTTTTATTTCCTGGTTTCCTGTCTGAGAATTCTTTAATCTGATCGGCTGTTCAGCCTGCTTGATGACTTCATTTTTCCTGGACCCCGTAGATCCCCTATAGATGGCGCCAGATTCAAAGTCACACCGGAATAGAGGAAACCGACTTTCGAGAGCCCGCTAAATCTTTGTGGGCAGCTTTTTTAAAGCTCAGCAGCAAGCGCCATCCCTTTGCTGCTAACCGCAAAATCTGGGTCAATGCATTTGTTTTTCTATATCTGCGTAAGCACAGAAGGATCATTGCATATGCATTGAGGGTATAAAGAAACATGTTCACAGCATTACTCTATATTTAACTCTAAGAATTTAAATTATTAACTTACTTCACAAGTCCATATAGATGTGATGAAAAACCTTGAAAAATATTGAAAATTTCAATTATGCCCCGTGAGTAGCCAAATATTGAAATGCTGGCATCCTATATAGCAAGATTAAATGTAAGCTAATCTTGAGGCTCGAGGGCTAGTCTTCGTTTGCACATGATGAATATAACAATTCCATTCCCAATCCAGGACAGCCAGCCTGAAACAAAACCAAGGAATAGTTAAACACAAGTTATTTTTAAATATATGATCCAATATATTATTTTTCCAAAAGAAAAAGAACCTTAAATTTCAAAATACATTTTGTGCATCAGATATAATTGCTTTCCTCACCAGGTTGTCATTTTTCATTTATAAAGAGAATTTGCAATTTTATAGCAGACTGTTCACTCCATAAACAGTGCATTGTATCGGTGCCAAAACTACTAGAATGACAGCAGCAGCTGGATTCAGAATACTATAGCACCTCGATGTGTCCCAAATAAATTGCTCTGGGACATTATTACATTATAGACATATTTCCAAATGTTGAGATTTTTTTTAAGTGTTATGGTGTTTAGGTGTTAAAAGAAGTGGCTGGTGAGATAGTTTTCCAAAATTCTCTAGATTTGAGGGAGGTTTCGTTAGACTGGAAAATAGCGAATGTCACTCCTTTATTCAAAAAGGGAGGGAGAAAGAAAGCAGGAAACTACAAGCCAGTTAGCTTAACATCTGTCTTAGGGAAAATGTTAGAATCTATTATTAAAGATGGTATAGTAGGGCATTTAGAAAAATTCAAGGTAATCAGGCAGAGTCAACATGGTTTTGTGAAAGGGAAATCATGTTTAACCAATTTATTGGAGTTCTTTGAGGGAGTTACATGTGCTGTGGATAAAGGGGAACCGATGGATGTATTGTACTTAGATTTCCAGAAGGCATTTGATAAGGTGCCACATCAAAGGTTATTGCAGAAAATAAAAGCTCATGGTGTAGGGGGTAACATATTGGCATGGACAGAAGATTGGCTAGCTAACAGGAAACAGAGAGTAGGCATAAATGGGTCATTTTCTGGTTAGCAAGATGTAACGAGTGGTGTGCCACAGGGATCTGTGCTGGGGTCTCAACTTTATACAATTTATATAAATGACTTAGATGAAAGTATGGTTGCTAAATTTGCTGATGACACAAAGATAGGTAGGAAAGTAAGTGGTGAAGAGGACATAAGGAGGCTACAAAGGGATATAGATAGGTTAAGTGAGTGTGCAAAGACCTGACAAATGAAGCATAATGTGGGAAAATGTGAAATTGTTCACTTTGGCAGGAAGAATAAAAAAGAAGCACATTATCTAAATGGTGAGAGATTGCAGAGCTCTGAGATGCAGAGGGTTCAGGGTGTCCAAAAGCATGAATTGCATAAGGTTAGTATGCAGGTACAGCACGTAATTCGGAAAGCTAATAGAATGTTATCGTTTATCACGAGGGGAATTGAATACAAAAGTAGGGAGGTTATGCTTCACTTATACAGGGCATTGGTGAGACCACATCTGGAGTACTGTGTACAGTATTGGTCTCCTTATTTAAGGAAGGATGTAAATGCTTTGGAGGCAGTACAGAGAAGGTTTACTAGACTAATACCCTGGAACGGGTGGGCAGTCTTATGAGGAAAGGTTGGGCAGGCTAGGCTTGTATCCGCTGGAATTTAGAAGAGTAAGAGACTTGATTGAAACATATAAAATCCTGAGGGGTCTTGACAGGGTGGATGTGGAAAGGATGTTTCCCCTCGTGGGAGAATCAGGAACTAAGGGTCACTCTTTAAAAATAAGGGGTCACCCATTTAAGACAGAGATGAGGAGAAATGTTTTCTCTCAGAGGGTTGTGAGTCTTTGGAATTCTCTTCCTCAAAAGGCGGTGGAAGCAGAGTCTTTGAATACTTTTAAGGCAGAGGTAGATAGATTCTTGATCAGCAAGGGGGTGGAAGGTTATCAGGGGTAGGTGGAAATGTGGAGTAATCAGTTCAGCCATGAACTTATTGAATGGTGGAGCAGGCTCGAAGGGCTGAGTGGCCTACTCCTGCTCCTAATTCGTATGGTCGTATGTACGTTTTGTGCAATTTATCATTTGTAGATGATTCATTTGAGAAAAAAGAAAAATGGTGTCTTAATATTGAAGCACAAACTGCTTGTTTACCTTATTATTACTAACATTCCCAATGAGCAAGATCATTTCTCAACTTTTGTTGCAAAAGTGATGGAAAAACGACAAAAATAAGATGGAGCGAAGACTAAACAGGAGCAATCTACAAAGTCACTCAAGTAGGTTTATAAACTCAAACATGACCATTATAAATGAAGCCATTGGCCCTCAATCAATATCTTTGTTCAGTTATAATCATGTAATATTTTAGAAACCACTTCTATATTAAATGATCTTGTACAGCATGCCTAGTTAAACTTGAAAACTCGTTTACAACAAATTCCCTACCAAAAGGAAGTTAGCAGACACTAGACCTTACAATATTGTAAATGAAGCAAAGTAGATACAACACTGATCAACATAGTACAATATTTAACAGTTCACATTTTTAGATATCATATATAAATGATGGCAGTATGATATTTTTAAAAGAATAGGATGGATCACCCTTGATGTTGACCACACATTGACAAAGAGCAAACCGTATGGTATCAGGCCCTTATACATTAAAGAACCTTGGCCATTGCTGCTTGAGCTAAAGGGCAACTGGGAAACCATGTACACCATGGCCGGAATTTTACATTGGGCTGGAGGCCCCGCCCACCAACCAAAAAGCCAGGGGCGAGCCCGCCTCCGCCGGGCCTGGGAGCCACATCAGGGTTTTACATGGCCCAGGCCCTTACTTGGACTTGGGCGGGACTTTCACCTCTCTGAGGCAGGAAGTCCTGCTGAATGGAGCTGCTGGCCAATCAACAGGCCAGCAGCTTTCAGTCCCAGCAGCGCCAGTGGGAGCAATGGCCACTGCTGGGACTGCACCCAGCCAACAGTAGGATCACGGATGACGGCCCCAGAAGACAGGTAAGTTTTGGGGCCTCAATGGGGACAATCAGCTGGACCCCAGCGAGGCAAAGGAGGAGTTGGTTGGTAGGGGGAGGAGATCTTTATTTCAGTGGGGGTGAATGGGGCCTCAGGGGGTGCCCTCCGTGGGGCGCAGGGTGCCTGATCAGGAGGCCCCCAACACCCAACCCACAACCTGAGGCCTAAGGCGCCCGCAGGCCGCTGGTAAAATACCAGTGGCGGTAGAAGAAGGCCCTTAAATGGCAGTTAATTGGCCACTTTAGGGGCTCGACCGGCTTGCAGCAGGCGGGCCGTTTCTTGCTGCTGCCCCTGGTTAAATTGCAGTGGGACGGGAATGTGTCGGGAATGGCAGCCCCCCACACCCCACCACCAGCCCGCTCCTGTGGTGGGGGCGGGGGGGGGGGGGGGGGTGGGGGGAGGGGAGCGGTGGGGCGTCGGATTCTGGCCCAAATGTCTGTCACCTCTATGCGGTGTGTATAAATTGATTTTACTGACTGCAGTAAATTTTGTGCTTACTTCTGTCCTACATTTTCTTAATTCAGTAATACAAGTACACAATCTTTTCAAGTGTTCATCTTTTGAATACAGGGAGTTTCAAATACCTTATGGGCAGATTGATAATTATACTTGAATAATAATTAATTGAGAGCTGAACAGTAGTCAGCTTGAATTGCACCATGTTATTTCAATGTATTTTTGTTTCTGTAAACTGGTGCTTCATTGCTAAAATTAAAAGTCTGACTATTAATCTAATAATGATGTAAAAGCTTTGATTCACAAAATAAATCGAAAACAGCTAAGTTTCCTTCAACAAAGATACTACCAAAATATACCATGTGGTGGCACTCTAAATGATCTCAATGTGCTTTTAGAAAACAAGTGAATTTGGTGCGTTATTCAGTTTCTACCCCCACAGGATTCCTATTGTTGTCAACTGCTGCCACACTTTGGAAGACAACATGTTCTGAGCTCCAGATTTTGACAACCACTGTAGAAATCTATGTTTGATTGCTAGAAGGTTTCTAGCAGGGTTTCTGGTACCTTTACCCTCCTCTAGCAACATGGCCTTAGTTATCAAAACTCATCAAATGAGTATAATGGAGTTCAAATGACAGCTGACATTGGAGATTGAACTTGAGCCCAGCTGACCAATGCACTACTACTTCAGGTACCAAGCCCCCATATAAAGTTACTGTGAATAAATTAAAATATCATAATAACACAGATATGGTGAAAAGAGAATATTGTCTGGTAACTTACTTTAGAACACATGATTATGTCACATGAGAATATCATTTTGCAATTATTTTGTCACAATATAACTATACTCTTCTCATGTCTGGCCAGTAATTGCTCAACTGCCAACAGAAGAACTAAATAGCTCATCAACTCAGAAGCTCTTTTATACAGTTCTTCAGAACAGCAGCAAGACTTTCTGACTGAATATATTGCACAAATAACAAGCTGCTTGGGGTGAGGGTTAAGAAGTTAAAGGGTACAGGTTAATTCTGGTTTATGTTAAGATTATGTGAAACCTTTAGACATCACTGGTTAGGGCTCAGTTGAAGTATTGTTTCCAGTTCTGGGCACCATACTTTAGGAAGGATGCCAAGGCCTTAGAGGGGGTACAAAGGTTTACTACAATGGTACCAGGCTTGCAAGACTTCAGTTACGTGGAACAGTTAGAGAAACTGGGATTGTTTTCCTTGGAGCAGAGAAGGCCAATGAGAGAATTTGATTGAAGTATTCAAAAGCATGAGAAGTTTTGATAGAGTAAACAAAGCGAAACTGCTTCCAGTGGCCGAAGGGTCGGCAAGCAGATTACATAGATTTAAGGTAATTGCCAGAGGCAACATGAAGGAAAAAAATTTACCTAGTGAGTTATTATGATCTGGGGAATGCAATGCCTGAAAGAAAAGTGAAAACAGATTCACTAATAACTTTCAAATGGAATTGGATAACTACTTGAAGGGGAAAGATTTGCTGCACTACGGAGACAACACAGGGGAGTGAGACTATTTGGAGAGCTTGTTCAAAGAGCCAGCACAGGCACAATGGGCTGAATGGCTTCCTTCTGTGTGCTGTCATTCTATGATGGTGGATCATTCGAATTTTTCTTCTTCATTTTATATCAATTAAAGAGCTTCTTCAGTGAATCACAAGCTTGGGAATTTCTTCCAAGCATTGATCATTCTATATGCATGGTTTTTATTCACTCAAAATAAATATGTGTTTGGCACATGGAATTAAGAACTATGCAATCAAAGATAGAGTGGATGTGGAGAAGTTGTTTCAACTTGTGGGTTAATCAGAACAAGCAAGAATAAATTTGATAGCCCCTACCAAAAGAAAGAATGCATAAAAATATTGCAAGTTGATGTTTCCGTGGGTATGTGGTCTGTTTCTGTACTGTAAATTCTCTGCAATTCTACCTCCCAAAACAGGCAGGCGATTTGGATGCCCAGTGTAGACCCTTTACAAGGTGGCACCGGCAGCATTGCTGGAGAAAGATCCTGAAACTTCATTTATTTATCATTTGTGACTGAGAAGCATTTGTGCAGAAGTTACTAACGAGAGACTATGGTGTGGAATAAAGTTTAATATAGTGTCGGTTGAACATGGCTGTGGAAGGAGGGGGTTGATAGCATAAATATATTTCTCTTCCATGCTTTCTTATATTCTTATTTTTAGGGTTTTAATTCTTTGGTCTAATTTATTTCATAGCTTTGGTAATGTTCCACCATATTTGCATTACTATAAAGACTGTCAAAGACTGTCTGTCAAAACGCTTTGGGAAAACCTTTGCTTCTTAGTTGTACACTTATGGATACAACTGACACAATTCTCTAAAATTGAAGCACATGAGGGAGAGTGAACTTCCTGCCAGCAGTAGGTGTACTCTTTTGTGTGAAAAAACACAAGATCAAAGAAAAAATTGCAAAACATATATGTATGCTGAATGAATGCCTCTTCTGTATTTGCGCTTTTTATTTGTTTGAATATCTGCTGGTATGAATTGCTGGAGTACAAGAAGCTCTTTTTCAGATATAACCTTCAGCCTACCCAGAGTGGAAGAATGCCAGGAGTGCAATAAGATTGGATTTGAAATTTACTTAGGAATGCCAACAATACAGCCCAAATCTGAGAGGAGATTATTCTCAGGTAAACGTAGGCACCACAAAAAAAAAGTACCTTTGAAAAATATGTTTTGTTTCTGCTTTTCAGGGAAAGCATCTACTGCAGATCACTAACCTTCTATGGAATCAGCTACCTAAAGTTTCCTACTCATGGTGAAGTGTTTTTTTAATACACATATGGTGCTAAATTTTCAGGCCCCCCTCCCACACTGAGGTTGGGAATGGAGGTGGGGGCGACGGGGTCAGCCCAGAAATACGGCCTCACAGGCACAGAGGCCATTGGGTTTTGCTGTCATCACTGGATTCCCTCAGGTGTAGGGCATAATTGATTGAACCCCATGTGGTCTTCAAGGCTGCCCACTCAGAATCATCAACAGGAAGGGCTTCCACTCCCTCAACGTCCAACTGGTCTGTGATCACAACTAGAGCTTTCACCATGTGTGCGTTCGCTTTCCTGGCAGTTGCCATGACTCCTTCATCCTCCAGCAGTCCAGGCTGCCTCAGATCTTCACTCCAACCCCAAAGTATGTGGATAGATCCTGGAGGACAAGGGATAGCCTTTGAAGAGATGGTTACTGACCCCTCTATGGGAACTCCTGACAGAGACAGAGGGGTGATACAACCAATGCCACCTGCTCAGTAGGACAACCATTGAACAGGCCATTGGGCTTCTGAAGATGTCATTCTGGTGCCTGGACCCGTTGGGTGATGCCTTCCAATACCCTCCTGCAAAGGTCTCAGTCATTGTGGTGGTCTGCTGCACTCTCCATTACATGGACCTCCAGAGAAGTGTGATCTTTGAGGATCTTGAGGCCCTGGAAGGAGACAGTTCATCAGGGGAGCAGCAGAGAGGTGCTCCTATTGCACAACAAGGTGGCCGGGCATGGCTCAGGGTGCGAACAGCTCATGATAATACCATGAATGTCAGGGATCTCCTGATCCAGGAACGGTTCAACTCAGCTCCTCTGACCCAGGTTGAGGGGCATGACATGCAAGGGAGTCTGAGATACCTCCGCTAACACATGCATGGAAGACACAGCCTGGAATATCTAATCACTTACCACCAATGAAAGAAGTACTTTGAGACTTTGCCCTCATCGTAGAGGATCCTGTTATCTCTTTCACCACCTCATGCCACTTTTCCTGTCACGGCAGCAATAAAAGGAGTCCCAGACATCTGGTTTAAAGTATCATAATTTATACAGTGCAGGGAGAGGAAACTGGTAGACAGAGACAGTAAGAACACACCTCAGTGACCCATTCAGTGCTCCATGCGTCCTTATGGTCTTCCCCTGCCAGTCTTCACTCCCTCACAGCCTCCAGCATTAGATCCAACAACAACAACTTATATTTATATAGCACCTTTAATGTAATAAAACGTCCCAAGGTGCTTCACAGGAGCATTATAAAATAAAGAATGACACCAAGCCACATAAGGAGATATCAGGTCAGGTGACCAAACGCTTGATCAAAGAAGTAGGTTTTAAGGACTGTCTTAAAAGAAGAAAGTGAGGTGGAGAGGCAGAAAGGTGTAGGGAGGGTATTCCAGAGCTTGGGGCCCAGGCAACTGAAGGCATGGCCACCAATGGTGGAGCAATTAAAATCAGGGATGTACAAGAGGCCAGAATTAGAGGAGTGCAGATATCTTGGAGGGTTGTGGGTCTGGTGGGGATTATAGAGATAGGGAGGGGCAAGGCCATGGAGGGAATGGAAAACAAGGATGAGAATTTTAAAATCAAGACATTGCTTGATCGGGAGCCAATGTAGGTGAGCGAGGGTGATAGGGGATTGAGACTTGGTGTGGGTTAAGAAACGGGCAGCAGAGTTTTGGATGACCTCAAGTTTATGGAGAGTAGAATGTGGGAAACCAGCCAGGAGTGTGTTGAAATAGTCAAGTCTCGAGGTAACAAAGGCATGAATGAGGGTTTTAGCAGCTGATGAGCAGAGACAGGGGCAACATCAGATGTTACGGAGGTGGAAATAGGCAGTCTTAGTGATGGCTTTATTTTTATTTTTTTAATTTAGAGATACAGCACTGAAACAGGCCCTTCGGCCCACCGAGTCTGTGCCAACCATCAACCACCCATTTATACTAATCCTACATTCCTACCACATCCCCACCTGTCCCTATATTTCCCTACCACCTACCTATACTAGGGGCAATTTATAATGGCAAATTTACCTATCAACCTGCAAGTCTTTTGGCTGTGGGAGGAAACCGGAGCACCCGAAGAAAACCCACGCAGACACAGGGAGAACTTGCAAACTCCACACAGGCAGTACCCAGAATTGAACCTGGGTTGCTGGAGCTGTGAGGCTGCGGTGCTAACCACTGCGCCACTGTGCTGCTCGTTGACCCAGGTCAGTATTAATGAAGGGAGTGCAGCCCTATCCTCGGTGCCAGGCCTCCGGCCCTGCTGTGATATCTCGCTTCCCTCTGATGCTGTGGAAGACATTGGCACAATCAGATCTCTCTTTTAGGACAACCAGGAGCCTCAATGATGATGACTGTGGGGAGTCTAAATCAGTCCCACACCTCATCTGACCTGTCTCTGTTCCCACCCTCACTGGCTCCAATTGGACAGGAAATTCAGTTCCATATCAATTAAGGGCTCACCCCTGTGAAAATTGGGACTTTAATCAGTTTCCCATCAGAGGCGGGTTCCTGATCTGGAAACAATCCCAACTCCTGTTTCCTGCCTCTGTGAGGAAAATTCAGTCCATAGTGTCGTGTGAACTGTTTAGCAGTTAAAACCTCCTGAGAGTTGCTACTCAAATGTTTTTGTACTGTCGTCCCCTCAATTTTTCCCTTCCTGTCTTGAAGGTGCTTTTAGTTCATGCTGCAATACATTTCCATGCGTTCTCAAATCCTTCCAAAGTGATTACTTTCCAAGTCTTTTTTTATATTTATTCCTGGGTTGTGGGCATCGCTGGCATGGCCAGTATTTATTGCCCATCCCTATTTGCCCTTGAGACTTCACAGAAAGTGTTGGCAGACTATTTCACTCTGGAAGACCAGTCTTGTCCTCATCTCAAATGTACTTAAAACCTACCTCTTTCACTAAGCTTTTGGTCATCTGACCTAACACCTGCTTTTGTGGCTCAGTGTCATACTTTGTTTCATAATGCTCCTATGAAGTGCGTTGGAACATTTTATTAGGCTAAAGGCGCTATATAAATATAAGTTGTTGTTGTCATTGTTGTATATGAGTGCACTTTCCAGCACTTGTCTCTAGATAATAACCAGGAGCCAGGATCTCAGCTGAGGGGCATTTAGTCAATTGTAGCTCCACTGTAGCCCCTACAAAGAGCAGTTAAATCAAGAAAGACCAAGGATTAAATTTGAATAATTCTAAATGATTTTCTCATTAAAACTAAGAACCGTAGAAGATTTTAGCTGCTTTTGAAATAAATAATGAATCATCGGGCCATAATTTTCTGTGGTTGGGCATCTAACGACATCTGCACTTGTCGATTGATAAATTGTTTTGCATTGCAAATTGTTAAAAGTGCAAGCTGATAATGTCATGACGAGGGAAACAGGGCATCTAGGATCTGAATGAAAAGGGTAACCAACCAGATTAAAGGATTGTGAAATTAACAGTGCCAGGACTGAGAAGGGAGTGTAATTTAGAGTAGATGAATTCAATGTGAAATCAGGTACAGAAAGAGAAATAAAGAGAGGGAAAGAAAGATTTGATTGTGAGAGAAAGGAAAAAGAGACTGAAAGGAAAATTGAAAAACAATGAGGTGCTGTAACCTGCAAGGCTCTGGACCAGGTGCTGGAAAATGGGATTAGATTGGGCGGCTAGATTCTTCAGCTGATGCAGACACGATGGGCTGAATTTTTGTAGCTTGCCGGTGCTTCAAAAGTGTGCGGCGCAGGAGCCTCCGCAATATTTTGTGCGGCAGCTCATTAACATGGAGGGGGTGGAGCGTCCGCCCCTGATGACATAGAGGGGGCGGGTGCTTCATCCCTGGCAACGGCGCCTGGCACCACCACGCAGGCGCCAGAGCCATTTTTAAAGGGCTTCAAGCCCTAACTAGCAATTTTAATGTTTAAAGGTACAGGTTTTGTATCAAAATGAAATAAAATTTTATATACACTTCCAATCCCCTCTCCCACCCCCACCCCCATGAATAATAAGTTTATTATTGGTCCTTTTCCCACAAAAACAGTAAATTTTCGATCAAAAGCTTTCCCCCGATCTTTCTTTACTTTAACCTTCAACCCCTTCCCACCATCCCCTCAGCCAATCGCGTTCATTTTTGCCGTTTCCCACCAACCCCCCCCCCCCCCCCCCCCAAATCACCCTGAAAAATTCACTTCTCCCCCCCTCCCAACCGGTGTTCTGCCTCGGATCTCCGAATGGAGATCTCGGGGGGCAGGGGGGTGGGGTGGGGGGTGGGTGTGGGGGGAGATGGGGGAATGGTTTTATAAAATCCAGCCCGATGGGCTGAATGGCCTCTTTCTGTGCCGTAACATTTCTATGGTTCTATGGTTCTAATACTTTAATTTAAAATATTAACATTTAAAAAATCTCAAATGACAATTAAAACCTTTAAGGAACAAGACTCCATATTTGTAATAGTACCAGTGTCTAGCCAAAGCGTCTAAGAGCGAAGACCAAAGTACGGAAGGTTCTCATCAGGGAACTCCTCTTTGCTGACGATGCTGCATTAACATCTCACACTGAAGAGTGTCTGCAGAGACTCATCGACAGGATTGCGGCTGCCTGCAACGAATTTGGCCTAACCATCAGCCTCAAGAAAACGAACATCATGGGACAGGACGTCAGAAATGCTCCATCCATCAATATTGGCAACCACGCTCTGGAAGTGGTTCAAGAGTTCACCTACCTAGGCTCAACTATCACCAGTAACCTGTCTCTTGATGCAGAATTAAACAAGCGCATGGGAAAGGCTTCCATTGCTATGTCCAGACTGGGCAAGAGGGTGTGGGAAAATGGCGCACTGACACGGAACACAAAAGTCCGAGTGTATCAGGCCTGTGTTCTCAGTACCTTGCTCTATGGCAGCAAGGCCTGGACAACGTATGTCAGCCAAGAGCGACATCTCAATTCATTCCATCTTCGCTGCCTTCGGAGAATCCTTGGCACAGGTGGCAGGACCGTATCTCCAACACAGAAGTCCTCGAGGCGGCCAACATCCCCAGCAAATACACCCTACTGAGCCAGCGGCGCTTGCGATGTCTTGGTCATGTGAGCCGCATGGAAGATGGCAGGATCCCCAAGGACACATTGTACAGCGAGCTCGTCACTGGTACAAGACCCACCAGCCGTCCATGGCTCCGCTTTAAAGATGTCTGCAAATGCAACATGAAGTCCTGTGACATTGACACCAGACAGCTTTTATCATCCATACTTTTAGACATTTAAATTGGGTGCTTAATACACAGCAGGTGTAATTCATGGGCCTATCTACAAGAGGCTCTTTAAGCATTATCTTCAGAAAAAGAATGTTATAGCTAGAATTAATATTTTAAAAGATAAGAATGATCCATGTAAGATTTGCTGGCGGCTGAATCACTAATAATACTTTTCTTGTGCTGATAAAGTACAAAATGCTAGGTGAGTGTATGTATGTGTGTATATGTTTTTATACAGTAGTCGTCCCCATATCCTGGACAGCATGTCCTCTGAGGACATAGGGAAGGCTCCCTATTCTGTTTGTCACTCCACCTCACCACGAAAACATGAAACAAGTACATGGAAAGGTTTAAACCAGAATAGTACTCTACATTAAACCTTGCAAGTGGGACATGGGAACACAGATACAAATTAGTAAAAGGAAACTTTAAGACTAAAATCACAAGATTCTTCTTCAAGAAGAGAAAGATCGACACTTGGAATGGGCTTCCAGGCAGAGTGATGGAAGTGAAAACCAAATGGATTAAGAAACAATGAGATGCAGCAATGGTGGGGAGTGAAATGGTAATGTAGATGAATGAATTAAGATGGGCTGAATGGCCTTCCTCCATAATTAATCATGTGATCTCATGAATGTTGAAGTCAGCAGGACTCGGGATGCATTTTTATCTTCCCTGGACTTGACAGGGTAGATGTTGAGAAAATGTTTCCCCTGGCTGAGGAATCTAGAGCACAGAGTCATTAGTCTCAAAATAAGGGGTCAGCCATTTAGGAGTGAGATAAGGAGAAATTTCTTCAAAGGGTTGTGAATCCTTGGAATTCTCTACCCCAGAGAGCTGTAGATGCCCAGGCATTGATTATATTCAACTCAGAAGTTGATAGATTTTTGGGTACTAAGAGTATTAAGGGATATGGAGATACTGTGGGAATGTGCAGTTAAGGTAGAAAATCAACGTTGATCTTGTTGAACAGCGATGCAGTCTTGAAGAGCCAAATGGCCTATTCCTGCTCTTATTTCTTATTTTTTTATGTCCTTACGGGATTGTCAATATTTATTTATGTATTTATTTATATTCGTTCATGGAATGTGTCACTGGCAAGGCCAGTGTTTGTTGCCCATCCCTAATTACCCTTGCGAAGGTGCTGGTGAGCTGCCTTCTTGAACTGCTGCAGTCCATCTGTTGTAGGTAAACCCACAGTGTTGTTTGGAAGGGGGTTCCAGAACTTTGATCCAGTGGCAGTGAAGGAATGGTGATATAGTTCCAAGTCAGAATGCTGTGTGACTTGTAGGGGAACTTGCAGGTGTAATGGTGTTGCCATGAGTCTGCTGCCTTTGCCCTTCTAGATGGTAGAGGTCACGAGTTTTGAAGGTGCTGTCGAAGGAGGCTTGGCGAGTTGCTGCAGTGCATCTTGTAGATGGGACACACTGCTGCCACTGTGTGTTGGTCGTAGAGGGAGTGAATGTTTAAGGTGGTGGATAGGGTACCAATCAAGCGGGCTGCTTTGTCCTGGATGGTGTTGAGCTTCTTAAGTGTTGTTGGAGCTGCACTCATCCAGGCAAGTGGAGAGTATTCCATCACACTCCTGACTTGTGCCCTGCAGACGGTGGACAGGCTTTGGGGAGTCAGGAGGTGGGTTACTCCTGCTCTTGTATTTATGTGGCTGGTCCAGTTAAGTTTCTGGTCAATGGTAATCCCCCAGATGGTGACTGAGGAGGATTCAGCAATGGTAAAGCCATTGAACATCCAGGGGAGATGGCTAGATTCTCTCTTGTTGGAGATGGTCATTTCCTGGCATTTGGGTGGCGCGACTATTACTTGCCGCTTACCAGCCCAAGCTTGAATGTTGGCCAGGTCTTGCTGCATGCAGACACGGGCTGCTTCAGTACCTGAGGAGTCATGAATGGTACTGAACACTATGCAATCATCAGCGAATATCCCCACTTCTGACCTTATGATGGAGGGAAGGTCATTGTTGAAGCAACTGAAGATGGTTAGGGCGAAGACACAACCCTGAGGAACTGCTGCAGTGATGTCCTGGGGCTGAGATGATTGGCCTCCAACAACCACAACCAACCTCCTATCCTCCTTTGTGCTAGATATGACTCCAACCAGTGAAGATTTTTCCTGATTCCCATTGACTTCAATTTTTCTAGAGTTTCTTGACGCTGCACTCAGTCAAATGTGGTCTTGATGTCAAGGACAGTCACTCTTACCTCACCTTTGAAGTTCAGCTCTTTTGTCTCTGTTTGCACCAAAGCTGTAATGAGGTCTGGAGCTGTGTGGCCCTGGTGAAACCCAAACTGAGCATCGGTGAGCATGTTATTGGTAAGTGTTGCTTGATAGCACCGTCAATGACACCTTCCATTACTTTGCGAATGATTGAAAGCAGACTGATGGGGCAGTATTTGGCCAGGTTGGATTTGTCCTGCTTTTTGTGGACGGGACATACCTGGGCAATTTTCCACATTGTCGAGTAGATGTTGTAGCTGTACTGGAACAGCTTGGCTAGGGGCATGGCTAGTTCTGGAACACAATTCTTCAGTACTACAGCTGGGATGTTGTCAGGTCCCATAATCTTTTCTGTCCCGCATCATCAACTGTTTTTTGATATCGCATGGAGTGAATCGAATGAAGACTGGCTTTTGCGATACTGGAGCCCTCAGGAGGGGGCCAAGATGGATCATCCACTTGGCACTTCTGTCTGAAGATGGTCGCAAATACTTCAGCCTTGTCTTCTGCACTGGAGTGCTGGGCTCCCCGACCATTGAGGATGGGAATGTTTGTGAAGCGTCCTCCTCTGGTTAGTTGTTTAATTGTCCAACACCATCCATGACTGGATGTGGCAGGACTGTAGAACTTTGATCCGATCCTTTGGCTGTGGTTTTGCCCTGTCTATCACATGTTGCTTCCAATGTTTAGCATGCATGTAGTCCTGTGTTATAGCTTCACCAGGTTGACACCTCATTTTTAGGTATACCTTGGTACTGCTCCTGGCATGCTCTCCTGCACTCTTCATTGAACCTGGGTTGATGCCCCCAGCTTGATGGTAATGGTAGAGTGAGAGGTATGCTGGGCCATGAGGCCATAGATTGTGGTTTAGTACTGTTCTGCTGCTGCTAATGGCCCACAGCGCCTCATGGATATCCAGTTTTGAGCTGGTAAATCTATTTTGAATCTATCCCATTTAGCATGGTGGTAGTGTCACACAACACGATGGACGGTATCCTCAATGTGAAGGCGGAACTTCGTCTCCACATGGACTGTGCGATGGTCACTCCTACCAATACTGTCATGGACAGATATATTTGTGACAGGTAGATTGGTGAGGGTGAGGTCAAGTAGGTTTTCCCTCTTGTTGGGTACCTCACCATCTGTTGCAAGCCCAGTTTGGAAGAGGACTCAGATGGCTCAGTCAGTAGTGGTGCTACAGAGCCACTCTTGGTGATGGACATTGAAGTCCCCCACCCAGAGTACATTTTGTGCACTTGCTACCCTCAGTGCCTCTTCGAAGCGGTCAACATTTATTTGTTAATTCTACAGCAATGACAGGAGGCCAGTAAACCATGGTTCTTAGAAACATTTTATATTCATATGGAAACAAACTTGAAATATTTGTTTTTGGACAGTTCAAACATACACAGTCACATACATCAATACCTCATGTGATTTGAGCAACACTAACTTTCTTCAAAAAAATCAAATAGTTGCATTAAAATTGTGATTCTTTCTATAGCAGTAATATGAATAATGTTTTAACAGTTTTGTTTTAAAAATCAAACACTGATGACTTTATCAGGAACTGCCTTGAAGGACTTACTCAACTTGATTGTGTGACATCTGAATTAACAGCCATGGAGAAGCAGGAATTCGCTCTGGATATTTCAATTAAGCAAATTAGTTAAGCTTTCTTATACCGTCTGGCTCAGTAATTCCTCCAAGGTTGTTCTCCTAATGATGTCTGTTTAAAAAAATACTTAAGACAGAATTAAGTACAAGGTTATTAAAGATAACATTTTGATTTTTTTCCGGCTTCTTTCCTAAAACTTCATCCAAATGGCCATTCTTCATTATATGTGGGCTTTCACAGTGAGTATTAGCAGGCTGTTTTTTCTTCATTCATTTGTGGAAATAAAGGCCAACATTTGTTGCCCATCCCTAATTGCCCTTGAGAAGGTGCTGGTGAACTGCCTTCTTGAGCCGCTGCAATCCATGTGGGGTAAGTAAACCACAGTGCTGTTGGGAAGGGAGTTCCAGGATTTTGACCCAGCAACAGTGAAGGGATGGCGATATAGTTCCAAGTCAGGATGGTGTGTGGCTTGGAGGGAAACCTGCATGTGGTGGTGTTCCCATGCATCTGCTGCCCTTGTTCTTTTAGCAGGCTGTGCAACTGGGGAGGTTTCTCAAATCAGTCTGACTTGGTCTGACATTCACACATATGCTTATTGTATGAACCTGACTGATTTTACTCTCTCTAGCCTGTGGACACTGAAACCATCCATATTGTTCCCAATGTCAGTCCAGTCGTGACCAGCTAACTCAGCACGTGGATCTTACTGGTCCAATAATCAAGTCAACCATTATGGGGCATAACTGTATTCTTAAAAATATTTCCCAGAGGTGACACAGCACATTGACACATTTTACTAGAGTCAAGTGCATGTCTTGGTAGTTGGAGCTCTAAATCATATTTTCTCCATCCAATATGGCTTCAGAATCAAAACTACATATAAAAAACTTATCACAGATATAAATACAATCTTGCTACTATTTTTCTTGCAAAAACACTTTCAGAAATTCCCCTATAAAATAAGACAAATAAACCTCGAGCACCTGTTGGAATAATTCCTGTTAACAGCCATTAGTTATCTGAAAATTAATTTGGTTCTCAAAGACTCAATCATCAAAATTTAGAGAAAGAAATGTTTTGGGGAACCAACATTCGGTTGTAAAATTAACACAATTCAGTTTTTGCAAGATTCACTTCAGAAAGGCATCAACCTTAAAAACAGATAAAAGGACACAAACTGATAATGGACGTTGTAATGTTAGGTTTTATCTTCTGTTTGTTTGCATTATAACTTTACATGTGACTAATATCCTGATTATTTCCTCCTGACTGGAACAACCTGCTCATCCTGCTGTTATCGCCTTGTGTCTCAAAATGCGAAAAAAACAAAACAAACATCTTGTGTTTATAATTGTGTTGTTTTGGAAAGTTCACTCTGATTATTGCTCAGACCAAAATAGTCATTATTGAACAAGGGATCTCGCAGTAGAAGCTTTGTTTTGTTGCTGAAACAAATCTGAATTTGATTTTACTGTTATTGATCTATTTCGTGCCATGTCCTGCAGAATACTGACCACAACCATGCATTGGCTCTAGAAAAAGTTTACACCCACCTAGAGTCAGTAGATAGATCCCAATGATTGTTTTTCCAGATTCGGGCACCGCTCTGTCTCACAGCACCGAGCTGTTAGACCACAATAAGTTACTGTTCTGCTCGACACTTCCATTTCACTGATCCTACACAACAGCCCAGCGAGAAAGACACAGTGCTAATGGCTTGAGGTTATTATACCTGTCGCACAACCCCTCTCCTGCCCTAGATCTGCCTGTCACTCGGAAGGAGGCAGGAGATTTTCTTATTCACAATATACCTAAGCAAATGGTGGGAGCCAGCTCTTCGATTGTTTGTGTGACCATAAATGCAGCATAAGTGCACACCGCCCAGCGAACCCCAAATTCGCATCAAAATATGTCACTGGCAAAAGAAGGGACAGGCAGCCTGATCTGAACCTGCACATCTGTTGTGCATATGTGATAGTCCAATAAAGCCACCTCTTGTTAGTAGAGAAACGTTCAACTCGAAATCTTAATTTTAAACTAAGACTAAGAACATGTGAGGAGCCGAAACACAGTGAAGACGAGCTCGATTCCTCGAGTTCACATACACACCAGCTCTTCACTTACTTTAAGGATCAAGATTTCACTCTTGCAGAAATACTCGCCTCGCGTGGTGTTTACATGAACTGAGATAAAACAAGCTCACATGGGCACAGCAGTCTGCGATTCGGCTGCTAATTTTTAATATTCTTTATTCATTATAACTGATTTTAACAGTCTTTTCAGAAATTGGTTGACCTCAACGTTTGCTCAAACCACTTACCATTACACCTGGCAGCATGGCACCTTTATGGCACATTGTGCAGACCTTGCTAGCAGATCAACTGCTTTCCACAACAGGGACTTGAACTTCAATTGTCCATGGTCTCATGCAGGGAAGACACCAAGTTATGTACCGTTGCTACATTTCTAATGGCGACTAGGCCCAGGATTTTGACAAGCTTAGAAAGACTGACAATCTCCATTAAACAGGACACGATTTGACCCCACTGAAATTTAGAGGTAGCCACCGCATTACTAAGTATCTGAATTCTACACAGACCATAACACCCAGGTCTTTCTTCTGTTGAACAGTATTGAGCATATAGCCCTGCATGATGTATACATGGTTGATGTTGGTTTCACTCAGGGCAAACATTACATTCATCTATATTAAATGGCATTTGCCAGATAAGGGCCCAGTACCAACACTGCAATGAAATCAGCTTGGAAACTATTTTTCTTCATCTAAGGCCCTAACACCCACATATATACCTTTGTATCATCTTCAAACTTACCCACCTGCCTTTATTCAGATCACTGTTGTAACTAGAAGATGTAGTATACTTGGATTTCCAAAAAGCATTCAATAAGGCAATTAGGAAGGCAAATGGCATGATGGCCTTTATTGCAAGGGGATTGGAGTAAAGGCCTGCAACCCGACCCGAATTCAATGGGACCCGATGACATATGTCGGGTTTAGGTCAGGTCAGGTCACACCTCTGGGTCCAGCTTCCGGCCTCGGGTCGGACCGGGTTGGGGTCGGGCCGGGTCCGGGTCGGACACACACAGGAAGATTTGCATTATGCTTTGCTGGAGTGGAGAGTGTAAAAGTTGAAAAACTTACCTGAGCTGGAGTCCGGGACGTCAAGGAAGGAAACTCTGAGTCTGCGCAGTGAGCGAGTGAGTATCTCAATGACGTCATCATGCTCATGCTGCAGCTTCCTTAATCCTTAGTCCAAATGCGTGAGTGAGTGCTCTATGGAATCAAGGTAGGTAGCCATTCCGGTGGTCGGGTCGGGCTCGGGTCAGGTTGGGCGCAGGAAAAGGTGGAGGGACTCAGGCTCAGGCCTGATGTGTTTCTGTCGGGTTCGGGTCTGGTTTTTATTTCCTGACCTGAGCAGGCCTTTAGATTGGAGTACAAGAATAAGGAAGTTTTGCTGTAATTATATAGGGCTTTGGTGAGACCACACTTGGAGTACTGTGTGCAGTGTTGTTCTCCATATTTAAGGAAGGATATACTTGCATTGGAGGTGGTACAGTGAAGGTTCACTAGATTGGTTCCTGGGATGAGAGGGTGTCCTATCATGAGAGGCTGAGTAAATTGGGCCAGTACTCTCTGGAGTTTGGAAGAATGAGAGGTGATCTCATTGAAACATACACAATTCTGAAGGGGTTTGACAGGGTAGACACTGAGAGGTTGCTTCCCCTGGCTGAGGAATCTAGAACACTGGGGCACAGTCTCAGGATAAAGGGCTGATCATTTAGGACTGAGATGAGGAGAAACTTCTTCACTCAAAGGGTTGTGAATTGTTGGGATTCTCTATCTGCGAGAATTGTGGATGCTCTATCATTGAGTATATTTAAGGCTGTGATAGACAGATTTTTGGTCTCTCAGGGAATCAAAGGATATGGGGAGCAGGTGGGAAAATGGAGTTGAGGCAGATGATCAGCCATGATCATACTGAATGGTGGAGCAGGCTTGAAGGCCCCTATGGTCTACTCCTGCTCCTATTTTTTATGTTCTTAATGGTTAAGAGGACCAAGAGCAATAGTCATAACACAGATCCCTGTGGGATTCCATGAGTTCTTATGTTCTTATGTAACCAGTCCCATACAGAACCCCAGACATTACAACTACCACCTGTCAATAAAAATCTGACCAAATCTGTGCCCAGCCCAAAATCTACCTGCCAATCCCACAGGACTCAACCTTATTAAGTAACCTAATGCATCATACTTTGTAAAAAGCTTTTTGCAAATCAAGATATCAATGACAACTTTTATTTATGTCACGAGTTTTTAAAATTTTATTTGAAAGCTTAGAATTCTGTGTGTTTTTAAGAGATTGAGAAAAAGGATTTTCTGTGAACATTAAATGCTGAAACTAGGTGTTTGAACTGAGTGCACGACTGCAAGGCACCTGTTTCCAAACAGCAGAGGGAAATGACAGGTCACATGACTTATTGTTAAGAGTTTTAATTTCTCTTTTGCATTGTGGAGACCAGTAAGCTGGACAGGCAGGAGGCAGAACAAACTGGCAGGGACCTGTTTTTTGCGACCAGATCAAAAGACTTCTCCCTGAAAAAGGTTTGCCTCTCTTGTAAAACAGAAATTCTACATTTGAGGTGATGGCTGTGGTCTACCTGGAGAAAGAAAAGATCCCTGGAGAGGATTAGATTAGATTAGAGATACAGCACTGAAACAGGCCCTTCGGCCCACCGAGTCTGTGCCGAACATCAACCACCCATTTATACTAATCCTACACTAATCCCATATTCCTACCAAACATCCCCACCTGTCCCTATATTTCCCTACCACCTACCTGTACTAGTGACAATTTATAATGGACAATTTACCTATCAACCTGCAAGTCTTTTGGCTTGTGGGAGGAAACCGGAGCACCCCGAGAAAACCCACGCAGACACAGGGAGAACTTGCAAACTCCACACAGGCAGTACCCGGAATCGAACCCAGGTCCCTGGAGCTGTGAGGCTGCGGTGCTAACCACTGCGCCACTGTGCCGCCCTGGGAAAAGACCCAGAAAAAGAGGAGTTGCTGCTTTCTGTGGAGAAAGGCTCTTTTGCTGAGAGGAAGCCTTGCATTTTAAAAGGTAGCAAATTCCTATTGCCTCCAGTCTCTGGAAAATCTCTGCCTCTGTTGCCTCTTATGTTTTGAGAGATCCTGAAAGTTCAAGAAAGCTTCTATTGCGAGACTGTTATTTCAAAACCCAAGTAGACTTGTTGCTACCCACTTTGTTGAAAGATCTGTGTGATGCCTGCTGCAGACAAAGTGCTGTGAACACCTGCCCATCACAGTCTGTTCATCAACCTCGCCTCAACAGACTTTGAGTGGTATCCAACAATTCGACTCTGGGACACCTCACTGACCTGGTAATATCCTACCAGAACGTGACAACCTAATTATTTTATTATTCCTAAGAAACAGTTGTAATCCAAAACATCCTTTTAAAACCAGTTAACCATTTTTTTTAAATGTATGTGTGTGTGCATGAGAGTTAGGAAGAATAAGAAGTTTGAAAAGAATTCTTTCACTTATAGAGTTATCTCATTATTGTTTAAGACTTATTTTTATTACTAAATAGTTAATTTTATTGTTGTTTAAAGAAACCTGGTTTGGTGTGCTTTATTCTGGGGGACAAATAACGCGTTTAATTTGGCTATTTTCTGGTAGTTGGGAAACTTTACTAATATGCTATCACCTGTGGACTGGTGGGACTGAATTAACAGTGCATTACTCCCGCCTTGGTCGTAACACCTTTAAAATAATAAAATGTCCCAAGGCGCTTCACAGGAGTGTTAAAAAACAAATTTTGACACATAAGTAGATATTAGGGCAGAAGACCAAAATGTTGCTCAAAGAAGTAGGTTTTAAGGATTGTTTTAAAGGAGGAAAGAGAGGTAAAAAGGCATAAAGTTTTAGGGAGGGAATTGCAGAGTTTAAGGCCTTGGCAGCAGTAGGCACGGCCACTATCGGTGGAGTGATTAAAATCAGGATGCTCAAGAAGCCAGAATTGGAGAAATGCAGATATCTCAGAGGGTTATAGGGTTGGAGGAGGTTACAGAGATATGAAGGGGCAAAGCCAGGGAGGGATTTGAAAACAAGGATGAGAAATTTAAAATTGAAGTGTAGCTTGACTGAGAGCACAGGGATGATGGGTGAACGGGCTTGGTGCAAGTTAGGATGCAGGCAGCAGAGTCTAGGGTGACCTTAGGTTTATGGAGGGTAGAACATGGGATGCCAGCCGGGACTGTGTTGGAGTAGTTAAATCTAAAGGTAACAAAGGCATGGATAAGGGTTTCAGCAGCAGATGAGCTGAGGCACAGGCAGAGTTG
This sequence comes from Heterodontus francisci, assembly GCF_036365525.1. Taxonomy (NCBI): domain Eukaryota; kingdom Metazoa; phylum Chordata; class Chondrichthyes; order Heterodontiformes; family Heterodontidae; genus Heterodontus; species Heterodontus francisci. The sequence continues at coordinate 76,608,450 of NC_090379.1, forward strand.
GGTGCTGTTATGGAGGTGGAAATAGACGCTGTTAGTGATGGTGCAGATTTCTGCTCAGAAGCTCATCTCAGGGTCAAATATGACACCAAAGTTGTGAACTGTCTGGTTCAGCCTCAGACAGTTTCCAGGGAGAGGTTAGGGAGCAGACATTGTGGCAGGGACTGAAGACAACAGCTTCTGTCTTCACAATATTTAATAAGAATAAATTTCTGCTCATCTGACTGGATGTCAGACAAGCAGTCTGACAATTTAGAGACAGTGGAGGGGTTGAGAGAGGTGGTGGTGAGATAGAGCTAGGTATCGTCAGCGTACATGTGGAAACTGATGCTGTGTTTTCAGATGATGTCGCTGAGGGCTCTTGTTACGACTGAGGTGGAAGGAGTGCACTGTCTTTTCTAATTCCACCTCTCTATAGGTCAAAACATATATTTAAATGTTTACCCAGTTACCGATGCGGTCAATCATATACTCTACTTTTTATCCCAGAATAAAACACACAGTGGCGCAATGGTTAGCACTGCAGCCTCACAGCTCCAGCGATCCGGGTCCAATTCTGGGTACTGCCTGTGCGGAGTTTGCAAGTTCTCCCTGTGACCATGTGGGTTTTCACTGGGTGCTCTGGTTTCCTCCCACCGGCAAAGACTTGCAGGTTGATAGGTAAATTGGCCATTATAAATTTCCCCTAGTATAGGTTGGGGAATTGAGGGAAGGTGGGGATGGGGTAGGAATATGGGATTAATGTAGGATTAGTATAAATGGGTGGTTAATGGTCGGCACAGACTCGGTGGGCCGAAGGGCCTGCTTCAGTGCTGTATCTCTAAATCTAAATCTAAAAATCTATCCAGTAATGAAGCGAAGCATTAACACACAGATTGAAATATGAAAGTTCCCTTTTAAAATCTCCCATACATAAACTCACACACACACTGAAAAAAAATACAGACCTTCTCTCTGCAGAGGTCTGTTACAAGAAGAAGACAGAAAAAAGAATACTTTTCTAATTCTTGAAGAAAAAAGAGAAGATAGGGAAGGATGTCAGTTGTTCCTTTGGGTCTGGCATCCGAATATACAGCGACGGGTCACTGGGATCTTTCCTGGAGCGGTTCTTTTCAGGTGGTGTCGAGAATTAATCTGGCAGGTGTTTCCAGGAGAAATGTGGCAACAGCAGTTTCAGCCAGCACACACTTGAATTGCAGGGTTTTTCCAAAGACAGGAGGAAAGAGGAGCTGACATAGTGGTCTTCTCAGGGTCTCTTAGAGAGGTGCAGGAAGGATGAACTGGGGGGTGTCTTTTTCCTTGGCAGGCAAAACACCAACTGTCTTCAAAACAGTTCACACTCCAACTAAACTGAAAACAATCCAAACCCCAAACAGAAAGTCAACCTCCTGACCTCCATAAATTTTGACATGTGGCTTCTCTATAAACATCTCCCCTTAGTGCCAGGTACCTGTTGTTATTTATCTTAAGGCAGGTGATCTCCAGTAGAGGTTGTTTTTAGCACTCCTTGATTCTTCCAGTAAGTGTTTTCAGTCAAGTGTCTTTTCAATGACCCCAGTGAAAAAAAAACAAAGTCCAGCATTTCTTCGGGCTTCCAAATGAATCCATGTTCACAATTTAAATATGAGTCCTTAAAAACATATATTTTTTTAAACACTATGGACCAGACTAGCTACATCCACCAACTTGGTGACTGTCTCAAAAAATTCAACCTAGTTGGTGACCTTCTTTTCCAGAAACTATGTTGAGAGTCAGTAATAACCATTCCCTGTTAAGGTGGACACAGATCGTATCTTTAATGATTTTTTGTAGCAATTTGCCTATAATCAAATTTCAACTTGTGTGTCTGTAATTTCCTAGTTCTGACTTTAAGTCTTTTTTAAATGTTAGCATCCCATGGGCTTCTCTCCAGTCCATTGGAACAATCACAGATCTAATTAAGCTGTTAAATAAATGAGCTAGAGGCATACAGAACACAGCCTCCATCTCGTTGAGCACCCTCACATGAATGTTGTTAGGACCAGGAGCTCAAATTGCTTTGAGATCCAATTTCTAATCAGCATTATATCTGCATCCATTTTGATAGTTTCAAGTTTAGCTTTGTGAGGAAAAACACACCTGCCAAGAATGAGGCATATTAATTTTGTCATATGGAATGTTAATTTTAAACTCTAACTGGACTGAAAACATGGCTGCACCTGCATTCTAACAGGACATTGGCTGGAAACATTTGAATTCTCTGAGATAGTTGCCTGGAGAAGACAATGAAACTGCTCACTGTTTCAATTAACCAAATGGATTTTGATCACAAGACATTAAATGTGTAAAAGTCAGCATTTTGGCCCCCTACTGAGGATGTCTACTAAGATTGAAAGAATCCACAAAACCTCGCTGGGCAGGTTGTCCTGAAAAAAAAAGCTAGCCACATGACTGGCCTGCTGGTCCCAGTTTGCTTTGACTTGTGTTCACAGAACAGTTTGGGTTAGACTGCAATTTGAAGCCAAAAGAGAAGGAAGGTCTCTCCCTGTCTCTCCCTCTCTCATGAAAAGAAGAGACTGCAACTGGATTTCAAGAAGACAGAAAACTGTTGAAACAAGTTTGAAAGTGTGTATTGGGCCCCAATGAGATGGCAAGATTGAACTGCAATCCAAGACTTTACATCAAACTCAAAAGACAGTAAATGAACTCCAGCTATTGCTTCAAACCTTTATCCTTAATTCTTTCTCCTTTTCTGTCTCCACCTGTGTGTGTGTTCATCGTGTGTGCATGCTAATGTGGTCGTGTCGCGTATTTTTAGTAGTTTTAACTGAATTAGAATTTTAAGGTTAATATACTTACATCTTTCTTGTTTAAATCTAAGAAAACCTTTCTGGTTGATTTCCTTGCCATTACAATTGGAGAGCAGCGAACAAGGATTTACTGAGGGGAAGCTAAAAACACAGTGTTTTAAAAATTAAACCCTGCTACGGTCAAACCAAGAAAAGGCTGAGAGGGAACCTCTAGACCCCTTTCTCACGTGGTCGTAACAGCATCAACATTACAATGTATTATTCATAACTCAGCTTTATGTTCTGTAGCAAAGGCTGATACAAAGTAGCCATCTAAAACTCTACCATATCCTGGCAATCCACCCAGATCTGCCGTAAAGAATCCCATCACTGCCCAATGCAGTCCTTACTGGCCCTCTGACTGTTCACAGAGCTGAAAAAGATCTTGCTACTGCTACCACAGCTATCCAGTATCCTTTTCTCCAATGTTCTTTTGGTTGTTCTGATAGCAGCTTCTGTTACCTTACGTTGAAATTGACACCTATTGCTGTTCTCTTAGAAGACATTTTTTAAGCTTGAAAAAAAATATTTCTGGTAAGTCTGATTTGTCTCTGTATATCACTTGTTAGTTAATTTGACTTTGTTTTATCATGTGTCCGAATTCTAGGCACATACAAGTGCTCCCTTTTACATAAGAATGATTTTGAAGATATTCCATTATTATTCTGTGTTGTCTCCAGCTCGTAAGATTGCTCAATCAATCTGCTTCAAGTGATTTACCATTGTTGAAAATCTCGCACTCTTATTATCTGAGCCTAGCATTATATTTTCGGCAGCTTTGGTTTGGCTCAAGTTAAATCTAGTAATAATGTGATCACTGCTGCCCAGGTGTTCCCCAACATGGAAGTTTGTTATTGCATCAGGATCACCACTATAGCCTAGGCTCAGTATGTGATTACTCTTAGTTTCCTCAGTAACATGTGTGTGTAAACAATCATTTATTATACCTACAAATCTTTCAGCTGTCCTATTCTTGGGATTTTCCTACTCTGTTGAATGAATGGGGAGAGCACGCTGACTTACCTCCTTGCTTGCTCTTGCCTTTGGTAAGTTGTGGTTTCTTAGTAATTCTTGTTTTTTTGGTCTGCTTTTCCGTTTCTTGCTGGCAGGATGAGGTTGGTAGTGTCTTACTTTGAGTCAAACAACAAAAAGTGTCAGTGAAATTGTGATGAAAAAATTGTAATGTTACAGGAAATAAGTGTCACAAACTGGAAGTATGATCTTATGTATGACTTTTAATATGTTAATACCTTTTTAATCCCAGAATGACTGAAACATAAAATCTTCTATTTGAAAAGTATTAATTCTCAATCAACACACAGGCTCATCCAAACGCAGCATCCTAGGCCCCCCAGCCAGTAAAGACCAACTTGGTTGACATCTTTAGCTCAGCTGTGTCCAGCTGGCTTCCATTAAGTTGAACGTGGATTGGCAATCATCCTTGTCCCAGAAGCTGATCTTGGCATTCAAACAATGCGAAGACTCAGCACAGGCCAAAGTTTGAGCCCTGCCAGGATTTGCATATATTTTATCAATGTATGCAGATGAGCTACTTCAGTAGCACACTTTATGATGAGTGTGAGAATTTATTGCATCCCATACCATCCTCTTTCTAATTTAATATTATGAATTAGGACTCTCTGGGCCAGGAATGCTAACTGAAGTGAAAATTTTTTGAAACTTTGATAGATGGAAAATATTGGAAGACTTGATGCAGAAAACAGTCAAAGCTCCCCTATGAAAACTGCACCTCATTGCTTTTCTTTTCACTATCCAGCTGAGCTTTGTTTGGTCTACTGTCATCTGCTGTCTACTTCTGCCTGGCCATTGCTGTTTTCTACTGTGCTTTTCTTCAAACTGTCACCATGGTCTCCATGTTTGAAAACTTAGAGATTTCAGCCTCAAGTCTTTAAACTTCTTGGAGCTATTGAACTGTTTTGCTGCAAAAAGGCTGCTTCATCATTGGTCTAAATCCATCAATCAGGGAGCAACCTTCTCTAATTGTTTAGGCCCAGAAATTATAAAGTGCTGAGGCTAAAAGTCAGCATTGTGCCCAAATGCATTTTGAACTCCTTGGATCTACTGCACCTTTAACTCCAAGTCACTTGGCGACTGGCAGAGGTTACATTTTTAAATGAAAATGAATGATTTGGCAGGTGTGCGTTGTTTCATAGAATCATTAAATCACAGAACGGTTAGAGCACAGAAGGGGGTCATTTGGCCCATCATGTCCGAGCCGGCTCTCTGCAAGAGCAACTCACTCCCTGCCCTTTCCCCATAGCTCTGCATTTTTTCTCTCTTCAGGTACTTATCCAATTCTGTTTAGAAAACCCTGATTGAATCGCCTCCACCACACTCTCAGGCAGTGCATTCCAGATATGAGCATCTTGTGTGTAAAAAAGTTTTTTCTCATGTTGCCATTGATTCTTTTGACAATCACCTGAAATCGGTGTCCTGAGTTTCTCATGGGAACAGTTTCTCCCAATCTTCTCCGTCTAAACCCCGCGTGATTTTGAACACCTCTATCAAATCTCCTCTCAACCTCCCCTTCTCTAATGAGAACAACCCCAGCTTCTCCAATCTATCCTCTATCTTCATAACCGAAGTCCCGCAACCCTAGAACCACTCTTGTAAATCCTTTCTGCACCCTCTCTGAAGCCTTCACATCCTTCCTGAAGTGTGGTGCCCAGAATTGGACATAATGTTCTAGCTGAGGCGGACCAGTGTTTTATAAAGGTTCATCATAACTTGCTTGCTTGTGAATAAATCAATTCTATTTAGAATTTTGACAGCGATGCTGGACAGCACAGTAGAACAATACCAAATGAAGTAGAAGGTTTGAAAATATAACAGATGCTAACATGAAGAAGTGTTCACTGAACTCTGAAAACAAAAATATAAAAAACCGAAGCGCTATGTGACTTTTTTATGCATCATAAACGTATATTAAAATAAACTGAGACCACATAATTGCACACCAATTGAAATGCAGTGTGAAATATTTTATGCAAATTCCTGATGTCAGCCATGGTTCAGTTGGTTCCAGAAGTCAGAAGGTTGTGGATTCAAGTCTCACTCCAGGATTTGAGCACAAGAATCAAGGCCACAGTTTTATGTGGCGGCAGAGGCCCTGCCCAACAACTTGAAAACATCACAAAAACAGATTATCTGGTAATTATTACACAGTGGGAGCTTGCTGTGTGCAATTATGCATGGCCAAGCCCTTAATTCTTTAAAAATTCTTTCATGGGATATGGGCATCACTGGCAAGGCCAGCATTTGTTGTGCATGTCTAATTACCCTTGAACTGAGTGGCTTGCTAGGCCATTTCAGAGGGCAGTTAAGAGTCAACCACATTGCAGTTAAGAGACAATCATATTGCTGTGAGTCTGGAGTCACATGTAGGCCAGACCAGGTAAGGACAGCAGATTTCCTTCCTTAAAGGACATTAGTGTACCAGCTGTATTTTTACGACAATCGATGATAGTTTCATGGTACCATTCCTGCGACTAGTTTTCAGTGCCAATTTTTTTATTAATTAATTGGATTTAAGTTCTACCAGCTGCTATGGTGGGATTTGAACCTGTGTCTCAAGGGCATTAACCTTGGCCTCTAGATTACTCGTCCAGTGGCATTACCATTATGCCACCATCTCCCCACTTCCAGGAGCTGCCGGCCAATTACAGGGCCGGCACCTCCTCAGTCGCAGCAGTGGCACCGGGAACCTGCCTCCAGTCTGCTCTGGGGGGTGGGGAGGGGGGGGTGGGTGCAGTGGGAGAACGTAATATTCAGGGCCAAGGCTGACACACCAGTGCAGTACTGAGGGAGAGCTGCACTGTCAGAGGTGCCATCTTTTGGTTGAGATGTTAAACTAAGACCCTGTCTGCCCCCTCAGGTGGATGTAAATGATCCCAAGTCACTATTTCGAAGAAGAGCAGGGGAGTTATCCCCGGTGTCCTGGCCAATATTTATCCCTCAATCAACATCACAAAAACAGATTATCTGGTCATTATTACATTATTATATTGTTGGAGCTTGCTGTGTGCAAATTGGCTGCCGCCTTTTCTACATTATAACAGTGACTACACTTCAAAAATACTTCATTGGCTGCAAAGGGCTTTGGGATGTCTGGTGGTTGTGAACGGCACTATATAAATGCAAGTCTTTCTTTTTTCTTTCTAATGATGTTTTAAAAAGATTGGAAAAAATTGAAAAGATTAAAGGGGGTAAGCAACTACTGTGCTTAACGACTGTTACTAGGATATCTTCCTGATAGATCGCTCATGTTGAGAAGATATGGTGTTTTGTGAGAATAGCAGCATTCTAGGTGTGTTATCTGATGAAACTGAAAAATGCAAAACAAATTTTTATCTTTACATTTTTCTCTCCAAAGGTCAAAGGAGAGATTTCCAAAATATTAAGATCTGCTGACCCTTCTGTTTACTGTAAAGAACAGGATTTTCCATGTCTGAACCCCTCAAGTTATTAACAAACTCCCTGGACTATTACAAAGCAGCAAGCTGTTAAGGTAGAGCTGCTGAACAGCGTGGAAGAGTGCATGACTTACTACCGAGTGCCCAGAAATGTTTGCTTTATTGCACAGTGATCTACGATCTACTCTTGTTTCTATGTTCATTCCTAGGCCTGGCTTACATACCATGTGCTTCAGGAGATAGTGAAGTGGCTCATGCACTTTCTCTCTTTTCTATACCACAAGCTTGTCTTGTCATGCTAGTCCAATAATAGAAGATGCATCAGTAATAGGCAATCAGCAATGCAGTGAAGAAAACGAGCTTTGTGACTCAGATATACATTTCCAGCAGCATGTTATTGGGTGATTTAAGCCAGGTCCCAGAAACAGCTGATTTCCCAGCCCCCTGAGAAAAACAGAACAAACGGAAGCTGGAAAAGTTGATAGCGTGTAGGAGAAACTGAAATTCAGGACACCGACATCTTAATCTTCGATTAGCCAAATTAGATACAAATTTAAGGTTTGCTAATTTTTTTTATTCCATGTCACTGACTGACTGAAATCAGATTAACTGAACTTTGGAAGCATGGGTAATGAACTCTTAGATTGCCCAAAAGGCACCACATTGACCAGTTACACTTTTGTTTGGGAATCCAATGCTTTGTGTACCATTGTCAAGGCAGTCCTTTCACATTGTGGATTCGATCAATTGCAAAGCCATCTTTTAATTAGATTGCCTTCTCATGGACGTTGCTGGGTGCAAGTTGGAATATTGCATTCAAACAATTCAGTGTTTTGTCTCATTGTCACCCTTATTTCCAATTTGGTGGGAAATTAATGAATGAAACAATTATTTTTTTTAAGTTCAAAACTAGTACTACATTTAAGGACTACCTGCAGTTGTGTTGAAAAATGTAACTGTGGGTTATTCCACGGGAAGCTCCTGAGACTGGTACTTTAGGTGAGCAAGTAAAACTTGGAAATAAAAACAAGATATGGATATTGCACACAACTCAGAATTACTGAAAATGTATTCATATTTCTGCCCAAAGAAATGGACAGTCTGTTGTTCCAACTAGAATTCAATTAAAGTTTGCAAATATATAAGCAAAATACCGCGGATGCTAGAAATCCGAATAAAAACAGAGGGCAGCACAGTGGCACAGTGGTTAGCACCGCAGCCTCACTGCTCCAGGGACCCGGGTTCGATTCTGGGTACTGCCTGTGTGGAGTTTGCAAGTTCTCCCTGTGACTGCGTGGGTTTTCGCCGGGTGCTCCGGTTTCCTCCCACAGCCAAAGACTTGCAGGTGATAAGTAAATTGGCCATTATAAATTGCCTCTAGTGTAGGTAGGTGGTAGGGAATATGGGATTACTGTAGGGTTAGTATAAATGGGCGGTTGTTGGTCGGCACAAACCTGGTGGGCCGAAGGGCCTGTTTCAGTGCTATACTTCTAAATAAAAATAAATAAATAAAATACTCAGCAGGTCAGGCAGCATCTGTGAAGAGAGAAACAGAGTTAACATTTCAGTTCAATAACCATTCATCAGAACTGGCAAAGATTACAAATGTAATAGGTTTTGAGCAAGTAAAAGGGGGAACAAGGGAAAGAAGAACATAAGGGATGGTCTGTGATAGGGCAGAGGGCAGGAGAGATCAAATGACAAAAGTGTCATGGAATAAAAGGCAAAGGGAGTGGTAATAGTTGTAGTAAAAGATAAAGCATTTGTCCAGTGTTAATGGCAGAATAATGAACAGCTCCATCTGAAAGCAAAAACATGAAAAACAAGTTTAAGACTGGCACATGGTAAAAAAAACCCAATCAAAATGGGGATCATGATCTGAAATTGTTGAACTCAATGTTGAGTCCAGAAGGTTGTAGAGTGCCTAATCAGTAGATGAGGTGCTGTTCCTCGAACTTGCATTGAGCTTCACTGGAACGCTGCAACAGGCCAAGGACAGAAATGTGGGAGTGAGAGCAGGGTGGTGAATTAAAATGGCAAGAAACTGGAAGTTCGGGGATTGAGTGGAGGTGTTCCACAAAGCAGTCACCCAATTTGCGTTCGGTCTCCCCAATGTAGAGGAGACTGGATTGTGAGCAGTGAATACAGTATACTAAATTGAAAGTACAAGTAAATTGCTACTTCACCTGGAAGGAGTGTTTTGGGGCCTTGGATAGTGAGGAGGTAAAAGGGCAGGTGTCACACCTTCTGCAATTGCATGGGAAGGGGACGAGGTGTTGGGGCAATGGAGGAGTGGGCCAGGGTGTCACGGAGAGAATAGTTCTTTTGGAATGCGGACAGTGCAGGGGAGGGGAAGATGTGTTTGGTAGTGGCATCATGCTGGAGGTGGCGGAGGATGATTCTTCGGGGGGAATTCTTGGTTAAGGAGAAAGGAAGACATATTAGAAGTGCTGTTGTGGAAGGTTGAATCATCAGAACAGATGCGACGGAGATGGAGAAACTGGGAGAATGGAATGGAGTCCTTACAGGAGTAAGGGTGTGAGGAAGTGCAGTCGTGGTAACTGTGGGAATCGCTGGGCTTATAATGAATATTAGTAGACAGCCCATCCCCAGAGATGGAGACAGAGAAGTAAAGGAGGGGAAGTGTCAGAGATGGACTATGTAAAGGTGAGAGAAGGGTAGAAATTGAAAGCAAATTTGATGAAGTTTCCCAGTTTGGGGCAAGAGCAGGAAATGGCACCGATACAATCATCAATGTCATGGAAAAAGTTGGGGGAGGGGCCAGTGTAGGACTGGAACAAGGAATGTTCGACATATCCCACAAAAAGACAGGCATAACTAGGACCCATGCGGGTACCTATAGCAACACCTTTTATTTGGAAGAAGTGAGTGGAGTTGAAGGAGAAGCTGTTCAATGTGAGAACAAATTCAGCCAGGCGGAGGAGGGTGGTGGTGGTGGATGGGGACTGGTTGGCCCTCTGTTCAAGGAAGCCAGGGAGGAAATAGCAGATGCGCTGAGGATGATCTTCAAATCCTCACTAGATACAGGTGAGATACCAGAGGATTGGAGGTCGGTGAACGTTGTACCATTGTTTAAAAAGGGTGTAAGGGATAGACCAAATAATTATAGGCTGGTCAGTCTGACCTCGGTGGTGGGCAAATTATTAGAATCAATTCTGAGAGATAGGATAAACTGTCACTTAGAAAGGCACAGATTAATCAGGGATAGTCAGCATAGATTTGTTATGGGAAGGTCATGTCTTACTAACTTAATTGAATTTTTTGAGGAAGTAACAAGAAAGATTGATAATGGTAGTGCAGTGGATGTTGTCTACATGGATTTTAGTAAGGCGTTTGACAAGGTCCCATATGGCAAACTGGTCAGAAAAGTAAAAGCCCATGGGATATAGGGGAATGTGGTGAGTTGGATCCAAACTTGGCTCAGTGACAGGAAACAAAGGGTAATGGTCGATGGATGTTTTTGCGAATGGAAGGCAGTTTCCAATGGCATTCCATGGGGCTCATTGTTGGATCTCCTGCTGTTTGTGTGTAGTTGACAGTGAAGAGGATAGCTGTAGACTCCAGAATGATATCAATGGTTTGTTTGAGGGAGTGTAAAAAGTGGCAAATGGAATTCAATCCTGACAAGTGTGAGGTAATGCATTTGGAAAGGGCAAACAAAAAAAGGGAGTATACAACGAATGGGAGGATATTGACATTTTGAGAGGGGTAGAGGAAGTGAGAGACCTTTGAGTGCATGTCCACAAGTCCCTGAAGGCGGCAGAACAGGTAGATAAAGTGGTGAAGAAGGCATGTGGAACGCTTTCCTTTATTGGCTGAGGTATAGAATATAAAAGCAGGGATGTAATGCTGGAACTGTATAAAACGCTGGTTAGGCCACAGCTGGAGTATTGCATACAGTTCTGGTCGCCACATTACAAGAAGGACATAATTACTCTGGAGAGAATACAGAGGAGATTTACAAGAATGTTGCCAGGGCTTGAAAATTGCAGCTGTGAGAAAAGAATGGATAGGCTACCGGAGAGGTCAAATTACCAGGGGGCACAGATTTAAGGTGATTGGTAGAAGGATTAGAGGGGACATGAGGAAAAACTTTTTCACCCAGAGGGTGCTGGGTATCTGGAATTCACTGCCCAGATCGATGGTGGAGGCAGAAACCCTCATTTAAAAGGTACTTGGACCTGCACCTGAAGTGCTGTAACCTGCAAGACTATGGACCAGGTGCTGGAAGGTGGGATTAGATTGAGTGGCTAGTTTTTTCAGCTGCACAGACTCTGAATGGCCTCTTTCTGTGCCGCAGCTTTTCTATGGTTCAAGGAAGAAGCGGAGAGCTTTCAGACCGTCCTGTTGGGGGATGGAGTTGTAGAGAGATTGGACATCCATAGTGAAGAGGAGGCGGTTAGGGACAGGAAACTGGACATCATTGAAATGACATAGGACATTAGAAGAGTCGTAGATGTAGGTGGGAAGAGCCTGGACAAGGGGAGAAAATAAGAGTCAAGATAGGAAGAAAATGGCAGAACCCTTACGAGTATTGACAGGCAGAGAGATCTGGGCGTACAGGTCCACAGGTCACTGAAAGTGGCAACGCAGGTGGATAAGGTGGTCAAGAAGGCATACGGCATGCTTGCCTTCATCGGTTGGGGCACAGAGTATAAAAATTGGCAAGTCATGCTGCAGCTGTACAGAACTTTAGTTAGGCCACACTTAGAATATTGCGTGCAATTCTGGTCGCCACACTACCAGAAGGACGTGGAGGCTTTGGCGAGGGTGCAGAAGAGGTTTACCAGGATGTTGCCTGGTCTGGAAGGCATTAGCTATGAGGAGAGGTTGGATAAACTTGGATTGTTTTCACTGGAACGACGGAGGTGGAGGGGCGACATGACAGAGGTTTACAAAGTTATGAGTGGCATGGACAGAGTGGATAGTCAGAAGCTTTTTCCCAGGGTGGAAGAGTCAGTTACTAGGGGACATAGGTTTAAGGTGAGAGGGGCAAAGTTTAGAGAGAATGTGCGAGGCAAGTTCTTTACACAGAGGGTGGTGAGTGCCTGGAACGTGCTGCCGGGGGAGGTGGTGGAAGCAGGTACGATAGCGATGTTTAAGAGGCATCTTGACAAATACATGAATAGGATGGGAATAGAGGGATATGGTCCCCGGAAGTGCAGAAGGTTTTAGTTTAGGCAGGCATCAAGATCGGCGCAGGCTTGGAGGGCCGAATGGCCTGTTCCTGTGCTGTACTGTTCTTTGTTCTTTGAAATACATTCAGTGGAGCAGGAACAGGTTGAAATGATGGGTCTACCAGGACGGTCCTGTTTGTGGATTTTGCGAAGGAAGTAGAAGCGGGCAGATATTGGAGTATGTGATATAGTTTGGTCGCATCTCGTGCTAAGCTGGCTTAAAGAGATAAATGAACAAGGGGTTGCGGGACTATGAAATGGGAAGCTGTAGAGGGAAGATCTCCAGAGGAGATGAGGTCAGTAACAGCCTTGGAGACAGGTGGCTTGATGTTCGGTGGTGGGATCATGGTCCAGGGGGAGGTAGGAAAAAGTGTCTGAGAGTTGGCGCTGAGCCTCTGTAAGATAGAGGTTGGTATGCCAGACAACAACAGCATCATCCTTGTCAAAAGATTTGATCACAATGTTGGGGTTAGACCTGAGAGAACAGAATGCAGCAAGTTCAGAGGGAGAGGTTAGACTGAACGAAGGCAGCAGAGATATTAAGATGGTAATGTCATGCTGGCAGTTCTCAATGAAAAAATCAAGAGTGGGTAAGAGGCCAGAGGGAGGGGTCCAGGTGGATGGAGAATACTGGAGGCAGGTGAATGGGTCTGCTGGTCAGGGAGAGGACCTCTGGCCAAAGAAGTAAGCCCAGACGCGAAGGCGATGGAAATAGAGCTCAACTTCGTGCAGAGCATGAAATTCATTGAGGTGAATTTGCTGATTTAAACCAGTAGCTGGATTCAGCATAAGCAGCACAGTTTTGATTATGAATTGCATTAATAAAGCTGGCATTTAATTGGACTCTAGGTGAACTTTTCTGAAATATGAGCTAACAAGCTGTACCATTGCCAGTTAGCGTGGGTACTGGTACAAATTCTATCAGGATAGCTGCAACAGTTGAAGTGTTAATAATTTCCAAGTTTGTTGATTCTCTGGTTTTTCACAATCCATCTACTGAAAAACTACATAGGAAATATATTTTCCATTACGTATTATGTTTAATAGTGCGACCTGCAAACTGTACAGAATGTGATCAAGGAACAAAATTGTTTGAGACCAACAACTAATTGAGTCAAAGAAGAGTTTGATGAGTTCAAAACGCTTTGCTGTTCAACATTGAGCTATTCAATTTTGAGTTATCTTGGCTATATAATTCCTCATGCAATTTTATCCTAGTGTTCATTCTTGCTGCAGCTAATATTGCTACTGGTCACTGCTGGAACTTCACTAAGTCTTCTACGTCTGTATGCTTTATGTTCTCTGGGATCTACTGTCTTGTGGAATCTCAGATATGGGAGTATGTGATATAGTTTGGTCGTATCTCATGCTAAGATAGCTTAAAGAGCTGAATGAACAAGTGTTGCACATAAGAAACAAAATATCACCATTGTCATCACTTAAAATTGAATAGGAAAGAATGCAACTAATAAAATGAGAGTATTATCAATAATGCTTCTGTCTAATATTTAAAACCATAAACAGAACCACTTATGATATCGACTATTGTCATAAAATATTACGCACAAAATTAGAATAGACTTAATATCCTCTAACTACTTTGTTAAAACTATAAGGGAGATTTCTGCCCATTTGATATTATGTAACTAAATACTATTTCAACTATTTTATTGTCTGTAAGATTTAATTATTATTTGTAAGTCTCTCTTCAATATTATAGTGCTATCAACATCTTAATATTTATCAAATGTAACTTTTGAGGGAAAACTATCTACTAGCAAAAGCTTGTCTATAATATTTCTCCATTTAAAACATTGTCATCAAATCTGGGTATTTGAAAGGCAGGTTTCTGATTGAAATTATCATTTTGTTCGACAAAATTCATGTTTGTAATCACTTAAATGTTTTGTTCTTGTGCAAACTGGGTATATCCTCCAAAAGTAATCAAGGCTTTATTTCATGGTGACAATGATGGGTGTGGTTAGGTCTGTGGACTGTTATTAAAATTGCTTGCTCTGCAGAAGTTGGAAAAGTCACAGGACTGAGCTTACGATGGCAAGGAATTTAGCTAATCAGTGAACCATGAAATATATATTAATTCTGTCCTCATTTAAACAGTTTGAAAGGAGAATCAATGTCCAATGTTTTTATTTCACTAACCCGTCTTCCAATTAGGATTGCTACTAAAAAGGCTGTCTTCCAGAATAAATATATATCAGTACAATGTGGCCGTGTGCCCAGATGTAACAGTAGCTTGTTTAATACTAAATTCAGGTTCTCATGGAGAAGCCATAGATCTTATAGAAAATTCAAATAGAGCAAACCTTTCATTAACCTTGATGTTAGACAACAAACCATTGAATTTTCTTCCATTGCAGACAGGAAATAGTTTTTGGTGCCAGATATGCATTTGCCTTTCTGGTTAACAGTATTAAATAAAAGATTTTCCTAAAGTTGATGCAAGGACATTTATTGGGCAGCAAATGACTCTAATACCATGGTTAAGTATTTGTCATTTTGACTTGCAATGTGCATACATTTCAAACGCATATAGCAGTATTTCTAATGAGACAGCTCCTTGTCAGTTTAACATACCCAAAGACACAATGACTAGACTTGGTGTAACAATTTGCAAAATATCAAAACTGCTACTGTATTTTGTTAAAAATAAGTTAAGACTCATATTCATCTAATTCCCTGGTGATTTATCAAGGAAGTTAACCATGCGTGATGAATAGTTAGATTCTCAGGAAATGTGTCCTCCTGGTGTACTATAGAATTGGAAAGGAATATCCAATAGTGATATTAAGTGCTAGCTTCAAGTCCCACGCTAAGACTTGAACACGTAATCTAGGCTGACCAAGAGAATACTGCATTGTCAGAGGTGCTGTCTTTTGGTTCCGATGTTAATTTGCAGCCCTGTCTGCCCTCTGACGTGAGTGTAAAAGATCCCATGGCAAATTTAAAGAAGAGCAGGGGAGTTCTCCCTGGTGTCCTGGCCAATATTTATCCCTCAACCAACATCACTAAAACAGACTATTTGGTCATTATCTCATTGCGGTTTATGGGACCTTGCTGTTGCGTATTGGCTGCCGTATTTCCTACATTATGGTAGTGACTACACTTCAAAAGTACTTCAATGGCTGTAAAGGGCTTTTGGAGGTCCTGAGGTCATGAAAGGTGCTATACATGCAAGTTGTTTGTTTTATCAAATGCTAAGAAAACATATCTGTCATAGTACTCAACAATCAGAAATCTGATTGAATATTACTTTCAAGTCTTCCCAAGTCACTGGATTACTTACATTCCTCAACTCTTGAAAAGGCATAAACCTTCTTCAGAATTTCAAGTGCCAGGAAGAATTGACATCTGCACAACTATTGGCTTGGAAAACTATCTTCATTACACAGCTCATATTCAGGCCAACAGTCTGTGCTTAGGTTTTCAATATATATCTTGAGTTGTGTACCACTGAGATTAATGGAAGTACTTTCTTGCATTTCCTTACTATGGATAGTCATTTGGTAGTATAGAACTTGAGTATTGCTGAAAATAGGCATATGTTGTTGAAGCTTTTCATCTTGCACTCATCAGGACTATCCGCAAGAATACCAATGTAAGGGAAAACGATGACTTTATACTGTATGAGAAGAGAGTGCTGATTGGTTGGCAAGTGAACTCTGATTGGTAGAGGCTTTGTCATGGAGAATGCACCAGTTTACGGTGACTGACAGTTAACTGCCAAGCTTTGTTCGAAATTTAAACCAGACAGCTTGACTCTGATTGGTCAAGGCATTGCCCTGAGGAATGAACCAGTGAATGGCTGTCATTTGTTTTGTTTAGCTGGAACAGGCACAATGTTTGTATATGTTCTTTCTGTCTGCAAAGAATAGGGCCCTGTGTATTAATGTATGCAGCTTCCAGTCCGTGCAAATGCACCACACTGCAAGTCCTACTGACTATCTTAAATTGGTTGTCAGCGTAATTCTTAGCACACTGAGGATTATTTAGCAAATGTTGTACAATCGCGGAATCACATCTCATGTTGGACACTGTTTTGAGTTTTGCAAGCATGGGCTGTTTGGGTACGGCCTGTACTTTGCCTGTTGCGGACAGCAGAAGGGACGTGTTGAGATCCTTACAGTAGTGAGAAATGATCTTGGCTCAGAAGATCAAGATATAGAATCAGTTTGGGTGAAGATAAGAAATAGCAAGGGAAAGAAGTCGCTGGTGGTCTATAGGTCCTCTAACAGTAGCTACACTGTAGGACATCATATAAATCAAGAAATAATGGGAGCTTATAGGAAAGTACTGCAATATTGTGGGCAATTTGAATCTTCATATAGATTGGATGAATCAAATTGGCAAAGGTAGCCTGGTGGATGAGCTCATAGAGTATATTAGGGCCAGTTTTATAGAACAATACGTTGTGGAACCAACCAGGGAACAAGCTATTTTAGACCTGTTAATGTGTAATGAAACAGGATTAATTCATGATCTCATTGTAAAGGATGCTTTAGGGAAGAGTGATCATAACATGAGAAATTTCACATTCAGCTTGAGGGTGAGAAACCTGTGTCTGAAACTAGTGTCAAACTTAAATAAAGGCAATTACAAAGATATGAAGACAGAGTTGGCTAAAGTGGATTGGGAAAGTATATCAAAATGTAAAATAGTGTATAAGCAGTGGCAGATATTTAAGGAGATATTTCAAAATTCTCAACACAGATATATCCCATTGAGAAAGAGATACTCTATGAGAAGATTGAACAATCCGTGGCCAGCAAAGAAAGTTAAAGATAGTAGCGAATTGAAAGAAAAGGCATACAATGTTGCGAAGATTAGTGGTAGGCCAGAAGATTAGGACAATTTTAGAAACCAGCAAAGGATGACTAAAAAAACAGGAATAAAATAGATGAGAGTAAATGAACAAGAAATATAAACACAGACAGTAAGAACTTCTACAAGTATATAAAAAGGAAGAAAGTAGCTAAAGTAAACATTAGGCCCTTACAGGATGACACTGTAAAATTAAAAATGGGAAACAACAAAATGGCAGAGACTTTGAACAAATATTTTGTATCTGTCTTCACAGTAGAAGATACTAAAAACATCCCAATATTTGTAGAAAATCAGGGGGGAAAAGAGATCGAGGAACTTAAAATAATCATTATCACTAGAGAAAAAAATAGGCAAACTTATGGGACTAAAGGCTGATAAGTCCCCTGGACCTGATGGCTTGCAACCTAGCATCTTAAAAGAAGTGGCTGCACAGATAATGGATGCATTAGTTGTAATCTTCCAAAATTCCCTTGATTCTGGAAAGGTCCCAGCCAATTGAAAAACTGCCAATGTAATACCCCTATTCAAGAAAGGAAGACAGAAAGCAGTTAGCCTAACATCTGTTATTGGGAAAATGTTGGAATCTATTAAGTAAGGAATACAACCACCTCCAGGTTCACTTCCAAGTCACACACCATCCTGACTTGGAAATATATCGCTGTGCTGAAATTCCCTTCCTAAAAGCACTCTGCGAGTACCTTCACTACACAGATTGCAGTGGTTCAAGGAGGTTTACCACTAGCTTCGCAAGGACAATAAATGCTGGGATTGCCAGAGACACCCACATCCCGTGCATGAATAATTAAAAAAAGACCCTTTTTTGTATAGAAGTTGGCTCCTTATTGCTGTAAAAATGACAATAGGTTTTAAAATTTATTGTAAGTAACATAACTCAAAATGAACAGCCTTTTTAAATCAGCAAAATGAGTACTCTGTAACTGTGGTTCATCTAACAAAGCTTTTGTTCAAAATATGGGAGCTTCAAAAGCCTAAACAACTTGTACCCATTGTTTCCTCAGAAATGATGAATATTACAATTCAAAACCAAAATGCACTTTTTTTTTTTAACCTAGTTTATTATAAATCTACGAATTAAATAGAAATTGAAAACTCCAGGCCAGACTTTGAGACAATGAGCTGAATTTTGTCAGCCTTGAAGAAGTCCTGTCGCTGGGATCACAACTGGGAGCCAACCCCATGCCGGTGGACTGTGGGACCCCGGGGCAGCATTTTATCGCCGGTGGCCAGTTAAGAGGCTGCCACCGGAACTGCCATCCAATAGAGCAGGGCAGGCCCTATCAGAGGACTGGCACAGCACCACCACTTGTGGTAGCCCTGCTGAGGTTGCAGCACACAGGAGAGGGTGCCTCGATGTTGAGGCATCCCTGAAGACAGGTAAGCTTTTTTGAAGAAGTTGGGGCCAGACAGGCAGGTTCTGGCACTTGGCGATTGGGGGGGGGACAGCAGAGTGGGAGGTGGGGTTCTTGCAGCGAAGGTGCTTTAGGCGCGGGGGTGGCCATTGCCACTGGGGGGCCCTCCGTGGGCCATGGAGCAGCCATCAAGGTAGGCCCCACAGGAACCCCATGGGAGGACGCAAGGGTTTACCTGGAGATCTCCTCACGCAGCAGTGGTCCTTCCCGACGCCAGTAAGATGCTGGCAGGGATGAGAGCTGGCCCTTAATTGGGCAACTGGATGGCCGTGCCGCTGAGTTTCCCACCACTGGCAATATGCTGTGGCGGCAGGAAGGCAACAGGTTTCCCTCCAGATGCCTTCCCCTGCATATTACTAGCCCTCCTGACTCCCAGTCCATCGCCATTGGGCTGGGAAATTTCAGCCGGTTGCTTCTTTGCTTTAGAATTTGACAGAATTATCAGTGTAAAGCAAATCGGAGCTGAGCTAAGCTGAAGCAGTACCAGTTTCTTCCACTAGGAAGAGCTAATTACATAGTTCACAGAGGGCCTTGAAATGAAGAACTGCATTGCAGTTCTCCAATATTAAATGGTTCCTGTAAAATGCCTAAGTACCTGGACAATTTCAGAGCCAAGCATCCAAGACAATATATGCAACAACTCTTCCCTGAAATTAATGGATTGTTTTCCTGTGTTACATATTTTAGCATTTAGAAAAAGCACCCACCACCCAGTGGGTAAAGCATTGCATGGCGTGGCCCTGATCTATACAGATCAGGATAGCTAAATGTTCAATCGATGGTCTTTGCATATTTAGCCAACTTCAGCTGTGGGAGGGGCACTAAGAGTACGATAATTCTTAGCTGGGGGTGGGGGAGGGGGGCTGTGTGTGTATTAAATATAAATTAGCCAAGGTGCCAGTCCTGATTGCTGTCTAATGACTTGTATGCTAATTTGTTTTTTAAAAAAATATGTCCTGATTGGTAAGACATCGTAAAATACAAACTTTTTATACAAACTACTATTGTTCGGGTCAATAATTCCATTTAATACCACAAAGATTTCTATTTTCAGATTTATTTCATCTATTTGTACAGTTACATGATGTACAGGTTGATGTTAAAAATGCCAGAAATTACATCCAATCGCATCAAAGAATTATCAAATAAATGGAATTACAAGAATTATAGTATTACAAGAAAGCACATGGAGCAGTATGTAAATAAAGGGTGACACTGGAGTATTAAAATGTGACGTCTGTATTCTTCCCACCTTGAAGATGTGCAGAGAAACAATAGTGTACCTTAGCTCTGAGATCCAAGTTGCGATAGCTGAAGGGCAGAAAAAGCACCAGTTACATATCAGTGTGGAAGGGCATGGCAGGAGCAACAACAGGGCTATCTGGTTACTAAACACCAAAAGACACAAGCCACAGACAGAGTTAAGTGATTCTACAACCAACTGATAGGGCTACAGAATTTTGGTCACATCACATCCAGTTGAGACTAGTGGTGGAGAATTGGGCAACTAATGGGAGGACTGTCCATGGACATTCTCATCCTCCATCATAGGAGGGCCCAGAACACGTGCAAGAGACAAGGCTGAAGCATTTGCAAAAAGCGTTAAGCCAAAAGTAAAGTGTATGGTTCTCCTTAGCCTTGGCCCGAGGACCCAGCATGTTATATGCCAGAGTCCAACCAATTCAGTTCAGTCCATGTGACATTAAGAACTAGACACAGCAAAGGCTATGGTCCCTGACAACATCCCAGCTGTAGTGCTGAAGATCTGCACACTAGAACTAGCTATTCCACTGCATCTATGACACTGGCATCTTCCCGCTAATGTAGAAAATTGCCCAGATACATCCTCTGTAAAAGCAGGAGAAATCTAACCCAACCAATTACATTATCAGTGACTCTTCAATCATAAGTAAAGTGATGGTCAGAATCATGAATAGCGCCATCAAGTAACATATGAGGACCTGCCCTTGACATCAAGGTAGTAAGTAACCAAGTACAGCACCGCACCAAGGAGGCTTGCAAAAATTGAGATCAATGGGTGGCACAGTGGCGCAGTGGTTAGCACCACAGCCTCACAGCTCCAGCGACCCGGGTTCAATTCTGGGTACTGCCTGTGTGGAGTTTGCAAGTTCTCCCTGTGTCTGTGTGGGTTTTCGCCAGGTACTCCGGTTTCCTCCCACCACCAAAAGACTTGCAGGTTGATAGGTAAATTGGCCATTATAAATTGCCCCTAGTATAGGTAGGTGGTAGGGGAATAGAGGGACAGGTGGGGATGTGGTAGGAATATGGGATTAGTGTAGGATTAGTATAAATGGGTGGTTGATGGTCGGCACAGACTCTGTGGGCCGAAGGGCCTGTTTCAGTGTTGTATCTCTAAAAAAAAAAAAATGGGAAAAGCCTCCATGGGTGGGACTCACTTCTGACACAGGAAGAAGGTCGTACTTGCTGGAGGTAAATAATCGGAGCCCCAGGACATCCCTGCCGGTGTTCTTCAGGGAAGGAAGCTTGGTTCATTTATCTCCAGCTAATGAGCTTCATTGCATCAGAAGATCAAGAGTAGGAGAGTTTGCTGATGATTCTGCAGTGTTAAATTCTATCAAGAATCCTTCTAATAATGAAGCAGCCCATATCAGCCTACAGCAGAACTTGCACTACAGCCAAGTTTGGTCTGACAAGTGACAGGTATCATTTGTGCTAAGTTCCAAGTGACGACTATCTCCAAGAGAGGGCTTAACCACCTCCACCTAACATTCAACAGCATACCATTCAAGCAGAAACTTAGCTGGACCCATTAAAAATAAATTAATTATCTCCAAGCACTTTTTATGTCGATATACATATTTAAATATTGATAGCATAAATCATTAACTGACTTTTTTAATTGAATCTCAGAACCAATTATGGTTACATAAATCACGTGATTGTCTACTCTTTTAATCAATACCACACACTATTACCAAATAAATAAAATACAGTACCTGCTTCAGGAATTGACCAGCATTGAACAGCTCACTGCAGCCATATACCACATGTTTACCAGGTTTACTCTGAATAAAAGCAGAAGAAATTAATTTACTCCCGAGTATAATACAAGGAATTAAACCTGAATTGAGGCCATGCGTCAAACTTCTCAATAAGTTGCATAGCTAAAATTACTGTCTGAACATGAGCTAAACATAAGATTCCACTAACATTTATACCTTTTCAATTATATTCTTTTGAAAAGTATTCAGAAAATCCTCATATCTGAATGTTTTACTCACCAATATTGTAGTGTCAAAAGATCTTCCTGTACTTTAATGCATACTCAGTTGATGATGCCTCATATGCTAAAGCACACAACTTAACATAACCCACCACTTAAAAAAAAAAATACTTCCCTGCAGACAGTACTGTGCAGAATCTGGAGTTTGGAAATGCTGGGTTGTATAGGGCAAACTGGCGCAGAGTTCATATATGAAATCACTGGGGTGGGGGAGCTATTCTCTGTCCAGACACACTCCAACATCACCAAGTCCACAGCTGACAGACACCACAGATCCCTCTTCTATGCACTGCCAAAACCTATGCAACTCTCTATACTGCACCCAGGTTCTAGGATCCTCCACCCGGTGTTATCATGAGACCATGTACGGTACCACCTATCTGCAAAGTTGTAAAGATACAGGCATCGGCATGCCCAGCACACTGTTTCCTTAAAACCAATTAGGCCAGACATTAATCATATGATACAAAAACAAGAAATGCTGGAATCACTCAGCAGGTCTGGCAGCATCTGTGCTTTTATTTTATTAATCATATGATACTTGGAGGATGTGGAATGAAAATTAACACTATTATTGCAGGAATAAATTTACTCCAATATCAGGAATAGCTTTCCCACAGAAACATTAACACATAAGAACATAAGAAATAGGAGCAGGAGTCGGCCATTTGGCCCTTCGAGCCTGCTGCGCCATTCAATATGGTCATGGCTGATCTTTTACTTCAATTTCACCTTCCTGCACTATTTCCAAATCCCTTAATAACCAAAGGTTTACCAATCTCAATCTTGAATATACTCAATGTCTGAGCATACACAGTTATCTGGGGTAGAGAATTTCAAAGACTAACAACTCTCTGAGTGAAGGAACTTCCCCTCACCTCAGTCCTAAATGGCTGACCCCTTATTCTGAGACTTTGACCCTTAATTCCAGATTCCTCAATCAGGGAAAACATCCTCCCAGCATCTACCCTGTCAAGCCCCTTAATAATTTTATATACTACAATGAGATCAACTCTCATTCTTCTAAACTCTCGGGAAAATACGCCTAGTCTACACACTCTCTCCTCATAGGACAATCCCCTCATCCCAGGAATCAGTCTAGTGAATCTACACTGCACACCCTCTTAGAAAGTATATCCTTCTTGAGGTAATGAGACTAAAACAGTACACAGTACTCCAGGTATAGTATCACCAAGGTCCTATATAATTGCATAAGAGTCTTTTATTCTTGTAGAGTCATAGAGTTATACAGCACAGAAACAGGCCCTTTGGCCCATCGTGTCTGTGCTGGCCATCAAGCACCTAACTATTCTAGTCCCATTTTCCAGCACTTGGCCCGTAGCCTTGTATGCTATGGCATTTCAAATGCTCATCTAAATACTTGTTAAATGTTGTGAGGGTTCCTGCCGCTACCACCATTTCAGATAGTGTATTCCAGATTCCAACCACCCTCTGGGTGAAAATGTCTTTCCTCAAATCCCCGATAAACCTCCTGCCCCTTACCTTAAATCTATGCCCCTGGTTATTGACCCCTCCTCTAAGGGAAAAAGTCTCTTCCTATCTAACCTATCAATGCCCCTCATAATTTTGTATACCTCAATCATGTCCCCCCTCATCCTTCTCTGTTCTAAGGAAAACAACCCTAGCCTTTTCAGTCTCCATAGCTGAAATGCTCCAGCCCAGGCAACATCCTGGTGAATCTCCTCTGCACCCTCTCAAGTGCAATCACATCCTTCCTATAGTGTGGTGCCCAGAACTGTAAAAAGTACTCCAGCTGTTACTCCAATCTCTTTGTAATAAAGGCTAACATGCCATTTGCTTTCTTAATTGCTGTACCCTCCATGCTAAGTTTCTGTGATTTGTGTACAAGGTCCCTCTGAATACCAACATTTCCCAGTCTATCACCATTTAAAAAAAAATTCTGCTTTTCCATTTTTACCAGCAAAGTGGATAATTTCACATTTCTCCACATTATATTCCATCTGCCACATTCTTGCCCACTCACTTAACCTGTCTAGATCCCTTTGCAGTCCTTTTGCATCACTGTAACAGCTTACTTTCCCACCTAACTTTGTATCATCAACAAATGTGGATACATTACACTCGGTTCCCTCATCTAAGTCATCAACATAGATTGTAAATAGCTGAGGCCCAAGCACTGATCCCACTAGTTCTGGCCTGTGAACCTGAAAATGACCTAGTCTTTGTTTTCTGTCCATTAACCCATTCTCTAATATACTATAATACCCCCAATCCTGAGTCCTAATTTTGTGTAATAACCTCTTGTGTGACACCTTATCGAATGCTTTTTGAAAATCCAAATATGTTCTATTCACTGGTTCCCCCTTATCTACTCTGCTAGTTACAACCTCAAATACGATTTCCCTTTCATAAATTCATGTTGACTCTGCCCAAACATATGATTTTTGAAGTGTCCTGTTATCATGTCCGTAATAACAAATTTGAACATTTTCCCTGCTATTCATGTCAGGCTAACTGGCCTATAGTTCCCAATTTCCTCTCTGCTTTCCCTTGACCTCTGTTTATTCCTATTTGCTGCCCTATTTTAAATTTTTACATTTTAATTTTGGCTTATGAAATGAGAGTATGAGTTTATCTGTGGCCCTGGAAGTGTTTATTGGTAGATTGCCTTTTTGAATATTTCAGATGACTTGTCCCCTAAGATTTTTTCCCTTGATTAAGAATAGTCTAAGAAACTATACATCAAAGAATGAAATTGGCAAATCTGACCATCACCAATGATACAAGTTTATCACATGGTGCTCCTTGTACATATGCATCCATTTTTGTGTCTAACAGAGCAGATCAATACCAGATTTCCAGTTATAAAGCAACTCATACCAGCTATTATACAGTAATACTGATAACTGAAAGTTTCTTAACTAATGCAGTTTTAAGCATACTACTTTGTACACCACTCTTGTTGTGCAAATGGCTTGTTCAAACAACCTGCATTATAAATGGTTTCAATGGAATGCTGCAATTGTATCAGAATGCTAATTTGCCCAACATAATCCTGATGTTGAGATAATCCTGAATTCTGTGCATTCTCCCATCTGTACTGCCTTGAGTCAAGTTCGAAATTCAATGACCTCAATTTAAACTAATTAGCTTCATGCCTGCTTTCAATTATTTTAAATATACTCTTACATTGAAACCGAAGGACATCCCAAACAGCTGAATACTATGCCTGAATTCATCGGGCTGGATTTTGTGAATGGATGACACTCACCACTCAATGCACTTACAGCTGGCCATAGACTGTAAGTGAGCTTTTGTGTGGCAATTTACAGTAATTAGAGAGCATGGCGCGATCTACAGGGGATGATCTGTATGAGCAAGCAACAACACAACTCTTAGACCAAACAGCTTACAGAGATATGCAGGGCTGAATTTTATGGGCCTCCAAACAACAGGAAAGGAGGCAGGGGGCCCATAAAATTGCGTGGGAAGGCAGGGATGGCGTGCCTGTCATCTTCCCGATGCCTTCGAATTTACTCTAGCGTGAAGAAGGCCGAGGACAGCCTTCCCTCTCCAAGCCAACTGAGGCCCTTAATGGCCACTTAAGGGCATCTTCCTGCCTCCACCTCAATTTTGTTGAGGGCGGAGGGGCCCGTCGCCATGGGAAAAGACCACCAGGTAGAGCCTGGTGACCTCCAAGCAGCAATGGCTGATACCTTGGGAAGAAACCAGCCCCCCCACCCTGTTGCCGCCGGCTATTCTTAATCAAGGAAAAAAATCTTAGGCGACAAGCCATCTGAAATATTCAAAAAGGCAATCTACTAATAAACTCTTACAGGGACACAGATAAGCTAATACCCTCATTTCATAAGCCAAAATTAAAATGTAAAAATTTAAAATAGGACAGCAAATAGGAATAAATAGAGGTCAAGGGAAAGTAGAGAGGAAATCGGGAACTGTAGGCCAGTTCGCCTGACATGAATAGCAGGTACTGCAGAGCTGCCGGCCTTCCGACTGGCTGGCAGCTCTGGAGGCAGGAGCTCGTCCCTTAAAGGAATGGTGTCCCTGACAGCGGGCAGTTAATTGCCTGCCCGTTGTGAAATCAGACCGATGGTCCAATGGAGAGCCGAGGTGGGGTTTCCCCCCACCTTCCTGCCCACCACTGGGACCCCCGTTGTTGGAATAGAATCCGGCAAACAGAGACTATATCAAGAAGTGCAAGTTAGAATATTTAATTTAATGTAAAATTATGTACAGAAAGTAAAATAGAGGGAAAGATGGTATTGAGAGATAAAAGAGGCAAAGAAAAAGTAAAAAAAACATTCAAAAGTCCAACAATAATTACAGAATTACAGAATTGTTACAGCACAGGAGGCGGCCATTCAACCCATTGTATCTGCACCGACTCTCCTAATCAGCAATTCACTTAGTGCCATTCCCCTGTTTTCTCGTCGTAACCCTGCACATTCTTCCTTTTCATATAACAGTCTAATTCCCTTTTGAATGCTTCAATATAACCTGTCTCCACCACACTCTCAGGCAGCGTATTCCAGACATTAACCACTCGCTGCGTGAAAAAGTTTTTCCTCACGTTGCTTTTGCTTCTTTTACCAATTACTTTAAATCTGTGCCCTTTCATTCTTGATCCTTTCACGAGTGGGAACAGTCTCTCCCTACTTACTCTGTCCAGACCCCTCATGATTTTGAACACATCTATCAAATCCCCTCGCAGCCGTCTCTTCTCCAAGGAAAACAATCCTAACTTCTCCAATCTGTCTTCATAACTGAAGCTCCTCATCCCTGGAACCATTCTCGTGAATCTTTTCTGTACTCTCTCCAATGCCTTCAAGTCTTTTCTAAAGTGTGACGCCCAGAACTGGATGCAATACTCCAGCTAAGGCTGAACTAGTGACTTATACAAGTTCAACATAACCTCCTTGCTCTTCTACTCTATGCCCCTATTAATAAAGCCCAGGATACCATTTGCTTTATTAACCACAATCTCAACCTGTCCTGCCACCTTCAATGACTTATGCACGTATACACCCAGGTTCCTATCACTCAGCCAATTTCGTATCCATGTTGCCACTGTCCCTTTTATTCCATGAGCTATAACTTCGCTCACAAGTCTGTTGTGTGGCACTGCATCAAATGCCTTTTGAAAGTTCATGTACATCACATCAACTGAATTGCCCTCATCAACCCTCTCTCACCTCCTAAAAAGACTTCAGCAATTAAAATCTGAAGGAATGACACGCCACACTTATAAGTTAATTTTCAGTGCCAGAGACGTTGCTAGGCAGTAATTAGCACACACCATGCCATTAAAAATCACTTACACTTGAATGGACAATGCTGGTGTGTTTAACAGCTATCTATCGCGTAAATACCAGACCTCATGCCATCATGTGCTTGAATGCCGAATCTCTCTGCGTGATACTGGTGTAGTGAAGTTTGCGGAGGAGCATGGTAAATCCAAAAGCGACTTCCTGATTTTCACATTTAATTGCACATGCGTGGACCCTGGAAGCTGCTGTCCAATTTATTCCTTAGTAACAATGGCTTCACCATTATTCCTACTGCAAAATCTGGGCCATTGGTTATCACAGCATGTCCTAATACTTACAATTTGTTCAAGGACACAGTTAAGCATTACTATTTTTACTTTGTGTGCTATATGTGGATGCATAAGAATATAAGAACATCTGGAAAAGGCACACTGAAATTATTCATTTTTCAGAATAGGTAGAATATGGCATATTACACACTCCGCCCAAAGAGTTCAGCTGCAGGTATAACTTTTTAGTTTGAATTTCTCTGACCCACGAAAAGTAATAGTG
Organism: Heterodontus francisci; assembly: GCF_036365525.1. Taxonomy (NCBI): domain Eukaryota; kingdom Metazoa; phylum Chordata; class Chondrichthyes; order Heterodontiformes; family Heterodontidae; genus Heterodontus; species Heterodontus francisci. The sequence goes on from NC_090379.1 coordinate 76,636,265, forward strand.
GATGTTCAGGATACCAATGTAACATTAAAGCCTACAAACTGAATTGAATTCCAAAGACAGCACCTGCTGAATGCAGGCTTCATTATTTTCTGTGATCATTTACAGAATCACAGAATAATACAGTGCAGAAGAGGCCCTTCGGCCCATCGAGTCTGCACCGATGCATTAAAGACACCTGACCTGCCTACCTAATCCCATTTGCCAGCACTTGGCCCATAGCCTTGAATGTTATGACGTGCCAAGGGCTCATCCAGGTACCTTTTAAAGGACGTGAGGCATCTATACTAGTCCTTATAACCTCAAATCATGTTCTTAACCAGATATTTAAACAGTTTTTTTAATAAAAAGTAATATTTCAACACGATATTAACTGCTTTTGCTGTTACCATCATGACAAAGAAATTAAAAAAAAAAAATTTAACTTTGCCCAAGGCTAGTTCATTTTGTACTCTTTCTGCAATCACAGTTCCCCTTTATCTTTCTTGACAATTGAAACTAGTTCAGCTCTGTGGGTCTCGCTTCATAATTTCATTAGCCCTGAATTTATCCTAGGCACACTTCTCTCTACTTCCTACAATAGAAACATAAAAAATTTATAGCACAGGAGGCCATTCGGCCCATTGCATCTGTGTCAGATGAATAGCTATCCAGCCTAATTCCACTTTCCAGCTCATAGTCCGTAGTCATGTAGGTCACAGCACTTCAAGTGCATATCCAAGTATTTTTTAAATGCAATGAGGGATTCTGCCTCTACCACCCTCTCAGGAGTGAGTTCCAGACCCTCACCACCCACTGGGTGAAAATATTTCTCAACTCCCCTCTGATCCTTCTGCTAATTACTTTAAATTTATGCCAGCTGGTTACTGGCCACTCTGCTAAGGGAAATAGGTCCTCCCTATCAATTCTATCGCGGCCCCTCATAAATTTATACACATCAATTACGTCTCCTCTCAGCCTCCTCTGTTCCAAAGAAAACTACCCCAGCCTATCCAATCTTTCTTCATAGCTGTAATTCTCCATTCATGGCAACATCCTCATAAATTTCCTCTGTACCCTCTCCAGTGTGACCACATCTTTTCTGTAATGTGACCAGTTAATTGTATATAGTACTCTTGCTGTGACCTAAGTAGTGCTTTATACAGTTCTAGCATAACCTCTCTGCTCTTACGTTCTTTGCCTCAACTAATAAAGTCAAGTATCTTATATGCCTTCTTAACCACCTTATCCACCTGTCTTGCTATCTGCAGAGATGTGTAGACATGTGTAGGTCCTTCTGTTCCTCTACACTTCTGAGTATTGAACCATTTATTGTGTATTCCCTTGCCTTGTTTGCCTTCCCAAATGCATTACCTTACACTTCTCTGGATTGAATTCCGTTTGCCACTTTTCCTTTCACCTATATTGTATCTATTTGGTTTGGCTCTTATCTTGTCAACTAGCATATAAGATGAAGTGCAAAACTGCAAGTGTCCATAGCACTTTTTATAAAAACACAGTTCAGGAATTTTACAGTGTAAACTGTTGCATCACTAACATGTTGGGTGGGGTGTGGGGGAGGAAAAGTGAGGGGATGAAGAGTACTTCTTTTTTTCCTCTTCCAATTTTCTCCAATGCTCCTTCTCTGCTAAAGACAATGACTCATTTCTGGGGTACCATTCTAGAAGTAGTGTAGCCCTCTGCACCCTCTCTAACCAGCCATTTTACATCCGAGTCTGTACGGTGGCTATTTTATGGCAGCTGAACCTGCTCTCATTTTCTGTGAGCATTTACATCTATACTACACTTCCTGAAGGGGTAACTGGGATAACTATAAAGAATAGAAATATGGAACACATTACTGCAGGAGTTCCTCAGGGTCGTGTGCTAGGCCCAACCACCTTCGGCTGCTTCATCAATGACGTTCCCTCCATCATAAGGTCTGAAGTGGGGATGTTTGCTGACGATTGCACAATGTTCAGCACCATTCACGACTCTTCAGATACTGAAGCAGTCTGTGCCCATACGCAGCAGGACGTGGACAACATTCAGGCTTTGGCTAATAAGTGGCAAGTTACATTTGCACCACACAAGTGCCAAGTGATGACCATCTCCAACAAGAGAGAATCCAACCAGCTCCCCTTGACATTCAATGGCATTACCATCGCTGAATCCCCCACTATGAACATCCTGGGGGGTTCCATTGACCAGAAACTGAACTGAACCAGCCATATAAGTAATGTGGCTACAAGAGCAGGTCAGAGGCTGGGAATTTTGTGCGAGTATCTCACCTCCTGATTCCTCAAAGCCTGTTTGCTATCTACAAGGCAAAATTCAGGAGTGTGATGGAATACTTTCCACTTGCCTGGACGAGTGCAGCTCTAACAACACTTAATAAGCTTGACACCATCCAGGACAAAGCAGCTTGCTTGATCGGCATCCCATCCACCACCTTAAACATTCACTCCCTCCACCACAGTGGCAGCAATGTGTACCATCTATAAGATGCACTACACCAACACACCAAAGTTCCTTCGACAGCACCTTCCAAACCCACGACCTCTCCCACCTAGAAGGACAAGGGCAGCAGATGCATGGGAACACCACCACCTGCAAGTTCCCCTCCAAGCCACACTGTGGGTGTACCTCTTCTTTGGCCTCCTTATCTCGAGAGACAATGGATAAGTGCCTGGAGGTGGTCAGTGGTTTGTGAAGCAGCGCCTGGAGTGGCTATAAAGGCCAAATCTAGAGTGACTGGCTCTTCCACAGGTGCTGCAGAGAAATTTGTTTGTCGGGGCTGTTACACAGTTGGCTCTCCCCTTGCGCCTCTGTCTTTTTTCCTGCCAACTACTAAGTCTCTTCGACTCGCCACACTTTAGCCCCGTCTTTACGGCTGCCCGCCAGCTCTGGCGAACGCTGGCAACTGACTCCCACGACTTGTGATCAATGTCACAGGATTTCATGTCGCGTTTGCAGACGTCTTTAAAGCGTACCTACACCACATGGATTGCAGCTGTTCAAGAAGGTGGCTCATCACCACCTTCTCAAGGGCAATTAGGGATGGGTAATAAATGCTGGCCTAGCCAGCAACGCTCATATCCCGTGAAAGAATAAAAAAATTCTCCTCCATAATCCAGGGACATGTTCTGGATTAACTGACTCAGCATGGATCAGAGTTTGAACGTGGGAGCTTCTTGGGTCCTGGAATGGCAGTGGGCCTTTTCAATGTGCCATGGGGGAAATATGAGATGAGAACACAGGAAACGCATGATGGCTGATAAAGTGAGACGTGGTAGAGTGGCAGGAGGCTCATGTGGAGCATAAACACCGGCAGAGATCAGTTGAGCCAAGTGACTTGTTTCTGTGCTGTAAAATGTATTGTAATTTGGCACAGGGTGCAAAAGATAGATTTTTAAAAAAATCTTGTTTTTGGAAGCAAAACATAAAAGAAATGGCAACTATAACCAACAGGATGGTAAAGATGTCAAGCTTTATAAAAATGATTTGCCAAGTTGGATATCACGGTTGTAGGTTTGCATCAATGATCTGCAAACTCTGTGATGTACTTTGTGTCTGTAATGCTGTTGTGAAGAGGTGTCAAGCAGAGGACAGGTAGTTTGGCAGCAGCACAACCAAGTAAAGCACTATGCATTATTAAGAACTGATCTTTATAGTTATAAGTTTTCAATTACTCAGTCGCTCAGACTAGGCTGATCAGTGCCAGTCTACAACCAAGTCTGTTCATAGGATCATAGGAAATAAAGCCTGGCTCAGGTATAAAATTAAAACCTAACCAAGGCCCGACCTGACCACAGCCAACCCGAGCCCGAGCCCTTTAATTTTTTTTTTGCGTCTGACCCGACCCGACACGAATCTCCTTCATTTGTTCGGCAGCAGGCTATTCCTGTAGCTGGACTTGTGAGGAATCATGGGTAAGCCTGATCCTGTGACTTCCCGGAAGCAGTGTCCAGCCCGACCCAACCCGAGCCCGAATGCTGGACTTGGAATTTCGACCTAAACCTGACAGGTCTAGTCGGGTTCGGGTCGGGTAGCCAGGCTTTAATAGGAAATAAGAGGAGTAGGCCATTCGGCTCGTTGAGCCTGCTCCGCCATTCAAAAGATCATGGCTGTTCATCTACCTCTATACCATTTTTCCTCACTATCCTCATATCCCTTGATGTCATTAGTATCCAGATATCTATCGATTTCTGTCATGAACATGCTCAATGATTGAGCTTCCACAGCCCTCTGTGGTAGAGAATGTCACAGATTCACGACCCTCCGATGTCACACCCTGTAGCAATTTTCTAAGTTTCACTGAGATCACCTCTCATTCTGTGAAACACTAGAGAATACAGGCCCAGTTTCTGCAATCTCTCCTCATAAGACAATCCCACCATCCCAGGGATTAGTCTGGTGAACCTCCGTTGCACTCTCTCTATGGCAAGCATATCCTTCCTTAGATAAGGAGACCAAAACTGTACACAATACTCCAGATGAAGTCTCACCAAGGCTTTATACAATTGCATCAATACATCTTTACTCCTGTACTCAAATCCCCTTGCAATGAAGGCTAACATACCATTTGCCTTCTTAATTACTTACTGCACCTGCATACTAGCTTTTAGTGACTCATGAACAAGGACACCCAGCTCTTTTGTGACATCAACACTTCCCAACCTCTCACCATTTAAGAAATACTCTCTGCCTTTCTGCCAAAGTGGATTATTTCACACTTATTCACAATATACTCTGCCATGTTCTTGCCCATTCACTTAGCCTATCCAAATACACTTGAAGTCTCCTTGCATCCTCCTTACAAATTACATTCCCTCCTAGTTTTGTGTCATCAGCAAATTGGAAAAATTCCAAGTGATCCCATATCCAAATCATTTATATAGATTGTGAATAGTTGTGGCTCAACCACTGATCCTTGCGATACCCCACTAGTAACAGCCTGCCATCCTGAGAATGACCCATTTATTCCTACTCTCTGCTTCCTGTCTATTAACCAATTCTCAATCCATTGCAGTATATTACCCCCAATCCCATGTGCTCTAATTTTGTTTACTAATCACCTGTGTGGGACCTTATCAAAAGCCTTCTGAAAATCCAAATACACCACATCTACTGATTCTCCTTTATCTATGCTACAAGTAACAACCTCAAAAAACTCCAATAGGTTTGTCAAACATGATTTTCTTTTCATAAATCCATGTTGACTCTGCCCAATCACATCATTATTTTCCAAGTGCTCAGTTGTCTCATCCTTTATAATAGATTCTAACATTTACCCTACTACTGACGTCAAACTAACAGGTCTGTAGTTCTCCATTTTCTCTCTCGCTCCGTTCTTAAATAGTGGGGTTACATTTGTTACTTTCCAGTCTGCAGGAAACCTTCCAGAATCTATAGAATTTTGAAAGATAACCATCAATGCATCTACTATCTCTATCGCCACCTCGTTCAATACTCTGTGATGTAGCTTTTCTGGTCCAGGGGATTTATCAACTTTCAATCCAATTAATTTTTCGAGTACTACTTCTTTATTTATACTAATTACTTTCAGTTCCTCATTTTCACAAGTCCTTTGGTTCCCTATTATTTCTGGGAGATTTTCTGTGTCTTCCTCCGTGAAGACAGACACAAAGTCTTTGTTTAGTCTCTCTGCCATTTCCTTATTCTCCACCACAAACTCTCCAGTGTCCGCCTGCAATGGACCTACATTTGTCCTTGCTAATCGTTTTCACATACCTAAAGAAGCTTTTACAGTCTGCCTTTATGTTTCTAGCTAACTTGCATTCATAATCTCTTTTCCCTTTCTTTATCAGTTTCTTAGTCCTCCTTTGTTGGACCTAAATTGCTCCCAATCTTTGGGTTTACAACTTTTTCTGGCGACTGTATACACCACTCCCTTTGACCCAATGTTGTGCTGATTTAATACCATGTTGTTAATCTAACCTCCCATAATAGGGTCCTACTTATTAGTCTACTCATAGTGAATTTTGACAGCTGTTCCTGGCACATTTGTGCTAAAATGCCAGTTCCGATACCAGCAAATCTCTTGAATTTCATGCCTGAAGTTTATTTACATATAAACTAAAGTCTGAAGGTTACCTACAAATTGCTGGCTAACATCTCAAGATACAGCCTTCTTAAATTGATGTCAATCATAGCAAGTTGTGAAGTTTTATAAATTTCTCCAGTTCTGTTGAAGGATCTACATCTGAATTGCTAACTTATCTGTTCTCACCACAGATGTTGCCTTAGCTACTAGGTGCTTTCAGCATTTTCTGTGTTTAGGAAATGTTATGTAAGTCTCAGCCATGGCTCAGCTGTTAGCATTTTTGTCTCTGAGACAGAAGATTGTGGGTTCACAACACAACAATCTAGGCTGACACTCCAGTGCAGTACTGAGCTGCTGTAAGTGCCCTCTTTCAGATGTTAAATCGAGACCCTGTCAGTTGGACATAAAAGGTTCCATGGCATTGTCCTGGCCAATATTTATCCTTCAATCAACATCTCAAAAAATAGATTATCTGGTCATTATCACACCGATGTCTACGTGAGCTTGCTATGTGAAAATTGGCTGCCATGTTTCCTGCATTACAACAGTGACTACACTTCAAAAGTACTTCATTGGCTGTAAAGCATTTTGGGATGGCCTGAAGCAATATAAATGCAAGTATTTCTTTCTTTGTCTGTATCTATCTGTAGTACAACCACTGACATTTCATAATGTTACAAGGGTATAATTTTTCAGCCAATCATGACCAGAAATTTTAAACAATTTCATCTCCACCTTGTTGGAAAAGTGGCACTGTTATAGATATGACCATAAAGACAGCTCAAAGACTACAGACATCAATTTGACAATTTAAAACTAATTTGTTATCACTGATAAAAAAAGTTAGTGAGAACCTTCGACTTATTTAACATTAAACTCACATATAAAATTCCATTCTATGGTGCCACAAGTAAATTAATTTACATTTTCTTATGCCAATGCTGTTTCCTTCCTATTCCAAATGAAAGAAAACTATCTTCATTATTTTCAGATTCAGAAACCAACATGTATATTTTAATAAATGCCTTGCCTGCTTCCAACTAGATCTTGAATTGACAGCATTATACCTTCCAGAAATCCAAATACAGATGAGGAAGCCCATTTGATTCCTGTAGCTCATCCATCCATTGAGACATGCAATTTACATCACAAGATCTAAGTACCCATTAAATGATCCAGAGTTTCTTACCCCATTACCCTTCCCGAAAGTCAATTCTAGGCATTGATCACACAAAGAACTGCTTCCTGACATCAGTTCTGAAAGTTTTTAGAACTAACTTGCATGCATGTCTCCTTATGCTATGGTCATGGTTTAACTTGAAGTGCCTTTATAAGCTTCTCCCTCAGTCTGCTCCATTCAAGGCTAAAAGGTCTGAGTTTCTTTAACCTTTCCTCATCACTCAATCCTTTGACAATATGGATCTGCCTTCTTGTCCTCTGCCATGCACCTTCATATTTTTGTCTATTTTCAAATATTGTCAAGGTTCTTCCATAATTCCATAGCTGTTTTATCAAACTCTAATGAGCCTCCTAGCTTAGCATCATCTGAAAATCTGACCAACTTACATTATGTTCTGAATTTATTTTTATTCTTTTCATGGAATGTGGACGTTGCTGGCAAGGTCATCATTTGTTGCCCATCCCTAATTGCCCTCAAGAAGGTGGTGGTGAGCTGCCTTCTTGAACTGCTGCAGTCCACCTGGTGCGGGTGCACCCACAGTGCAGTTAGGGAGCGAGTTCCAGGATTTTGATCCATTGACGGCGAAGGAACAGCGATATATTTCCAAGTCAGGATGGTGTGCGGCTTGGAGAGAAACTTGCAGATGGTGGTGTTCCCATGCATCTGCTGCCCTTGTCTTTCAACGTGGAAGAGGTCATTGGTTTGGAAGGTGCTATCAAAGGAGGCTTGGTGAGTTGCTGCAGTGCATCTTGTACATGGTGCACACTGCTGCCACTGTATGTTGGTGGTAGACGGAGTGAGTGTTTCAGGTGGTGGCTGATCAAGCGGGCTGCTTTGTCCTGGATGGTGTCAAGCTTCCTGAGTGTTGCTGGTGCTGCACTCATCCAGGCAAGTGGAGAGTATTCCATCAAGTTATACAGATTAGGAACAGACATGACTCCATCGATTATAGCTGGGGTACTCCACTCAATACACCTCCCCAACCTTGCATCACTCCCCTAACTAGGACACACTGATGTCTCTCTTTTAGACAATTCCTTAATTGTTTTTTTACTACAAATCCTATTGGCTTTAGCCTGTCTAGCGGCCTTTCACGTGCAACATTTCTAGGAATTAAAGTATATTATACAGAATTACATAGAATGTAAAGCACAGAAACAGGCCATTGGGTCCATGCCAGTGTTTATGCTCCATATGATATTATGGCACAGGGTTTTCTATTGTTCATTTGGATATCAGCTCCTCAGAATAGTCAAGGAGGGTCAGGGTCAGGCAGAATTTGCACCTTCTGAAACCACGGAGGCTGCCATTTTTATTTTCATTTAGGTACTCAACTTTGTGGCAAATGATTATTTTTGTGAGTTACTCATGCAAGACTAATGGGGCTGCAGGTACCCAGGTTTGCTTCATTATCTTTCTTGAAAATAACTACTATGTTGGCTTGTTGGGAGTCCTGTGAAACTTTTGCTGTACATTGACTCTCTCCCGCTGACTGTCTGCATTTCATAGATTTTGCGCCTTGTCTGACTTAGCATCCTTGAATATATTGTGCCTACACCAATATTAGATATAATCTTACCTTTGTGTAATCAACAAGGTTCTGGTATTCAATATAATTTCCACCTCCAACAACAAAGACAATGGCCTAGAAAAGGAGCAAACAAGCATCATGAACTCTTTTGGACAACAACACATTTTTAAATTCAAATTTTAGTCCATTTTTCTCTTTTTGAACTTTTAAAACAAATCATGTAAATAACAAGGTGAACACAAAACCAGACATTTTATTACAATATTATCTTTATTTTCATTGGCTACAATGTAAAATATGAATTAGATTTTTAAAGAAATCAATGACTTGCATTTATACAGCACCTTTAACATAATAAAATGCACGAAGGTGCTTTACAAGTGTTATTGAATAAAATTTAACACCAAGCCACATGAGGAAATATTAAGGTAGATGACTAAAGGCTTGGTCAAAGAGGTAGGTTTTAAGGAGCATCTTAAAGGAGGAAAGCGAGTTAGAGAGGTGGAGAGATGTAGGGAGGAAATTCCAGAACTTAGACCTTAGCAGCTGAAGGTATGACTGCAATGGTGGAGCAATTAAAATCAGGAATGCTAAACAGGGCAGAATTCGTGGAGTGTGGAGATCTCAGGGGGCTATAAGGCTGCAGGAGATCACAAGAGATAGGGAGGAATAGACCCATGGAGGGATTTGAAAACAAGGATGAGAATTTTAAAATTGAGGCATTACTTAATTGGGAGCTAACGTAGTCAGCGAGCACAGGGGAACAGGACTTGATGTGAGTTAGAATATGGGCACCAGAGTTATGAATGACCTCAAGTCTGCGAAGGGTAGAATGTGGGAGGCCACTCAGGAATGCATTGGAATAGTCAAGTCTAGAGGTAACAAAGGCATGGATGAGGTTTTCAGCAGCAGATAAGCTCAGGCAAGGGTGCAGTCAGGCAATGTTATGAAGGTGGAAATAAACAGTCTTAGTGGTGGTGCAAATACATGGAAGCTCATCTCAGGGTTAAATATAACAAATATTGCAAACTGGATTCAGCCTCAGACAGTGCCAGGGAGAGGGACTGAGTCGGTAGCAAGGGAATGGAGTTCGTGATGGGGACCAAAGACAATAGCTTTCATCGTTACATAATTTAGCTGGAGGATATTTCTGTTAATCCAGTATTGGATATCAGACAAGAAATCTGACATTTTAGAGACAGTGGACGGGTCGAGAAGTGGTGGTGAGGTAGATCTGGGTAACATCAGTGTAGATGTGGAAACTGACATGCTTTTGGATGATTTCGCCAAGGGGCAACATGTAGATGAGAAATAAGAGGGGGCTAAGTTTAGATCTTTTGGGGGCATCAGAGGTAATGGTGCGGAGGTAGGAAGAGAAGCCATTGCAGATGATTCACTGGCTGTGGCTGGATAAATAAGAATGGAACCAGGTAAATGCAGTCCCAACCAGTCGAATGACGCTGAAAGACATTGAAGCAGAAGTTTGTGGTCAACCGTGTCAAAGGCTGCAGACAGGTCGAGAAGAGTAAGGAGGGATAGTTTACCTTAGTCATAGTCAACCAGTCTGTCATTTATGACTTTGGTAAGAGCCATTTTGGTAGAGTAGCAGGGAAGAAACTAGATTGAAGGGGTTCAAACATGAGGGTCTGAGAAAGATGGGCAAAGATTTGGGAGGCATCACACTGTCAAGGTCTTTGGAGAGGAAAGGGTGTTTGGAGGTGGGTGGTAGTTTGCAAGGGTGGAGGGGTCAAAGGTTGTTTTTTTTTTTGAGGTGGTGGTTGGAGGTGGGCAGTAGTTTGGAAGAGTGGAGTGGTCAAGGGTTGGTTTTTGAGGAGAAGAGTGATGACAGCAGATTTGAAGGACAGGTGAACAGTATCTGAGGAGAGAGAACCCTTAATAATATCAGCTAATATGGCCCCAGCCGCCTCATCTTCACTATGGACGTCCGATGTCTCTACACCTCCATCCCCCACCAGGACGGTTTGAGGGCTGTCTGCTTCTTCCTGGAACAGAGGCCCAACCAGTCCCCATCCACCACTATCCTCGTCCACCTGGCTGAACTTGTTCTCACATTGAACAACTTCTCCTTCTACTCCATTCACTTCCTTCAAGTAAAAGGTGGGGGTTGCTATGGGTACCCACATGGGTCCTAGTTATGGTGGGGGTAAAGGAGGAGTGGACCAGGGTGTTGCGGAGGGAAAAAAGATAAAATGTATGCTTAATTTTTTAAACTCAGCCTTTTAAAAAAAAACTTTGACCTTGTTTTGTTTTATTGCTGTATTGTGATTACAAGCCAGAGAAAACAGTGGCGCAGTGGTTAGCACCGCAGCCTCACAGCTCCAGGGACCCGGGTTCGATTCCGGGTACTGCCTGTGTGGAGTTTGCAAGTTCTCCCTGTGTCTGCGTGGGTTTCCTCCGGGTGCTCCGGTTTCCTCCCACATGCCAAAGACTTGCAGGTTGATAGGTAAATTGGCCATTATAAATTGTCACTAGTATAGGTAGGTGGTAGGGAAATATAGGGACAGGTGGGGATGTTTGGTAGGAATATGGGATTAGTGTAGGATTAGTATAAATGGGTGGTTGATGTTCGGCACAGACTCGGTGGGCCGAAGGGCCTGTTTCAGTGCTGTATCTCTAATCTAATCTAATCACTCAAATTAAATCAAGTTAATTTTATTGGAAATGAACTCAGAAAACACATTTAATCTCAGTTTGAACCAGTAATCCCAGATCAGGGACAATGCATGTTAAGGACTACCCAGTAAGCAACTTCAGATCACCAGTTTTATCTGCCAACCTGTGTAATGCTACTTAAAGGATTTTCATTCAAACTCACAGCAAATGCTCCATTTTAGCTCATTTGAAACAAGCTACAAGAAACAACTTAAATGCATTGTGTAAAACACTGCAATTATACTTCAATAAGGTCTGCTTTAAAGGGCTAAAACAAAAGTTTTCCCATACTGACAAACCAAAGCTGTAGCACTGTATTTTTACAGATGTTATTTGAATTACTGGATCCCAAGATCCCAGCATCTTACTTTTATAACTACGACTGCAAAGCATGAGTCAAGTTTGGGTTACCAGACAAATGGCTATATCTATAACCTACACTCATCTGTTTTATTAGGAGATAATAAAGGTCATGGATTCAATGTTACAGCTTGTAATAATCTATTCTATGCTTGCTGTATCATTCCATGATTCTCAGGCATACCATAACTGAGCCAAGTACTTCTACAAAGATCGTATAATGATCACAAATTTATTTTTTGCAACATATTAACTTTCTCTCATTCCACAAGTGGTAAAAGGGGATCTTGGGCAAATGGTGACAGCAAGAGCGGGAGCTGGGCCAAAGCGGCGAGAGTGGGAGGAGGGACAAAGTGGCGAGAGAGGGTGCTCGGATAAATCAGTGAGTGCGGGAGCTTGGATAAAGCCCTGGCAGCGGGAGATGGGACAAAACGGTGAGAAGCTTGGATAAAGCGACGAGAATGGGAGTTGGGATAAAGCAGAAATTGGAAGAGTAACATCAGAGTGCCGAGACAGAGTCAGAACTTGTGCAGATTAAAAAAAACTTAAAAGAGCAGGCCGTGAAACCAACATAACAAAATATGAAAAAGTGATGTCACGGTGAGAATGGAGGAGGAGCTGTGAGGGAGAGTAAACCGTAAGTAGTCTGTTTTTTTTTGACCAAAGTTGTCTACCGAAACAGATTAGAAATGGCAGGGCAGGATATGTGTCGAGACTGAGATATGTGGGAGTTCGTGGACAGTGAGACTTTCTTGGATTCCTACACCTGCAGGAAACATCTCTGCCTTGAGTTACACTGGGTCAGAGAGGGAAGGATACGACTGTTAGGGAGCCAGGTAGCCTTAGGTTGAGGAGGAAGTCTCTCAGTTATTGGCCCTGTTCACCAGGTATTACATACTCACTACCTGTGAGGACTAGTAGAAAGACTCGAGGGAAGACAGCCCAATGGCTCAGAAATCTATCAAAGGCGAGGGGACAAAAAGCAGAATAGAAATGTGATCGTAATAGGGGATTATATAATTAGGGGGACTTTAGTTACCCAAGTATCGATTGGGATAATTTTAGAGTAAAGTGTAAGGAGGGTTGGAATTTCTGAAATGTGTTCAGGTGAACTTCCTTGATCAGTATGTTCTCAGCCCAACCAGAAAGGAGGCATTGCTGGATTTGGTGCTGGAAAATGAGGTGGGTCAAGTGGACCATGTCGGGAAGTAATTGGATAAGAGTGATCATCGTATCATGAGGTTTAGACTAGTAATGCAGAAAAGCAAGGAACAAAATAAGATAGAACGTCTAGATTGGAAGAGAGCTAAATTTCAACTACCCCAAAATTAAATGGCCAGAAAAGGTAGGTGAAGGGGATAAGAAAATAGAGTTCCTACAAGTGTACAGGACTTCTTTCTAACCCAGTATATGTAAGAGGCCCAACAAAGGAGGATTTGCTCCTGGATCTTGTAAAGGGGAATGAACCACAGCAGTTAAGAGTAGGGGAACATCTAGGCAATAGTGACCATAACAATAACATAGCTTAGGGTAATAGTTGGAGAAAAGCTTATTTTGAGGGGCTGAAACATAACATGGGAAAGTAAAATGGTCAATATTGGCAAACAATGATGTAGAACAGCAATGAGAAACATTTGAAAAAATGTTCAATAGGGGCCAGGAAAACCTTTCTGCTAAAAAAACAAGAATAAACTAAACAATAATGAATAAGGACACAAGGGAAAAATGAGGGTAAGGGAAGTGACATACACTAAGTACATGGACAGCAGGGGAAAGTGTGACAAGGGAGAATATCAAGAGACTAGGACAGAAGTGAAAACAATTAGTAAGAAAAAGAGGAACATAAAACAAAATTAAAAATTATTCTACAGACACAAACAAAAAGGAAGTCATGATGGGAAAACGGCCATTAAGGGATGGCCAGGACACAATCACAGGCAGTGATCGTCAGATGGCAGAGATATTAATTATTTTGCTTCAGTATTAACCAGGGAGACAGATGAAGTGGACATGACATTGGAAGATGAGATTAGAAATGATGTAACTGCATTTAAAATACAGAAAGGAGAAAAAACATTAAACTAAATAAACTAAAAGTGGATAAAATCCCTGGCCTGGACAGACTGCATTCACATATAGGAACAGGAGTAAACCATTCAGCCCATTGAGCCTGCTCAGCCATTCAATTAGATCATGGCTGATCACCTTACAAAATGCCACTTTCCCATACTATCCCCATATCCCTTGATGTCATTAGTATCCAGATATCTATCGATTACTGTCCTAAACATGCTCAATGATTGAGCTTCCACAGTCCTCTGGGGGTAGAGAATTCCAAAGATTCACCACCCTCTGAGTGAAGAAATTCCTCCTCATCTCTGTCTTAAATGGCCCTTCTTCTGAGACTATGTTCCCTAGTTTTAGACTCACCAGTCAGGGGAAACATCCTATCTACATCCACCCTGTCACACCCTGAAAGAATTCTGTAAGTTTCAATGAGATCATCTCTCATTCTTCAAAACTCTAGAGAATACAGGCCCAGTTTCCTCAATCACTCCCCATAAGACAATCCCGACATCCCAGGGATTAGTCTAGTGAGCCTCTGTTGCACTCCCTCTATGGCAAGTATATCCTTCCTTAGGAAAGGAGACCAAAACTGTACACAATACTTCAGGTACACTCTCACCAAGGCTCTATACAATTGCAGTAAGACTTCTTTACTCCTGCACTCAAATCCCCTTGCGATGAAGGCCAACATACCAACTGCCTTCCTAACTGCTTACTGCACCTGCATGTTAGCTTTTAGCGACTCATGAACAAGGACAATTAGATCCCTTTGGACATCAATACTTCCCAACCTCTCACCATTTAAGATATACTCTGTCTTTCTGTTTTTTCTACCAAAGTGGATAACTTCACACTTATTCATATTATATTCCAACTGCCATGTTCTTGCCCATTCACTTAGCCTGTCCAACTCCCCTTGAAGCCTCCTTGCTTCCTCCTCACAACTTACATTCCCACTTAGTTTTGGGTCATCAGCAAATTTGGAAATATTACATTTGGTACCCACATCCAGTTCATTGATATAGATTGTGAATAGCTGAGACCCCAGCACTGATCCTTACGGTACCCCACTTGGGTCATTCTCAGGAAGGCAGGTTGTTACGTCTGTTTTCTGTCTGTTAACCAATTCTCAGTCCATACCAGTAGATAACCCCAATCCCATGTGCTTGAATTTTGTTTACGAATCTCATGTGTGGGACCTTATCAAAAACCTTCTGAAAATCCAAATACACCACATCCACTGGTTCTCCTTTATCTATGCTACAAGTAACATCCTCAAAAATCTCCAACAGGTTTGTCAAACATGATTTCCCTTTTATAAATCCATGTTGACTCTGCCCAATCATATCATTATTTTCTAATTGTCTAGTTATCTCATCCTTTATAATAGATTGCAACATTTTCCCTACTGCTGACGTCAAACTAACACGTTTGTAGTTCACCATTTTCTCTTTCCCTCCTTTCTTAAATAGTGGGGTTACATTTGCTACTTTCCTTTCTGCAGGAACCCTCCCACAATCTATAGAATTTTGAAAGATAACCACCAATGCATCCACTATCTCTATAGCCACCTCCTTCAACACTCTAGGAAGTAGCTCATCTGGTCCAGAGGATTTATCAAACTTCAATCCAGTTAATTTTTCGAGTACTACATCTTTATTAATACTTCTTTCAGGTCCTCATTTTCACAAGTCTCTTGGTTCCCTAGTATTTCTGGGAGATTTTCTGTATCTTCCTCCCTGAGGACTGATACAAAGTAATTACTTCGTTTCTCTGCCATTTCCCTATTTTGCATTATAAATTCTCCCATCTCTGCCTGTAACTGACCCACATTTGTCCTTACTCATCTTTTCCTTTTCACATACCTAAAGAAGCTTTTATAGTCTGCCTTCATGTTTCTCGCTAGTTTGCATTGTCATGCTAGGCCCCCACCTGCCAAGAATGAGGCACATTAATTTTGTCATGAACATTGATTTTAAACTGTTACTGGAGTGAAGAAAGGATTTGTTAAACAGATCAGCCGCGGGTGGAAAAGACATTTGTATATTAACAAACACTGATTGGAAGGACAAAGTACTATTCCCTGACACATTCTACCCACAATGGACCTTGATCACCAGGTATTGTGTGTAAGAGGTGCGTTCCAGAGACCGCTAAGGTGATGCAATCCAAGACATGGTCAGACCAGTTAGTCACATGACTAACCTGTTAGGCAACCTGAGTTTTCTGAATTGCACAAACCATTTGAACTGAGAGAAAGTCTGTTTGCTCCTGAACTGAGAAGATCTCTCCTGTTCTGCTCCCATCTTTTTCTCACAAGCCTCTGAATCCACTGAAGACACATGAACACTAAGAGAGATAAGTCTCCTACATGGTTTAATAAGAATACTGGGCCCCAACGAAAAGCATGAACTACCTACAATCAAGACTCTACAGTGAGCTCGAAGAACCATAATAAAACTCTTCAGATATTGTCTCAAACTTTTCCACTTCATTTCTTCTCCTCTGTTCTGTCTCTATCTGCATGTGTCCATGCTAGCATGTGCACGTCGTGTACCAGTAGGTGTTAATCGAATTAGAGTTTAAGTTCAAGTTTAATAAACTTAATCTTTTTTTCTTTAAACCTAATAAAGCCTGTTTAAGCTGGTTTCTTTGCCTTATAATTGCAAAGTGGTGAACAAGGATTCACCAAAGGGGAGCTAAAAACACAGTGTGTTTAAAATAAAACCCTGTTAACAGTAAGACCAGGTCAAGGCTGAAAGGGAATCCTAGACCTCCTTCTCACCTGGTCATAACAGCATTCATATTCACTTTTCCCTTTCTCTATCAGTTTCTTGGTAATCCTTTGCTGGATTTTAAATTGCTCCCAATCCTCTAGCTTGCCACTTTTTCTGGCAACTTTATAGTCACTTCCTTTGATCTTATGCAATCTTTAACTTCTTTTGTTAGCCACGGTTGATTCACCTTTCCTGTTGGGTTTTTGCATCTTAGAGAAATGTATAATTGTTGTAGACCATGCAATACTTCTTAATACTAGCCATTGCCTGTCTACCGTCAAACCTGTTAGTGCATTTTCCCAAGCCACCATAGCCAACTTGCCCCTTATACCCTCATAGGGTTGAAATTTATGGTGCTGCCCGCGGACGTAAACAATGGTGGTCCGCCTGTGTGATCTACATGTCGTGGAGCTGCCACACTGGGCTGTCTGTCCCCTACAATGGCGTCAGCAGCCATTTTTAAAGGGCTTCGAGCCCTTCCATTTAATTTAAATATTTAAAGGAAGAGGTTGCAAAAAATGTTAAAAACATTTATTTGCCCCTCTCCCACCCCCCCAATAACCATGCAATGATGCAATGCATTACTTGCCCTCTCCCCCCCCCAAAACACTTCCCCTGCCCACCTGACCTTCCCCCCACCCCCAAACAAATTCATAATCTGTGCACTGTCATGCTTCCCAACATCCCCTACACCAATCAGATGAGTTTGACCCCGCTCCCCCCATTCCGCACTGGAAAACCTACCTGCTCCCCCATCCCCACCAGTGTTCTGCCTCAAACCCCTGGACAGGGATCCGAAAGCACCAAAGTGCCGGCCACTGGCACCAATATCGTTCTGGCATGGACGGTGGGAGCGCGACGGTCATTAATTCAGGTTAATGTAATTTACATATTGAAATTGGGCTCTCGTCATCGAGCGGCGGGAGGGCCAATATGAGGCCTCGCCGCTGGTGGCAATATGGGGCCGGGCCTTCCCGGTGTCGAGGTCTGTGGTGGGCCTCTCCTGGAGGCATTTTCCAGCCCCCCCCGCCATGACCCCTGACGTCGGAGGGTCCGTAAAATTCAGCCCATAGATTCCTTTGTTCAGATTTAAGACCCTAGTTTCAGAATGAATTTTATCATGTTCAAACTTAATGTAAAATTCTATCATATTATGGTCACATTCTAAAAGAATTTAGGAAAGAGATAGCAGAGGCTCTATTGCACAAATTTATAAATTCATAAAAGAAAAGGGTGCATTACTAAAAGACTGGCAGGTAGCTAACGTTATGCCTATGTTTAAGAAGGGAGGTAGAACATGTCCACAGAAATTATGGATCATAGATAGAACATGTCCACATAAATTATAGCTTAACATTGATAGTAGGAAAAATAATGGAATCCCTCCCAAAGGAGAAAATTGAAAAACATCCAGAAGCCAGGGCGGCACAGTGGCGCAGTGGTTAGCACCGCAGCCTCACAGCTCCAGCGACCCGGGTTCAGTTCTGGGTACTGCCTGTGCGGAGTTTGCAAGTTCTCCCTGTGACCGCGTGGGTTTCCGCCGGGTGCTCCGGTTTCCTCCCACAGCCAAAGACTTGCAGGTTGATAGGTAAATTGGCCATTGTAAATTGCCCCTAGTGTAGGTAGGTGGTAGGAAAAAGGTGTGGATGTGGTAGGGAATATGGGGTTAATGTAGGATTTGTATAAATGGGTGGTTGTTGGTCGGCACAGACTTGGTGGGCCGAAGGGCCTGTTTCAGTGCTGTATCTCTAAATAAAAAATAAATAAATAAAAATATAACAAAGAATAGTTAGCATGGATTTCAAAAGGGAAAGTCTTGCTTGACCAACCTCACTGAATTCTTTGAAGGAGGTTAGGCAGAGTGTGGACAAGGGTAATGCAGTAGATCTAATACATCTAGATTTCGAAAAGGTCTTCATTAAGTACCACATAATAGACTAATGAATAAGGTCAGAACATGCGGAGTCGGGGACAAGTAGAAGAATGGATGAAAGACAGAAAGCCGAGTGTAGGGGTAAAGGGTAGTAGCTATTTAGAGAGGGAGAAGACAGAAAGTGGGGTCCCACAGGGATCAATGCTGGGACTACTGTTGTTCACAATTTATATTTACTATTGACTTTGGAATCAAAAACACATCTAAATTTTTGGATGAGAGGGATAGTCAACATTGAGGAGGACTGAAACTAATCGTGAGATTACATTAATAAACTTGCAGAATGCGCATAGAATTGCCAAATAGGTTTCAACTTAGCTAAGTGTGGGGTATTACGTTTTAGTAAGAAAAATAAGGTGATCATATATTGCTTGGAAATAAGAATCTACATGGGATAAAGGAGCAAAGGGATCTGGGAGTACAAATACACAAATCAATACAGGTTGCAACACAGGTCAATAAGGTCATAACAAAAGCAAACCAAGCAATAGGGTTTATTTTTTAGAGGGACAGAATTGAAAAGCAGGGAAATTATGTGAACTTGTATCGAACCTTGGTTAGACCGCACTTGGGAATACTCTGTGCAGGTCTGGTCACCATATTATAAAAAAGATACAGAGGCACTGGAGAGGATGCAAAATAGATTTACAAGGATGATACCAAAACTGTGAGGTTATACGCATCAGGAAAGGATGAACAAGCTGGGTCACTTTCCTCTTGAAGTACAGAAGGTTCGTGGTGGGGGGGGGGGTGGAGGGGGGAAGGTCGGGATCAGGAATTTACCATTTACCTTTT
This sequence comes from Heterodontus francisci, assembly GCF_036365525.1. NCBI lineage: Eukaryota > Metazoa > Chordata > Chondrichthyes > Heterodontiformes > Heterodontidae > Heterodontus > Heterodontus francisci. The sequence continues at coordinate 76,655,624 of NC_090379.1, forward strand.
TGGGGAGGGGGCTGGGGGGTGAGAAGAGGAAAAATAATTAACTGTTTATTCATTGGGGAGGGGGGGGGGGGGAGATGGGATTGCAGGTGTGAAAAATTTTTAAACATTTTTAAACAAACCTATGCCTTTAAACATTGAAATTAAACTGAAGGGCTTGAATCCCTTTAAAAATTACACTATCACTTGACTGGGAGAGGAGACAAGAAAGATCTTGGAAGGACTCTGCCATTTCACCGAAGGGCCGGGCACAGAGTGGACTGGAGTAAATCTCTCTCCGCTCCAACCTGTTCTTGATGTTTGATCATCATATTATGTTGGCTCAAATGAGATTGTGAACTCATTACTTTGGAAATCACTTGTATGACTGTATGCCTACCCGCTCCCTGAAACAGCACATTGGAAGTCTAATATACTATGCTACTGTAGTAGCCTAAAGTTTGTCTAGTTTTGTATGAGAAATATATTTTATCTAAAATAATTTTTGAAATGTCACTCAGTCAGAGGGTGCAAACTCACGGCTGCTTTCCCCACAACTGGTCTTATCTTCAGTTGTCAGATTTGTCTTAACAATGTTGAGCTTTCCTGTAATTCAGCCCCCTCAGCCATTTCTTATGGATTGTTTTATCCTTAAGATCAGGATTTTCAGAGCAGTTGATCATGCCATCCTTCTTCATTGTGTTTTCTCCTTGGGACGACCTAAACAATTCCAATGCAGCAAGTGCATCTCCAACAATGGCTTATCCATCCACCTCACTCTGTCAACTTCAGAGTTGCACAAAGATCTATTCTTGATCCATTCTGCTTCATCATCACAGTGATGGCTATCATATGTATGGTCACAACTTCCAGTTCTATCTCTGCATCATTTCCCTTTACTGTCTCTGTGCTGTCTGACATCTGAGTCATGATGATTCAGAATTTCCAACTGAACATCAGGAATAACAACGACGTTTTCTTCAGATCCTGCCAAAATCTCTCATTGTCTTGACACTGGCCCTATCTTTGTCATGACTGAACCAAGCTGTGGAAAGCCACGGCACCCTGCTCGACTTAGAGCTGAGCTTCAAATCTGATACTCTAATCATCACCAACACTGCTTTCTTACGCTTGGCAACATTGAGTGCGCCTGCTTCCATCTCAATGCTATAGCCACAGAAACATATCTGAGATGCATTTCTCCAAGTCTCCCTTGCTGGCCTTCCGACTTCCATAAACCCCAATTCTAGAAGACTACTCTAGTTCCCTTCACCTTCAAAAGTATCAATGACAATTCTTTTATCTCTAATAACTTTGAATGATTCAAAGAGTGAATGAATTTTAAATTTAGTGTTGGATATTGTAAATTGAGCTCCTCACATAGCTCATGCATACTCACACTGACCTAGTATTACAGGCTGTATAAAATCTCATTCTGTGAGATGTTTTTCCTTTTGTGCTTTGTAATGCAATATATTTTTTCATGAGCACATTTGAGTTATCTACAACTCATCATTTTCATAAGAGTATATACTATATTGGGGAAGGCATTAGATACTTCAAGTACAGGTTATGCCAAATAACAACTATAAAATTGGATACAATTGGATAAATACTAGCATTCAAAACTGGGACCTCAGTGAATCGTGTAAAATTCATCAAGATTGTTGATAGATGAACTGAAAGTAATGGAAGTGGTGGTCACTACGGCAACAACCATGGCGTGACTACTAATCTAAATTAATTTTTAAGCTTCGACCCATATCACAAATGATAAAACCTAATTTCTTCCCATAGGTAATTAACTGAATGTAAAGGGGAATTAGCTGAGCTGCTAGAATTATTTTCTCTAATCTGCTTATAGTGCAATCTGCAATGAACTGAAAACTTGCTTCAGATAAACATAGGAAAATAATTCATAACCTTGGAGAAAGTGCAGTGGATAGACTTAAAAAACACTTCCAGCAAATACTTGCATGTAGACCTTGAACTTCTTGGAAATTTTTGGTCTAACTATAGAGTAAGAGTAACATTGTGCCGATCCCCCAATCAATGCACCCCCAGGGAGGAAATTTGTGAGTAATTGATTTACAATGGCTTTACACTGAAACATCGCTACAAGCAAATTTCCTCAATCGTTTGCACCACTTCGGAGTTACACCTGCTGAAACTCACTGCTGCTCATTTACACAGCTCCAACTCCCATGCGAAAGACTAACTCATTATGAGTTTCCTGGATTTATGTAAAGAGTACACTGGTGTAGATTTATGCCCAAAAATTTAGAAGCAATTAAAAAAAAAATTCTGACGGAGACCTGCACTAAACCAAAGTGCTGTCTAAACAGCTGGCATGCTCTTCCCAATGTGCATACTGATGTTATATATAATAATGGTAGAGGAAAGGGAACAGCAGAGGCTGAGGCCAATGAGCTCCTCAGAATATTTCAGCAGAAGTTCCTCCTGTCAGAAAAACTGGTGCAGAAAGTGGTGTAAGTTTTGGCGTAATTTCTGCTCAACTGTGATTTAAGAAATCTGGGGCCATAGATATATTAGAGGTGACTTCAAAAACAAAATTAAGTATAACCATTCAAACTATGATTCTTCTATATCTGTATATATCTGTAGACTAAAGGTATATTTAGTTTAGTTTAGAGATACAGCACTGAAACAGGCCCTTCGGCCCACCGAGTCTGTGCCGACCATCAACCACCAATTTATACTAATCCTACACGAATCCCATATTCCAATAACATCCCCACCGGTCCCTATATATTTCTTTACCACCTACCTATACTAGGGGCAATTTATAATGGCCAATTAACCTATCAACCTGCAAGTCTTTGGCATGTGGGAGGAAACCGGAGCACCCGGAGGAAACCCACGCAGACACAGGGAGAACTTGCAAACTCCGCACAGGCAGTACCCAGAATCGAACCCGGGTCCCTGGAGCTGTGAGGCTGCAGTGCTAACCACTGCGCCACTGTGCCGCCCAGTGCTGATGCAACCTCCATCAACTATAGATATCAGAATAAAACGCTAATAAACTTTGAAACATACGGACAGAATGAAATGCTGGCAATTAGTGACAGCAGGAAAAATTGGCAGCTGTTGTTTTCCAATATGCACACCAACAAATTCCAACTGTATTGCCTTGCAGACACAAAACAAATGGTCACTTTTCATGAAATTCCTCATTTGAGATGACTTTTTACTTGCAGATTCAAAATTTAATATTTTCAATGTGGTTGCAGTCATTTACCAGTTGCAGTTATCCTGCCAGTTCTCCAATATCCTCAGTGCTTATGTCAGAACTCATTAAGGCAATTTTCAAAGCCAGTCCAGTGTCTTTAAACTATGTGAGCAACCGACTTACCTCTTGGAATGGATTCTTGTTTCTTGGAACAGAGCTGCAAAATCAGGCAAACAAAGTTATTGACAGAATGTTAATGGCAGTACAAACTGGTCATTGGAAAATGCTTGGACTGAAAATATGTCTTATAGGAAAAAAGTACTGTAAAACTGAAATTTCCATCTATATTTTCTCCAGCTCTCAGTTATCCCATATACTTTGGGCTACATAACAAGCATGGCTGCAGATTTGTGCTCAAATATAGGTTAAGCAGCATGATCATTCAAATTTAGACGAATGTTTTCACTATTTTGTTATTAATGTATGAAGCATCAAAAATTAAAACCCTATTAGTTCATACTTTAAAAAAACGCTAGTTAAGATTTTGTGCACATTTACACTACTTCATGTCCTTCAATTAATAGTATACATTGGATAGATATTAAACTTTGGTTGCCTAATGATCACAGGTGCCCAACAATGGATAATTTTTATGGATTTTTGAAAAGTTTAGACAATCCGTATGGTATTCAAAAATAATTTAACATTCATTATGCTTCCAAAGTTAGTTTGATAAATGATACTGTAATTCAATACTTTGACTTTCTAAATCCATTTATTCATGCATATATTGTGTAATACAGAAGAAACTGCTTATAAGCTTTTCCAGCCTTGAGGTTACAAATAATGGGCAGACATTTATAAAGAAACTGATTCGCTACTTTTCAACAAAACAAAGCTATTGCACAATAACTTTAACAAGTGTTTCTTTAAATTTATTAACAGTATACAAAAGCAATTAGTTATCATAAACTGTGACCTTCCACATATATCAAATGTTACTGCAGAACTGCTCAAGCTGATTTTATTAAAATCATAATTCTATCACAATTTAAACTCAAGCTTATACATCAAAATCAAAAAGGTATCTGTACTATGTACAGCCTGTAATTTTTTAAAATATAAAGTATGCCAATTTATTTATCTCATGGCAGGCTGCTGCAAATTTATACCCTTTGCAGCATATTTCAAGTTAAATTTTGTGAGAAGTGTTCAAGAATTGTTATACCAGTACTTTAAAAAAAAAGTAATTTACAGCAATAGATAAACCTAGATCTTTGAGGATAATAGGCTTTTATCCCCATCTTTATGAAAGTGCATATTTTTCCCAAAAGATATTTTGCTAAACCTTCAGCTTGTGACACAATCAGCAAAGTTACGCTTCCCCGAAAGTAAAGTTTTTATCCCCCTGTCCAGAAGATGGTAATTCATGCTAGGGTATGATCAGACTGGTTTTGGCTGGTCTTTGGCACCTTTCTGAAATGGCCATTCCTCAAATGGAAGTTAAGATGGTGAATGTCTGGAGGCATGTCATGGCTGAGTCCCATCCTCTTGTTATTGTACACCCAAAAAGGCACACATTTTTGTGTAGCTTCACTAGATAGCAATCAGGAGTCTAAACCATGACTGATTTCTCGATTGTTATTGCCCAAATCTAAGAGACATTGAGGCTAAAATTAGCTAGACCAGAGATTAAACTTGGAATCTGTCTCAATGGTATGGCTCTGTACTACACCTTATCGGACATTTAACCTTTGATTTACTGGGAAATCCAGTACGGAGGGGTTTTAATGTACACTAAGAAATAAGTTAATCTTGTAATATTTTGGGAATTAATGCTAGTGTATTAGAAAGATGAAGATTTGCTGCAGTAATCCAATGACACTGTGTGTCATTGGGTAAAATTAACAGTGGATGGCACCAAGATATTAAAATAATTTGTTGTTAATCTCAGTCTGTTGGGCAAAGCACTTCCTCACAAGAAAAGTGTCTTTGAGAATTCAAGGAAAAATACTAAAGTATATGATAATTTATAATTCTTGTAACAGATTTTTTAAATTAGTGCCCTTGACTGGAGTGCTCCTTTGAAATTGTACTCTGCTACATGGAAAAAATAAATATTGCAGACACATATTCCACTGTAAATTGTTTACAGCTTATTTTACACAACCAGTTGTTTTACAATTAAAAAAAAAAATTCACTGCGCAAATTCTCTTGACTTACAATATCCATCCCATTCTATAAAATTTTCGGTATGTGCTCTTTAGATATAACGTACGTTTGCTGCTATGTAGTAAATCATATTGAACTTACCTCTCACTGCCACGAAGCATTTTTGGATCAAAATATCTGTAGTCATCAGTTTCCTATAGAAACAACATTGAGAATTTTAGCCCACAGGTAGAATTACACCATGAAAGGAATGGTGGGGGCAGTGTGGTGGTGGGGGAAAAGCAATTTTGCAAAATTGTCACATCATGTTAAAATGCAATTAATATTCTTCATCTTGACTGGTGAAGCATGCAGTTCACAAAATCAGACTGTCAATTTGAGTTACTGCTTGTTGACATGTTCTTAACTACCTTGTTACAATGTCACGGTGCAGTTAACTGTTAAGTTTAAATTTTTGAGCTCCAGCTTCAACTTTGCACAAACCTAAACTTTCTGATATTTAAAGAACAGATTTTCTTCAAATTAAAAATGCATTGCTACATGACATCAGCATGTAAAAAGAGCATTGATCATGTCACTAGCCATGGAAACACATACTGTGCAGTGAGTTGGTGTTTGGATGTTTAATTCATTCCACAGATGGCAGGACTAGCAACCCACCACTAAAATATTCATTACACATCTCAAAAAGACTTCCTTAGTTATAATAGGTGCCAAGAATCAAAGCATTAATCCAAAGCCTGTTTCAATCTGTTGGCTAATTTAAATTTTTTTTTTATACAGCTGATTGCTGGAGATCTAGTAATTAAAATGCAATATACAAAATAATCAGCATTAGCCAGTGGCTTATGTTTAAACAAAAGTTAGTTTATTTTGCTCCCTGTATAGATCCCCCAGAACAGAGCATGATTGCAACTTGCCCAGAGCTCTGTTAATGCAGATGCAAGATAGTAGTTTGGGAAGATATGCTTTTCAATTGTTCCCACTCCCCAGTAAGGCAAAGGTGGCTTTTTCTGGGAGTACAGCCAAGATTTGTAACTCACCATGTGGGAGACTGCAGAGGTAATTGCATTCTAATTGCCTTACACAATGTGTTGACAGGCTAGTGTATGACACTGCATCAGCTCATGCCATTAAGTTCAACGACCAAAGCGACCAATTTAAATGCTTGGTTCATGCTGTGATTTATTGGCAACTCTGGGCTGAATTTTACACCACCCCAGCGGGTCGGATGGTGGCCCAGAGTCGAATAGTCAGATGCCGCTCGAAACCCCAGGCGAGTTTGATGAACAGTCTATAATGGATATGCGCTCACGGCACTTCGGCTGCAGCAGGTGTCATGCAGATCTTTCAACAAGGAGTATAGCAATAGGTCTATTTGGATTTTGAATTAGCAGTCTAACAGTAGAAACTTTACTGAGAATTCCAGAACTCCCAGAAACACAAAAGGCAACTGAAAGTCACTCCTGAGGCAGAGACTTCTCAGAGACTGGAAGTAAAAAGGAAATTGCAACCTCCAACAATGCAAAGATTCCTTTTATAGGAACATAGGAACAGGAGGTGGTCATTCAGCCCCTCGAGCCTGTCCCGCCATTCAATGAGATCATGGCTGATCCACAGCCTAACTCCATATACCTGCCTTTGGCCCATATCCCTTAATATCTTTGCTTAACAAAAATCTATCTATCTCAGATTTAAAATTAACAACTGTTCTAACTTCAACTGCTGTTTGTGAGAGAGAGTTCCAAACCTCTACCACCCTTTACGTGAAGAAGTGCTTCTTCTCCTGAACGGTCTGGTCCTAATTTTTAGACTATGCCCCCTAGTTTTAGAATCTCTAACCAGTGGAAATAGTTTATCTTTATCCAGCCTGTCTTTTCCTGTTAGTATCTTGAAGACTTCGATCAGATCACCCCTTAACCTTCTAAATTCTAGTGAAAACAGGCCTAATTTGTGTAATCTCTCCCGATAACTTAACCCCTGTAGTCCAGGTATCATTCTTGTAAACCTACGTTACACTCCCTCTAAGGCCAATATATCCTTCCTAAGGTGTGGTGCCCAGAACTGCTCACAGTACTCCACGTGGGGTCTAACAGGGTTTTGTACAGCTGCAGCATAACCTCTGTGTCTTTATACTCCAGTCCTCTAGATATAAAGGCTAGCATTCCATTAGCCTTATTGATTATTTTCTGCACTTGCTCGTGGCATTTTAAAGATCTAGGCACCCGAACCCCCAAGTCTCTTTGGACATCCACTGTACCTAACCTCTTCCCATTTAGAAAGTACCCTGCTCTATCCTTTTTTGGTCCAAAATGGATAATCTCACACTTGCCCACATTGAAATCCATCTGCCACAGTTTTGCCCACTCACCTAGTCTGTCAATATCTCTTTGCAATGTTATGCTATCATCTAGACTGACGACAATGCTGCCTAACTTTGTATCATCAGCAAATTTGGATATATGACTTACTATACCATCATCCAAGTCGTTAATGAATAATGTGAATAATTGAGGCCCCAACACAGATCTCTGCGGGACACTAGTCACATCTTGCTAATCGGAGTACTTACCCATTATCTCCACTCTCTGTCACCTACCACTCAACCAACTTCTTAATCATGTCAATAATTTGCCCTCAACTCCATGGGCTTCTACCTTAGTTAACAGTCTCTTATGTGGGATTTTATCAAATGCCTTCTGGAAGTCCATATAAATAACATCCATAGACATTCCCCTGTCCACCAGCTTAGTCACCTCTTCAAAAGATTCAATGAGATTTGTCAGGCACGACCTTCCCGTCATGAATCCATGCTGACTGTCCCTGATTAACTGAAATTTTTCTCGGTGTTCAGTCACCCTATCCTTGATTATAGACTCCAGCAACTTGTTCACCACAGATGTCAGGCTAACTGGTCTGTAATTTCCTTGGTTCCCCCTTTCACCCTTCTTAAAACGTGGAGTGACATGTGCAACTTTCCAATCCAGAGGGACCACTCCTGAATCTAGGGAACTCTGAAAGACTATAGTTAGGGCATCTACAATGTGCTCGCCTACTTCCTTTAACACCCTTGGATGGAAACGGTCAGGTCCTGGAGATTTCTCACTCTTTAGTTCCATTAATTTCCTTGTTACTGATGTTTTACTTACGTTAATTGTATTAAGTTCATGTCCCCTATCGGCTATTAATTTTTCCGGACTTCCGTTAAGTTATCCTCCTTTTCAACTGTAAATACTGAAGCAAAGTAATTGTTCAACATGTCTGCCATTTCCCCATTATCAATGACAATATCTCCATTTTCAGTTTTTAGTGGGCCTACATTGCTCTTGACCACCCACTTTCCCTTTATGTAACTATAAAATTTCTTCTTATTGATTTTGATGTCCCTTGCAAGTTTCCTTTCATAATCTCTTTTAGTAGCCCTTATAAGCTGCTTTGTGACCCTTTGCTGGTCTTTGTATTGATCCCATTCGGCCGGATCGATCCCATTCAGCCAGTTTAAACCAGTTCTAGTCATCGTTACACACAGTCAAACTGATACAATACAACATGTGACCTGTCTCTCTTGCTGTTGCTTAGGAAACAGGCTTGCAGCTCACACACTGTTCCCAGAGAATATAAAAACTGCTCTCAGTCTTAAAAACACACCTTTAGTTTTTTTAACAGAGAAAAAGAAAACACTTCCATGACAACATGAAACTGTGAAGGCTGTTTCACACAAAAGGGTAGTGAAAATTTGGAACCCTCTGCCCCAAGAGGACATGGATGCCGGGCCAATCACAATTTACAAAACTAAGATCAATAGAGTTTTGTTTGCTGAAGAGCATCAAGGCATGTGGAGCAAAGGCAGGTAAAAGAAACTGAGGTATAGATTAGGCATGATTCTAATGGAATGTGAAACAAGCTCGAGGAGTTAAGTGGCCTACTCTTGTTCCTATATGTCTATATTCTTGAGTGAGGTACCGATACTGGGATAATTTTAACTTTCATCTTGTATTTCTTATCTTATAAGGTTAATAGGAATTCTACTCACAGGATTGGATTTCATCTCTATTAGGTAGTCCAAGATACGAGTCACTGGTAGATTCTGTAAAGGAGATAATCAGAAATTCATGTCATTGGCTATTAAGAATGGCAGTGCAATATTCATAAGGGTTCCAGCAGTTTTATTAAACTCCTTTTATAAAGATTATTTATTTATGCTGGTGTTTATATTATATGAATCACAGTTTCTGTCATTAAAAAGATTAAGAATGACATGTTAAAAAGGATCACACCATTATGTTATTTGTTTAGTGTAGATATCATCCCAAATCAATGGTACAGAGTGAATGGGCTGCTGAAATCTACCATAATTCCCACTGCCAATCTCTCTCGCAGAAAAAGGAACTACAGCAAAATAAAACTCACTTGCGTTGAATCTAACTACACAATATGAATAACACCAACTTGTATTTATATCGCACCTATAACGTAGGAAAATATCCCAAGGCACTTCACAGGGGTGTTACCAAACATAATTTCACACTGAGCTACAGAAGGCGCTATTAGGGCAGATGACCAATAGCTTGGTCAAAGAGGCAGGTTTTAAGGAGCACCTTAAAGGAGGAAAGAGAGGTAGGGAGGCGGCGAGGTTTAGGGAGGAAATTCCAGAGCTTAGGGCCTTGGCAGCTAAAGGCACAACTGCCAATGATGGAGCAATTAAAATTGTGGATGCTCAAGAGGCCAGAATTGGAGCAACAGGGGTCTCGCGGAGGGTTGTAGGAGATTACAAAGGTAGGGAGGGCCAAGGCCATGAAGGGATGAAAATTTTAAAACTGAGGTGCTGCTTCACAGGGAACCAATGTAGGTCAGCGAGCACAGGGGCAATGGGTGAACGGGACTTGGTGTGAATTAGGACAAAGGCAGCTGAGTTTTGGATGATGTTAACCTCACTGAGGGGTAGAACGTAGGTGGTCAGCCAGGAGTGCATTTAAATAGTCAAGTCTAGAGGTAACAATGGTATGGATAAGGGTTTCAGCAACAGATGAGCTGAGGCAGGGGTAGAGTCAGGCAATGTTACACAGGTGGAAATAGGAAGTCTTAGCGATGGTGTGGATATGCAGTCAGAAGCTCATCTTGGTGTCAAATATGGCATCAAGGTTGCAATCAGTCAGTTTAAGTCTCAGATAGTTGCCAGGTGTAGGGATGGCATCAGTGACGAAGGAATGGAGTTTGTGGTGCGACTGAAGGCAATGGCTTGGGTCTTCCCACTAATTAGTTGGGAGGAAATTTCTGCTCATTCATTACTGGATGTCGGCCACGTTGTCAGCCAATTTAAAGACAATGGAGGGGTCAAAAGAGGTGAAGGTGAGGTACAGTTGGTGTCGCGGCATACATATGGAAACAGATGCTTTGTTTTCGGATGATGCCACCGAGGGGCAGCATGTATATGAGAAATTGTAAGGGCTAAGGATAGATCCTTGGGGTACACCAGAGGTAATGGAGCAGTAAGTGAAGCCATTGCAAATGCTTTGGCCATGACTGGATAGATAAGAATGAAACAAGGCGACTGCAGTCCTACCCAGCTGGATGACAGGGGAGAGGCGTTGAAGGAAGATGGTGTGGTCAATCGTGCCAAAAACTGCAGACAGGTCGAGGAGGATGAGGGAGATAGTTTATCTTTGTCACAGTCACATAGAGTGTCATTTGTGACTTTAATAAAAGTTATTTGCTATTTTCAAAATAATAGGGCAAATGGTTTGTTATTCTCTAGCTCCAGTCAGAAACAGATTATTCACAATTTCCTGGACATTTTATGCAAAATTGTAGTATTTAGGCAGCAAACCTCATTGCACATGTTAAAGATAGAAATTCATGGGATTTGTCAGACTTATTGAAGGCCATTTTCCTTAATTAGAAAAACAGAAGCACAACTGGTCAGCATTAATTTATTTCATTTCAATTAATGTCGTTATTCCATGTATACATTTACAATATACCAAAAATCTTAAACAAAAACAAGAAATGCTGGAATCATTCAGCAGGTCTGGCAGCATCTGTGGAAAGAGAAGCAGAGTTAACGTTTCGGGTCAGTGACCCTTCTTCGGAACCGAAGTTCCGAAGAAGGGTCACTGACCCGAAACGTTAACTCTGCTTCTCTTTCCACAGATGCTGCCAGACCTGCTGAGTGATTCCAGCATTTCTTGTTTTTGTTTCAGATTTCCAGCATCCGCAGTATTTTGCTTTTACCAAAAATCTTACATCTGTACATACCTTCCTGTTCTCCCATTTTTATTAAATCTATCCACAATAAATTCTTATGCCAACATTTATAATGAAACTGTCTCTGTAAATTTTTGCACAGTAATGACACTATCCCAGCAGTAGTGGTTCTGTGGTTCCTTAGTTTTTGCATCTCCTAGTTCCTGAACCTGCACTGCAGACAAACTATTCCTCTCCTTCCCAAATTGCAGTAAGTTTGGCTCAGTATAAATCATATCAAATCAAAGATAATTGACAGACTTTAAAATAAGGACTGAATTATGTCTACATGCACTGTTCCAGTCATCCCTGGTTCTCTAACCCTGCTTCACCAGAAGACTAGACATGGTCTTAACTCCCTTAACGCAACACCATGGGAGATTGACTAGTCATAAAAAAAGGTGGCGGAAATCATTATGATAAAAACATTCAAGCATTCAGATAACAATAAGCTACTTGAGCTCTTCTCTCATAGTATATGACACTATCTGAACACCAAGAGATTACTTCCTTATAATCACTCCCAATCATTATCCTTTATCAGACACACATTTTTAGAAAGGTTTGATAATGAAGTTACAGGATATACAAGTTATCATTTTGCATTCTGCCATCACCTGGGCAACAAGAAGTGGAGTAACCACCAGTACAACTAGCTGCCTGAGCTCTGAGAATAACTCAGCCAAGAGTTGCTTCTTCTGAACAACCATCCCATTCCCAATACACCATCAATCCCACAATCCTCATCATGACTGTCTATACTACAATCACTTTCCTTCAGTCCAGCCTTAGGAATCCTGACTACAAATGAGAACACCAAGACAAATCCCAGAAAACAGAAACTTTGCTTCAGCAACTCGATTCAAATTTGAATACGAGTTAACTGGAATAAATAAGAATCACCCTTGTAGAACCCTCTAATGCCTGCCTTGTGTGCTTGATTACCTATCCTAGTGCTCCTATAAGGTGCAAACCCAGTGACTGCAGTTTGAGAGGTGGAGGGCGCAAAGGTTTCGATTGAGGGCATTTCAGATGGCCATGGTGGGTAACCTCGAATAGCTGTGGGCCTTGCGGGGCCCACTACAGACTGCAGCATGTTGCCCAGCTGGCTGTGTGGCATTGAGAAGGACACTGGGTCAGAAGCTGGAGTGGGTAGTTGGGGTGCAGGCAGGCTGTCATCCTGAGAGGGGAAAACAAGAGCCGCGCTATGCAGCCAATACCACTCTTCTGGACTCAGGACTCCTACAGCTTTGCATGAGAAAACAGAGTGCAAGAGTGACATGGCACTGAAAACCCAATCAATGCTGGCCCTCCCCTATCTGATTCAAGATGGCTGCAGTGTGCGTGTCAGGAGAGGCTCAACAATGGTGGGTGCTACTGTTGTGCTCATGTATTCAAGTCTCATGGCTCTTCTAAACTCAACTTTTCCTGCTTCATGTGCAATATTAGCCAGCTGCAGCAGGTATCAAACACTTCTTTCAACGATGAGCACAGCAATAGGTCAAGTTGAATTTTAAACCCTAGAGTCTCTCAGTCGAAACTTTACTTCAGCAATACAAACGGTTGCTTCAAAGGGTTATTTCCTCCTTAGGCAATTAACTTGGCCTGTAGCTCCTTGTAGAATTTTCTGCTGAGAGAAATAGATAAGTCTTCTTCAGTAGCACCCTATGCTGGTGAGTCTCTCAAAACTGTTTTTTTCTGTTTTTTCCACACAGTTAAATTGTTATAGTATACCATGTGACCTTTCTCTCCTGCTGTGGCCGAGGTAACAAGTGGAGCTGGCACACTGTGCCTCAGAAATCCAAAAGCTTCCCTCTCTGTCTTAAAGGCACACTGTTTTAATCCGAGGAGAAAAAAAAATCGGCTCTTCGACACCACATAGTTTACATTTGCAATCAAAAGCAATAATGTGCATTCATATAGAAGCAAAGGGATACAAGTACCTCTGTACACAAATCACTAAAAGCTAGTGCAAAGCTACATAAGTAATCAGAATGTCGAATGGAATGTTAGCCTTTGTCTCAAGATTGTTGAAAAGCAAAAATGAAAAAGCAATGTTTTTAGCTGTACACAGCCTTCGTCTGACTGCATCGGGTATACCAAACTGAGTTTTGGGCACCGAACCTCAAAGATATATTGATGTTGGAGGCGTGTTACGATTCCATAAGGACTGTTAACTTTTAAAAAGAGAAAGTCAAATTCCCAGTCATTACTGAACGAATTACATCACAAGGTTTCACATTTTACATAAAAACTTTACTGTACAAGAGTTAAACAAAGAAAAACACTGCTAAATTGACATTACAACTTGAGACACCTATATTTTAGACTTAAAATCTTATAGAACACTCCTGTTTGACTTTTACTTCCATCCCTAGAGTTCCCCTATACTTTACAGGATTTTGGTGGGTTGTCACTTCTCCTGGGACCAATCCAAAGTGTACCACAGCTCTTAGGGACTTACTTCGATTCCTTAGTTTCTCAGGTATCTTCCGAGGTATGAGATCACCTCCTGAATCTGGACTTCTCAGCATGAGCACGGGCCTGCCTCAAAGCAGAAACACCCCAGGTTCCCGATGGCCTCTTTGCTGCTGAGTCCAACTGACTTCCAAAAACCAACTGCTTTTCCAAAAGCCAACTGTTTGTCTGTCAGCAAGCACACAGATCAAAACACCAACAGGTACCCCCTGCATCATCTATCTCCATTGCACTGTGGTACATATGGGATGCCCCAGATAGCAATTTAATCCAATTACCTCCACTCCAAAACTTCTCTTTGTTTTTGGAAATCATATGAATAATTTAAACCCCTGATCGAGGCAGCTGCAGACAGCCATCTCCATCAAGAAGTTCAGAGGGGTTCCCATTGTTTAGAGTCTCCGCACTTCCTATTATGATTTTATAAAATAAACATGGGTCACCTTTTGAATTGTAACCACCCTAAGTTTGTTTCACAGCTTCTCAAATGAGGTGTTTTCATTTGTCTTGCAATAAAAATAAATTTCCAAATTAAAAGTTACCTCTAGAAAATGAATACAAACCATGAACAAGACGATCTCAACAGGGGGCACAGTGCAGCTTCACCAGAATGATAACAGAGAATTAAAGGTTAAATTCTGAGTTCAGATTGCATAGTTTTGTATTTCTTTGAGTTTAGAAGGTTGAGATGCAATCTGATGTGTGACATCGAATTTTTTTGATCAGTAAGAGTGTCGAAAGATAAGGATCAAAGGCAGGTAAATGGAGCTAAGGTACGTATTATCCATTATTTCACTAAATGGTGGAGCAGGCTCACGTGTCTAAATGGCTTATTTCTGTTTCTATGTTCCAATGTATATTCAAATATTACTTCTCTACATATCTACTGCATTCTAAAATAAATATTTATTGGCTTCAAGAATGCTCAACAATATGCACCTTAATTACTATTTTCTGGTTTCCCCCTTCCATGCCCCAACTGTACCTCCTTCTGTATCTGCCCCTGGAAAAAAAATCATCCCCCAATTCAGTCACAACTGTCCTTTCAAAATCTCAACTAGCTAGCCTTTAGCACTCCCTTCACTAGAACATTTCTGCAGCTACTGATTTACTCAACCACATCCTCAACTCCACTTCTGATGCTCTAGACCCCAATAAAACTATTGTGCTCTCTTACCATGGCTGTTCCCTCGGGTATGGCCTTCATCTATGCTCTAAGTCCAAGGGATGCAGGCTTGAAAGGATGTTGTGGACAACTGGCTTAGCCATTCACCGCCAGATCTGGCTGGACCACATAAAGTACTCAGGCCCTGTTCTCATCTGTTAAAACTGTTCACTATTCCAGGAATCCTGGAATGCAAAGATAATCCCTGGTTTCTTCCTCTACTTCAACTGTCTTCTGAATCCCTTCTCCTCTGTCCTCTCCACCCTCACTTCCAACAATGTGCCATGAGTTTATGGACTTCTTTGTCACTATCGAGACCATTTGTCATGCAGGCCCCCACCTGCCAAGAATGAGGCATATTAATTTTGTCATATGACATTAATTTTAAACTGTTGCTGGAGTGAAAAAAGGATTGTTAAAAAAAATCACCAGACACTTGGCTGGAAGGACATTTGCATACTAACAGACAGTGCTTATGGAGACAAAAGGCTATTCCCATGTCCACTTAACCCGCAATGGATTTTCATCACCAGATGCTGAAAGCTTAAGGAAGTGCATTCCAGAGATTGCTCGGGTGATACAATCCACAAAAGCCAGGACTAGTTAAACCAGCTGGTCACATGACCAACTAGCTGGTCCAGGGTTTTTTTGATCGAGCCACAGAGAGTTTGAACTGAGAAAGACTGTTTGCTCCTAAAGTGAGAAGACATCTCTTGTGTGCTCCCATCTCTTTCTCACAAGCCTCTGGACCCACTGAGGACACATGAACTGCAAGAGAGAAAAGTCTCTTCCACTGAACAAGGTTTAAGAAGAATACTGGACCCCAACGAAAAGCAAGATCTATCTACAATCAAGAACTTTACAGCGAGCTCAAACAAGAGTAACCAAAACCATCTTCAGATATTGACTCAAACCTTTCCATTTTATTTCTTCTGCTCTTTTCTGTCTCTATCTGCACGTGTACTGCGTATGCATGCTAACGTGGGCACATCGAGTATCCGTAGGCGTTAACCGAATTAGAGTTTAAGTTTAATAAAGTTCAACCTTTTTTCTTTAAACCTAAGAAAACCTGTTTGGCTAGTTTCTTTGCCTTATAATTGGAAGTTAGTGAACAAGTATTCACTAAGGGGGAGCTAAAAAAAACACGGTGCTTAAGATAAGGGCGGCACAGTGGCGCAGTGGTTAGCACTGCAGCCTCACAGCTCCAGGGACCCGGGTTCGATTCGGGGTACTGCCTGTGTGGAGTTTGCAAATTCTCCCTGTGTCTGCGTGAGTTTTCTCTGGGTGCTCCGGTTTCCTCCCACAAGCCAAAAGACTTGCAGGTTGGTAGGTAAATTGGCCATTATAAATTGTCACTAGTATAGGTAGGTGGTAGGGAAATATAGGGACAGGTGGGGATGTTTGGTAGGAATATGGGATTAGTGTCTCTTTTGGGCCTCCTTATCTCGAGAGACAATGGATACGCGCCTGGAGGTGGTCATTAGTGTAGGATTAGTATAAATGGGTGGTTGATGGTCGGCACAGACTCGGTGGGCCGAAGGGCCTGTTTCAGTGCTGTATCTCTAATCTAAAAAAAATAAATAAATAAAACCCTGTTACAGTAAGACCAGGTGAAGGCTGAGAGGGAACCCCAGATCCCTTTCTCACTTGGTCGCAACACCATTCGGTCAGCTGCCTCAGCTATGCCCCTCCGTCCCACTAGCCCACATGGCCAACATTTAGAGTCATAGAGTCGTATAGCATAGAAACAGGCCCTTTGGCCCACCATGTCCATGCCGACCATAGTGCCTATCAATACTAATCCCACATGCCTGCATTAATTCCATATCCCTCTATGCCTTGCTCATTCAAGTACCTGTTCAGATGCCTCTTAAATGTTTCTACTGTTCCTGCCTCCACCACCTCCTCAGGCAGCTCATTCCAGATACCCAAAATTCTTTGCGTGAAAAATTTGCCCCTTTGATCCCCTTTAAACCTCCTCCCTCTCACCTTAAATCTATGCCCTCTAGTTTTAGTCACCCCTACCATGGGAAACAGACTTTGGCTATCTACCCTATCGATGCCTCTCATAATTTTATATACCTCTAATGTGTCCCCTCTCAGCCTCCTTCGCTCCAGGGAAAACAGACCCAGCCTATCCGATATCTCTTTATAACTCAAGCCCTCCAAACCTGGCAACATCCTTGTGAATCTTTTCTGCACCCTTTCTAGCTTAATCACATCTTTCCCGTAGTGCGGCGACCAGAACTGCACACAGTACTCCAAATGCGGCCTAACCAACGTTATGTACAACTGTAACATGACATCCCAACTCTTGTACTCAGTGCCTCGGCCGATGAGGGCAAGCATGCCATATGCCTTCTTCATCACCCTGTCTACCTGTGTTGCCATTTTCAGGGAACTATGTACTTGCATCCCAAGACCTCTCTGCTCAACAACACTCCCCAGGGCCCTGCCATTCACTGTATATTTCCTGCCCTGGTTTAACTTCCCAAAATGCATCACTTCACACTTGTCTGCGTTAAATTCCATTTGCCAATCCCTTGCCCACTTTCCCAGTTGATCTATATTCGGTTGTAACCTGAAACAACCTTCTTCACTGTCCACTATACCACCAATTTTGGTGTCATCTGCAAACTTACTAATCATGCCCCCTACATTCACATCCAAGTCATTAATATATATGACAAACAACAGAGGCCCCAGCATCGATCCCTGCGGCACACCACTGGTCACCGGCCTCCAATCTGAAAAACAACCCCCCACTACCACCTTCTGCCTCCTATCACCAAGCCAATTTTGTATCCAATTTGCTAGCTCACCCTGGATCCCATGTGTTCAAAGTTTCTGGACCAGCCTACCATGCGGGACCTTGTCAAAGGGCTTGCTAAAGTCCATGTCGACAACGTCCATCACCCTGCCCTCATCAATCCTCTTGGTCACCTCCTCGAAAAACTCAATCAAATTCGTGAGACATGATTTCCCACACACAAAGCCATGCTGACTATCCCTAATCAGACCATGCCTTTCCAAATGCATATAAATCCTGTCTCTCAGAATCCCTTCCAATAACATTCCCACCACTGATGTAAGGCTCACCGGCCTGTAGTTCCCGGGCTTATCCCTGCTGCCCTTCTTAAATAAAGGCACAACATTAGCTATCCTCCAGTCTTCCGGTACCTCACCCGTGACTAATGATGATACAAAAATATCTGCCAGGGCCCCAGCAATCTCCTTCCTTGCTTCCCATAGCATCCGAGGATACACCTGGTCAGGCCCGGGGGATTTATCCACCTTAATGCACTTCAAAACCTCCAATACCTCATCCTTGGGATATCGCTGTTCCCTCCCTTGAAGTCACTAGCTTCCATGACCTTCTCCACGGTAAATACAGATGAGAAGTATTCATTTAAGAGCTCGCCCATTTCCTGTGGCTCCACACATAGATTGCCACACTGATCCTTAAGGGGATCTACTCTCTCCCTTGCTACCCTTTTACTCTCAATATACTTATAGAATCTTTTAGGATTCTCCTTTATCTTATCTGCCAGGGAAATCTCATGGCCCCTTTTCGCCCTCCAAACTTCCTTAAGTGTACTCCTACATCCCCTATACTCCTCGAGGGACTCGCTTGATCCCAGCTGCCTATACCTGACATTTGCCTCCTTCTTTGTCCTGACCAGACCCTCAATATCCCTCGTCAACCTAGGTTCCATTAACATGCCAGCCTTGCCCTTCCATCTAACAGGAACATGCCGGCTCTGAACTCTTCCTATCTCACTTTTAAAAGCCTCCCACTTGCCAGAAGTCCCTTTACCTGTAAACAGCCTCTCCCATTCAACTTTTGAGAGTTCTTGTCGCATGCCATTGAAATTAGCCTTCCCCCAATTTAGGACTTAAACCTGAGGACCAGTCCTATCCTTTTTCATAACTATCTTGAAGCTAATAGAGTTATGGTCACTGGCCCAAAGTGCTCCCCCACTGACACATCAACCACCTGCCCATCCTCATTTCCTAAGAGGAGGTCAAGTGTAGCTCCTTCTCCAGTAGGGCCATCCACATATTGCTTCAGAAAACTATCCTGGACACACTCAACAAATTCTTCCCCATCTGATCCCTTAGCACTACGGCAGTCCCAGTCAATATGAGGGAAGTGAAAATCACCTACTATTCTTTTGGGCCTCCTTATCTCGAGAGACAATGGATACGCGCCTGGAGGTGGTCAGTGGTTTGTGAAGCAGCGCCTGGAGTGGCTATAAAGGCCAATTCTGGAGTGACAGGCTCTTCCACAGGTGCTGCAGAGAAATTTGTTTGTTGGGGCTGTTGCACAGTTGGCTCTCCCCTTGCGCCTCTGTCTTTTTTCCTGCCAACTACTAAGTCTCTTCGACTCGCCACAATTTAGCCCTGTCTTTATGGCTGCCCGCAAGCTCTGGCGAATGCTGGCAACTGACTCCCACGACTTGTGATCAATGTCACACGATTTCATGTCGCGTTTGCAGACGTCTTTATAACGGAGACATGGACGGCCGGTGGGTCTGATACCAGTGGCGAGCTCGCTGTACAATGTGTCTTTGGGGATCCTGCCATCTTCCATGCGGCTCACATGGCCAAGCCATCTCAAGCGCCGCTGACTCAGTAGTGTGTATAAGCTGGGGGTGTTGGCCGCTTCAAGGACTTCTGTGTTGGAGATATAGTCCTGCCACCTGATGCCAAATATTCTCCGAAGGCAGCGAAGATGGAATGAATTGAGACGTCGCTCTTGGCTGGCATACGTTGTCCAGGCCTCGCTGCCGTAGAGCAAGGTACTGAGGACACAGGCCTGATACACTCGGACTTTTGTGTTCCGTGTCAGTGCGCCATTACTATTACAACCCTATAATTCCTACACCTATCTGTGATTTCCCTACATATACGCTGTACCACTTCCCTCTGACGATTGGGGGCCCTGTAGTATAATCCCATCAAAGTGATCACCCCTTTCTTATTTTTAAGTTCTACCCGTATAGCCTCGCTGGACATTCCCCCAGGGATATCTTCTCTAAGTACTGCCATGATGTCCTCCCTAATCAATAGTGCAACTCCCCCTCCTCTCTTACCTCCACCTCTGTTACACTGGAAGCATTGGTACCCCGGAACATTGAGCTGCTAGTCCTGCCCATCCCTCAACCACATTTCCGTAATAGCTATAATATCACAGTCCCATGTACCGATCCATTCTGAGTTCATCTGCCTTATCTGTAAAGCTTCTTGCATTAAAGCAAATGCAGTTTAGCCTACCAGACCTTCCACGCTCCCTATCCTGCCCCTGCCCGGCCTGCCTACTGGACCTGCTCGCTTTAACCTCTACATTTGCCTCAACTATCTCATCGGAGAGACTACTACTTTTGGTCCCACCCCCTTGCCAGACTTGTTTAAACCCTCCCGAGTAGTAGTAGCAAACCCCCCCCGCAAGGATATTGGTCCCCTTCCAGTTTAGATGCAACCCATCCTTCTTGGACAGGTCACCTCTGCACCAGAAGAGATCCCAATGATCCAAGTAGCTGAAGCCCTCCCGCCTACACCAGCTCTTCAGCCACGCATTCATTTGCATTATCCCCCTATTCCTACCCTCACTAGCACGTGGCACAGGGAGTAATCCTGAGATTACAACCCTGGAGGTCCTGCTTTTTAACCTTCTGCCTAACTCCCTATATTCAGTTTGCAGGACCTCTGAAGTTTTTCTCTGAAGTTGCCCTGCCTGAGCACTGAACTTGCATCTTATCCAGTTTCTCTCCTATCTACCCTCATGGCCTCTCTGAGCTCATCTTATCCATGAGACACATCCCTGTTCCCTCGACCCTATTCCCGCTAACTGCTGACTGCTGACCGCCCAAATATCCCTCCTGGTCTGCATGTTAGCTGATATTGTTCACAGTTCTCTCTTTACAGGTGTCGTCCTCTCTCCTTTAAATCTGCCATCATCACCCCTCTCCTCAAAAAAACCTTTGACTCCACCGTCGTTGCAAACTACTGCTCATGTCTAACCTCCCTTTCCTCTCCAAGGTCCTTAAATGCATTGTCGCCTGGATGAGCAGAAATTTCCTCCAATTAAACAGTGGGAAGACTGAAGTAATTGTTTTTGGTCACCGTTCCCACTCCAAAATTCTCTACCTTCTGACTCCAACCTTCTCCCAGGCAAATGTCTGAGCCTAAACCAGACTGTTTGCAGCCTTGGTGGCATATCTGACCCTGAGATGAGCTTCAATCCACATATTCGTACTATCACTAAGGCCACCTGTTTCCATCTCTGTAATGTTGCTCGATATTGCCCCTGTTTCAGCTCATTTGCTGCTGAAACCCTCATTCATGCCTTTGCTACCTCTAGACTTGACAAACCCAAAGTACCCTGGCTGTCTCCCACATCCTACCCGTCGTAAACTTGAGGTCGTCCAAAACTCTGCTGCCCATGTCCTAACTTGCACCAAGTCCTGATCCCCTATCACCACTGTGCTCGCTGACCTACATTGGCTTCCGGTCAAGCAATATCTTGATTTTAAAATTACTAACGTATGAATTAGGAGCAGGAGTAGGCTACTCGGCTCATCGTGCCTGCTCCGCCATTCAATAAGTTGATGGCTGAACTGATTACTCCACATTACCACCTAACCCCGATATCCTTTTACCCCCTTGCTCATCAAGAATCTATCTACCTCTGCCTTAAACATATTCAAAGACTCTGCTTCCACCGCCTTTTCAGGTAGAGAGTTCCAAAGTCTCACGACCCTCTGAAAGAAAAAATTTCTCCTCATCTGTGTCTTAAATGGGCAACCCCTTATTTTTAAACTGTGACCCCTAAATTCTCCCACAAGGGGAAACATCCTTTCCACATTAACCCTGTCAAGACCCTTCAGGATCTTACATGTTTCAATCACGTCGCCTTACTCTTCTAAATTCCAGTGGATACAAGCCTAGCCTGTCCAATCTTTCCTTTTAAGACAGCCCGCCCATTCCAGGTATTAGTCGAGTAAACCTTCTCTGTACTGCCTCCAACGCACTTACATCCTTCCTTAAATAAGGAGACCAGTATTGTACACAATTCCCCTTGCAATAAACGATAACATTTTATTAGCTGTCCTAATTACGTGCTGTACCTGCATACTAACATTTTGCGATTCATGTACTAGGACACCCAGATCCCTCTGCATCTCAGAGCTCTGCAATCTCTCACCATTTAGATAATATGCTTCTTTTTTATTCTTCCTGCCAAAGTGGACAATTTCCCACTTTCCCACATTGTACTCCATTTGCGAGGTCTTTGCCCACTCACTTTAGCTATCTATATCCCTTTGTAGCCCCCTTATGTCCTCTTCACAACTTAATTTCCTACCTATCTTTGTGTCATCAACAAATTTAGCAACCGTACCTCCGGTCCCTTCATCTAAGTCATTTATATAAATTGTAAAACATTGAGGCCCCAGCACAGAACCCTGTGGCACACCACTCATTACATCTACACTAGAAAATAACCCACTTATGCCTACTGTTTCCTGTTAGCTAGTCAATCTTCTATCCATGCCAATACCCCCCCACACCATAAGCTTTTATTTTCTACAATAACCTTTGATGTGGCACCTTATCAAATGCCTTCTGGAAATCTAAGTACAATACATCCACCGGTTCCCCTTTATCCACGGCACATGTAACTCCCTCAAAGAACTCCAATAAATTGGTTAAACATGATTTTCCTTTCACAAAACCATGTTGACTCTGCCTGATTACCTTGAATTTTTCTAAATGCCCTGCTAGAACGTCTTTAATAATAGCTTCTAACATTTTCCCTAAAACAGATGTTAAGTTAACTGGCCTGTAGTTTCCTACTTACTGTCTCCCTCCCTTTTTGAATAAAGGAGTTACATTCCCTATTTTCCGATCTAACGGAACCTTCCCCGTAAAGGCTGGCTCGGGTCTGTGAACGAAACCCGACCCGATCCCGACAGAACCACATCCGACCCCGAGCCCGGCCCGAGTCCTTCCATTTTTTCCTGCACCTGACCCGACCATCAGTTAACCTACCTTCCGTTTTTCACTTAGTTGCTTATCTGCACAAGCAACAAAATAACTGTAACAAAACCACCTTTCCAGTCCAAAAATTACATTAACAGTGGAGCCACTCACCTGAGGTTGTGATAGAGCATGTCCGACCCGGCCCAGCCCAATCCAAGCCCGAATGCTGGACCCGGAAGTTTGACCCGAGCCCGACACATGTCACGGGTCCCGTCGTGTTTGGGCTGGATAGCCGGCTTTTACTTCCCCGAATCTGGGGAATTTTGGAAAATTAAAACTAACGCATCAACTATCTCTCTAGCCATTTCTTTTAACACCCTAGGATGAAGTCCATCAGGACCTGGGGATTTGCCAGCCCGCAGCTCCAACAATTTGTTCAGTACCACTTCCCTGGTGATTTGTAGTTTTCTTGAGTTCCTCCCTCCTTCCATTTCCTGACATACGGCTAATACTGGGATGTTAGTTGTATCTTCAATAGTGAAGACCTATGCAAAATATCTGTTCAATTCATCTGCCATCTCCGTTATCCATTATTAATTCCCCAGACTCACTTTTTATGCGACCAACACTCACTTTGTTAACTCTTCTTTTTTAAATATCTATAGAAACTCTTACTATCTGTCTTTAAATTTCTAGCTAGCTTTCTCTCGTACTCTAATTTTATCTTTATCAATCTTTTAGTCATTCTTTGCTTTTTTAATATTCTGTCCAATCTTCTGACCTGCCATCCATTTTTGTGCAATTATATGCTTTTTCTTTAAGTTTGATACTATTTTTAACTGTTTTAGTTAACTATGTATGGCGGGACCCACCCTTGGAATTTTTCTTTCTCGTTGAAATGTATCTATTCTGTGTATTCTGAAATATCCCCTTAAATGTCTGCCACTGCATCTCTATTGATCTATCCCTTAACCTAATTTGCCAGTTCACTTTATCTAGCTCTGCTTCCATGCCCTCATAATCGCCCTTACTTAAGTTTAAAATACTAGTCTTGGACTCACTCTTCTCTCCCTCAAACTGAATGTAAAATTCAATCATATTATGATCGCTGCTACCTAGGGGCGCCTTAACTATGAGGTCATGCATGTTTTCAAATCCCCCCATGACCTCACCCCTCCCTATCTCTGCAATCTTCACCAGCTCCACAACCCTTCAAGATATCTGCACTCATCTAATTCTGGCCTCTTGTGCATCCCCGACTTTAATCACTCCACCATTGGTGGCTGTGCCTTTAGGTGCCTAGGCCTTAAGCTCTGGAATTTCCTCCCTACACCTCTCCGCTTTGCGTTCCTCCTTTAAGACACTCCTTAAAACCTATCTCTTTAACCAAGCTTTTGGTCATCTGACTTAATATCATCTCCTGTGGCTCAGTGTCATTTTTTGTTTTACAATGCTCCTGTAAAGCACTTTGGGACGTTTTATTATGTTGAAGGCACTATATAAATATAAGTTGTTGCTCCTTCAATACAGTGCACAGCATTAAAAACTGACTGTTGAAAAACAACATAAAAATGACTGCAAGCTCAATGTTTCTTCTCTCTCACACCACAAAAAATAAACACTGGATATGTTGCTCAGTTTAACATGGCTTCAATTCAAACAGATCAAAAAATACTAAAAGGCTGCTTTGAATGTCACCAAAAAAGACTCTATTTGCAAGCCAATTTGATGGAGTTAAGCACCAGTAAAAGTAGACCGTCTTAAGCCTTCGGTGCTAGAGATGCATATGAGGTTCTACTAAACCAAAAGTTCAAATGGTGTACTTAACACAAAATTAACTTTCTTATTGCTGACCACTAGTTACAGTTTCTGAATGCTAATAGCATGCCTTTTCATCTTTAAAACATACATAAATGGGCCACTTTGATGCTTGGAAACAACTTTTTATCATTTGGCAACTGATTCACACAAAGAAGCAGTCAAGTTAAGTAATTAAATTATTTTCAGATTACATTTGTCTGTGGTTTGGCATGGAGATTTTTTTTTTATAGATTGATTGTATGTCTGTCCTTTTTATATATTTAAGGTATTGGGCTTTGCAGTAAGATGCATGCATACAAAAAGGAAGCTGCTGTATGCATTGCTCACATGGATTCCCTTATATAACTTTATCATAAAGAGGTGCTGTAGTAAATTACAAAGATATCAGTGTTTAATGCCTCTGGTTTTATACTGGCAGTAGTTATTTCGCTAAAATTTTCCACAGACTTAGCAGCACTGGCAGAAGACGACATATTTTAAGTCTAGCGAGACCATGTCTACATTCAAAATGTGTGAAGTTAACAGTGAAATTATATTATTTTACTTTTGGTAAACAACAGGTGCTTTTAATTGAAATTGTATGATTCCATTTTTGAGTAATTCGTTAAATACTTGAGCTCTCCTACAATAGTCATTGGTAAAATCTCTTTCTCCCTAGATCAATTTAATTTTATGTCAGATTAATGCATTCAGTTTTTCTCTCTACATTTTCTCTGCCAAAATGAATTTAGCTTTTAATTAATACTAATACAATAAAAACATATCAGGTGAACCATGTTGGAATCATTAATTCCATTCAGAAGTCTTAATTTGTGAAGGGAGTACACCAATTTTATTCTCGCAAATAGCTTATTGATTTTCCCTATCATAAGTTCAATGTCGTAATTTGCATGTATAGCTAGCCAAATAGCCACCCACTATACTTCCCACAAGAGACAATATTCAATGTAATGACTAAGATCATTTTCCACGTTTCTTGTGTTCTGAATACCAATCTATAGTTAAGGGATTCAAGGAAGGTCTTCAGAACTGAAGTGAGTTGCAATTACTGTAAGTGGTCCTCTAAAATTACTTTTAATTTCATATTCTTCAAAATATCCTCTACAGATGACAATTAAGACACAAAGTGCCAGTGTGCAGATCTGCATCTGTTTTTCTTATATGAATCTCTGACCTGATTTGGAAGGTACTAAATGTAGACAGTATTTGTCCTTCCAAGTCTACTAATGGAATAGCCCACCTACAGGATTTAAGCAATGCTGAAAGATCAATTTGGTGCGATCAACAGACTAAAAAGCCAGAGACACTGCTTGGAAACATCTCCAGGAAATTACACTAATCGGGATTTGCATCACATCTTTAAATTTGGTGTAGTATTTTGAGATATAACCTAAATTTTCCTCAAGCACCACCAATGTAAGGTAAGCAATCCAAGCCATGATCACTTGACAAGTTTAAAGGAAAAATGGTACAACTATAGGTATGGCTCCTAACTATGTATCGCTTTCCAACAAGACTTGTTCTCTAGGCCTCTTGCCCCTATTCCACCCCCAAGACATATTAAACAGTGGAAATTACTCTGAAAAAGCACAAATGAGAGTCAGCAATATCAAAGTTAATGGCAGTGAGTCATGCAACTACACCTTCTAACATGTAGTTTTATGCTTTCTGTAGGAGCCATAAGTTTAGAGAACACCTGCTTATAGCACCGTACTTTCCACCCATCCAATCCAATACTTTTTGCTCTTTTCATTTATCCAAAAACATTTTCCATGTTAAATTCCAAAGTCTTATCAAGCATTTCTTCTGAAAAATGCAAAAAGTTGATCATTCTCCCTTCAAGTAGCAATGACTTTGAATGTGACCCATTTTGAGTGGCAGGCATTTATATCATACTTGGCCTCTATTATTTCACTACAAATTACTCCTCACATTAACCGTACGGCTTTCTGAAATGCTTCACTAGGACCTACAGGTGATGTTATTTTTGTAAATTCTTTTACTTCTTGACTGATAAAAGCCAGTTATGCACCCTCTCAGGACACCTTCAAGGTCTCCTTGAGGACTGTCTTAATTAGACATGCATTCCAAGAAATTATCTGATGCAATGATTTCTGGTCTGTCTTCACATGAAAGCACATGCTAGTTTGGTAGTCTCTACAAGTAAAATGAGGAAGTTTAACCAGCAGCTTCACCCAAATAGGAAAAGTGACTCCACAGAGGCTTTCAGAAGATTTAGTAACACATTTATAAAACAGAACAGATCAGATCTTAAGGCAGGCTAAAATACTACAGCAATACTGAATGAACAAGTTTTGTTCATTGTAAAACTTGTACCTAAATTCATAGGCATGCAACCAATCAAAGGCAATTTTAAAATATAGGGATGGATTTTTGTTCTGGGGTCGAGACACCTACGTTGTGACAATTTCTGAGTTCCCGACCACACATCGCGTCAGGGCCTGATGTCCGACACGATCTTTGCCAGCAGGCCAATCAGTGGCCAGGGTGCGCACTTGCCGTCCAATTAAGGACACCGGCAGCCCCATCATCTGAGGTGGAAGCTGCCAATGCAGGTAAGAAAGAGAGAAAGCACCTCATGATAGAGCTGCAGTCTGAAGAGATTTTTAAAATTTTCACCATCAAACAAGCTGTCATAATGGAAGGGCAACCCCTCCACTGGGTGGCCTGTGGCCACAGCTGTCGGCCATGGCGGGGGTTACCTAGCGGGAAGGAGTGCTGCTTTCCCTCCCCAGGAAGCTGCCTCCATCCCTTGGCCGTGTTTCGGCTTCAGTGGGGGGCTCGCAAGCTGACCGGAAAGTTCCAGTCAGCTTCTGCTGAGTGGCCATTTAACTGGTCTCACCACCAACCCTGCCAACTCCTTGCGGAATGAAAATGGCCTGGAGGTGGGAGACCGGCACTCCAGTCTATGTTGGGAAATTGTTGGCCCATCTGCCTCCATGGCTGTTTAAAAATTCGCTCCACAGTGCTAACTCTGACGTAAATGTTTTTGTATTCTATATGCTTACACTTTCTTGATTACTTCTTTTTAAACAAAGAATCAATTGCTAGATCCTAAAAAACGAAGTCAGGATTATACTGGTTATAGCTTGAGAATATTTTTAGGAAAAGACCATTACAATCAACAATCCTGTCCCTGTCTCATTCATCAAACCCCTATAACAAGCTTCTTTCGATACCCTCCAAAGCCACCTCTTTGCAGAAAATATCTAATTTCCCGTTGAACTCATATATATTCCTACTTCAAAGCCTTTCCTGATAGTGTACTTGACAACAGCATTTTGGGCAGGCTTGATAGGAAAATAAAAACAAAAGAAATAGGAGCAGGAGTAGACCATTCAGCCCTTTGAGCCTGCTCCGCCATTCAATGAGATCATGGTTGACCTTGTAATTCAACACCTTTTTCCTGCACTATTCCCTTGATGTTTTTAATATGTAGAAATCTATCAATCTCAATCTTGAACAAAGTCAACGACTGAGCCTCCACAACCCTCTGGGGCAGAGAATTCCAAAGATTCACCACCCTCTAAGTGAAGAAATTCCTCCTCATCTCAGTCCTAAATAGTCTGCCCCTTATTCTGAGACTGTGCCCCCTGGTTCTAGACTGCCCAGCCAGTCGAGCCTGTCGAGCCCTGTAAGAATTTTGTATGTTTGAATGAGATCACACCTCATTCTTCTAAACTTCAGAGAATAAAGGTCCAGTCTTTCCTCACAGGACAACCCCTCCATCCCAGGAAGTGGTTTGGTGATCCTTCGTTGCAATTCCTCTATGGCAAGTATATCTTTCTTTAGGTAAGGAGATCAAAACTGCATACAATACTCCAAGTGCAGTCTCACCAAGGCTCGATATAATTGCAGTAAGACATCTTTACTCCTATTCTCAAATCCTCATGAAATAAAGGCCAACATACACCATTTGCCTTCTTAATTGCTTGCAGTACCTGCATGTTAGCTTTCAGTGACTCATAAACAAGGACACCCAAGTCCCTTTGAAGTTCAACACTTCTCAGCCTCTCACCATTTAAGAAATACTCTGTATTTCTGTTTTTTCTCCCAAAGTGGATAACCTCATATTTCTCCACATTGTTTCCATCTGCCAAATTTTTGCCTACTCGCTTTGCCTCTCCAATCCACTTGAAGCGTCTTTGCATCCTCCTCACAACTCACGCATCCATCTAGTTTTGTGTCATCTGAAAAGTCGGGAAGATTACATTTAATCCCCACATCCAAATCATTGATATAGATTGTGAACAACTGGGGCCCAAGCACTGATCTTTGTGGTACCCCAGCATCACAGATGTCAGTCTTCAGCCAATTTGATTCACTCCGCGTGATATCAAAAAATGACTGAAGGCACTGGATACTGCAAAGGCTATGGGCCCTGACAACATTCCGGCAATAGTACTGAAGACCAGTGCTCCAGAACTTGCTGCACCCCTAGCCAAGCTGTTCCAGTACAGCTACAACACTGGCATCTACCCGGCAATGTGGAAAACTGCCCAGGTATGCCCTCTACACAGAAAAAAGCAGGACAAGTCCAACCCGGCCAATTACCGCCCCATCAGTCTACTCTCGCTCATCAGTAAAGTGATGGAAGGGGTTGCTGACAGTGCTATCAAGTGGCACTTGCTTAGCAAAAAGCTGCTCAGTAACGCTCAGTTTGGGTTCCGTCAGGGCCACTCAGCTGCTGAACTCATTACAGCCTCGGTCCAAACATAGACAAAGGAGCTGAACTGAAGAGGTGAGGTGAAAGTGACTATCCTTGACATCAAGACAACATCTGACCAAGTATGGCATCAAGGAGCCCTAGCAAAACTGGAGTCAATGTGAATCGGGGGAAAACAGGTGGCAAGTAACATTCGTGCCACACAAGTGCCAGGCAATGACCATCTCCAACAAGAGAGAATCTAACCATCTCCTTGACACTCAATGGTAATACGATTGCTGAATCCCCCACTATCAACATCCTGGGGGTTACCATGGACCAGAAACTGAACTGGAATAGCCATGTAAATACCGTGACTACAAGAGCAGGTCAGAGGCGAGGAAGCCTGCGGCGAGTAACTCACCTCCTGACTCCCCAAAACCTGTCCACCATCTATAAGGCACAAGTAAGGACTGTGATAGAATACTCTCCACTTGCCTGGATGGGTGCAGCTCCAACAACACTCAAGAAGCTCAACACCATCCAGGACAAAGCAGCCCGCTTGATTGGTACCCCATCCACAAACATTCACTCCCTCCACCACTGATGCACAGTGGCAACAGTGTGTATCATCCACACGATACACTGCAGCAAAGCACCAAGGCTCCTTAGACAGCACCTTCTAAACCCGTGACCTCTACCACCTAGAAGGACAAGGGCAGCAAATACATGGGAACACCACGTGTTCCCCTCCAAGCCACAAACCATCCAGACTTACATATGTACGATATGAATTCGGGGCAGAGTAGGCCACTCGGCCCCTTGAGCCTGCTCCGCCATTCAATAAATTCATGGCTGAACTGATTTCTCCACATTACCAACTACCCCCGATAACCTTCCACCCCCTTGCTTATCAAGAATCTATCTACCTCTGCCTTAAACATGTTCAAAGACTCTGCTTCCACCGCCTTTTGAGGAAGAGAGTTCCAAAAACTCATGACCCTCAGAGAAAAAAGTTCTCCTAATCTGACTTAAATGGGCAACCCCTTATTTTCAAAACAGTGACCCCTGGTTCTAGATTCTCCCACAAGGGGAAACATCCTTTCCACATCCACCCTGTCAAGACCCCTCAGGATCTTATATGTTTCAATCAAGTTGCCTCTTACTCTTCTAAATTCCAGTGGATACAAGCCTAGCCTGTCCAATCTTTCCTCATAATATAGTCCGCCCATTCCAGGTATCAGTCTAGTAAACCTTCTTTGAACTGCTTCCAACACACTTAGATCCTTCCTTAAATAAGGAGACCAATACTGTACACAGTTCTCCAGATGTGGTCTCACCAATACCCTGTGTAGCTGAAGCATAACCTCCCTACTTTTGTATTCAATTCCCCTTGCAATAAACAATAACATTCTATTAACTTTCCTAATTATGTGCTGCACCTGCATACTAACCTTTTGCGATTCATGCACTAGGACACCCAGATCCCTCTGCATCTCAGAGCTCTGCCACCTCTCACCATTTAGTTAATATGCTTCTTTTTTATTCTTCCTGCCAAAATGGACAACTTCGCATTTTTCCACATTATACTCCATCTGCCAGATTTTTGCCCACTCACTTAACCTATCTATATCCCTTTGTAGCCTCCTTTTGTCCTCTTCACAACCTACTTTCCTACCTATCTTTGTGTCATCAGCAAATTTAGCAACCATACCTTTGGTCTCTTCATCTAAGTCACTTATATAAATTGTAAAAAGACTTGGATCTATATCGCCGTTCCTTCACTGGTACTGGGTCACAATCCTGGAACTCCCTTCCTAACAGCATTGTGGGTGTACCTACCCCACAAAGACTGCAGTGGTGCAAGATGGCAGCTCACCACCGCCTTCTCAAGGACAATAAATACTGGCCGAGCCAGTGATGCCCACATCCCATGAACGAATAAATAAAAAAAAACTAGTCACAGCCTCCCAACCTGAAAATGACCCATTTATTCCTGCTCTCTGTTTTCTGTCTGTTAACCAGTTCTCAGTCCACGCCAGTATATTCCTTCCAATCCTATGTGTTCTAATTCCGTTTACTAACCTCTTGTGTGGGACCTTATCAAAAGCTTTCTGAAAATCTAAATATACCACATCCACTGGTTTCCCCCTTACCTATTCTGCTAGTTACATCTCCAAAAAACAGGTTTGTTAAACATGATTTCCCTTTCATAAATCGATGTTGACACTGCCCAATCCTACCATTCTTTTCTAAGTGTCCTGCTATCACATCCTTTATTATAGATTTTCCCTACGACTGATGTTAGGCTAACAGGTCTGTTGTTCCCCGTTTTCTCTCTCCCTCCTTTCTTAAATAGTGGGGTTACAATTGCCACCTGTCAATTTTAAGGAACTATTCCAGAGTCTATAGAATTTTGAAAGATGCCCACTAATGCATCTACTATCTCTACAGCTACCTCTTTCAACACTCTGGGATGTAGACCATGAAGTCCAGGGGATTTATCTACCTTAAGTCACATTAATTTCTCTAGTACTTTTTTAAAACTAATATCTTGCAGTTTCTTGTTTACACTAGTCCCTTGATTCTCCATTATTTCTGGGAGGTTTTTAGTATTTTCCTCTGTGAAGACAGACACAAAGTATTTGCTTAGTTTCTCTGCCATTTCCTTATTCCCCATTACAAATTCTCCTGACACTGCTTCTAATGGACCCACACTTGTTTTTGCTAATCTTTTCCTTTTTACATACCTATAGAAGCTTTTACTGTCCGTTGTTACGGTTTTCGCTAGTTTACTTTCGTATTTGATTTTTCCTGCCTATTTGTTTTGTATGTTCACACATGTTGGTAAGCCAGAATTTCCTAATTCCCATTTACACCAAAATTAATGTTGGTGCTTACATCGATCTTGCCTAAATTTCCTGTGGTGCTCATTTTCTTAAACTGGGATGTAAAAAAACAGCATAAAACAAATATGAATGCAGAGTGACCAACAGGGATAATAGAAAGTGGGCTGCTGTTCTCCATGGTGCCTCACCCTCAGAGCCTCTTACTCCTTCTGCTTCTCTTCTACTACTATTATTTTGGTTGTAATCCTACGCTAGGGGATTGACGATGTAATAGCAGGAAACACTTGTGGGTTAGACTTTTGCATGGGCATTGAGTTAAGTAAATAAGCAGCAGAGGGTTTTGGTGGAGGCATCCCAGAAGCAGCGCAAACTGTGCACCAGTTTCAGTGTCAAGCAGCCGCATGTGATGCTGCTTTTATGCCCTAGTTACACTGAAAAGTTCTAGGAAATTCCAGGCCACACTTTGCACGAAATAAAATTCAATTTGACATCTCTTTTCACTCATACTGTCCTAACTTTTAACTCTATGTTTACTTCCATGATTGAACACTTCACTGTAGTGGGCACACTGCATCATCAGTTTGTTCAATTTCCTCATAATCTTGAAAACATCAATTAGAGCAACTCAAAATTTCCTATTTTACAAACAAAACAAGTCCAACTTATTTAATCTTTTCTTATAACTTAAATTCCTGATATTAGAAAAATCCTCATTGCTCATTTCCATACCTCTTCAACCTCATTAATATTCTTCCTGCAATTAGGTAACCATGTTCTTATGTCCACAGAGAATAAACTTCCATAATTTGTCACATGCAATACAGAATGTAGAAACAAGTTGCATATCAGTCCACATGTAACTGGCTTCAAGTACTTGAAATATTCATTTGGAATGGTTGCTTTAAACTAACGTTCAGTTTTTCCAGGTATCAGATCGTTCATAGACTGCTATCTTGGTTTTACAATTGTTGTGTTTCTCCTTTAAGTCCTCTCATCTTTGGCGCACTGGTTTTCTCTCATTAACAGTATTAACATAGGAGGTTTCTGAGATGTATTCCAGCTTTCATGCAATCAAGTAATTTAGTTGAAAATTATTTCAGCTCAATACGTAGGTAGACTAATGATGGCTGGAAAAGTCAACCAGCAAAAGGAATGTTAAGTGAATGCAATAATGTAAAATATATCCAATTGCATATTAAAAAGCAGCAGTGTTTTTTTTGCTAACTCAATATTGTACAAAGGATGCCTTACAATGTTATTTTAAAATCAAAACTAATTTTCAAGGTGGAATTAAAGATGTATTAATTTGAAACACAATAAATACAGAACAACTTGCATTTACATAGTGCCTTCAACATAGTAAAATGTCCCAAGGCACCTCACACGATTGCAGTGAGACCAAAAATTGACACTGAACCAAAGGAAGAGATATTATGACAGGTGACTAAAAGCTTGGTCAAATAGGTGAGTTTTAAGGAAGGTTTTAAGGAGAGATGGCATGGCAGAGAGATGTAGGGAGGGAATTCCAGAGTTTAGGATTTAGGAGGTTGAAGACAAGGCCACTAATGGTGGGACAAAGGGAGTGGGGATGCACAAGAGCCAAAATTGGAGGAATGCAGAATTCTTGGAGAGTTCTAAGTCTGGAGGAGGTTATAGAGACAGACAGAAATGACGCCAATGGAGGGCTTTGAATGCAGGGATGAGAATTTTAAAATTGAAGTGTTGGGGGATCAGGAGCCAACTTAGGTCAATGAGAACAAGCGTGATGAATGAATGTGACTTGGTATGGTCTAGAATACAGTCTGCAAAGTTTTCGATGAGCTCAAGATTATGGAGGGTGAAGATGAAAGGCCACTAGAGTATTGGAATAGTCGACCCTGGAGTAACAAAAGTATGGATGAGGGTTTCAGCAATAGGTAAAATTAAGCAGAGACAAAGACTGGCGATGTTGCGGAGTTGGAAATAGGCAGTTATTGTGATTGAGAGAATAGTCAGAGAGAGATAAAGGAGCAGATATGTAGGCAAATCTCAGAGGGGTGTAAAAATAATAGGGTAATAATAGTAGGGGATTTCAACTTCCCCAATATTAACTGGGATAGTCTTAGTGCAAAAGGCTTAAAGGGGGAAGAATTCTTAAAGTGCATCCAGGAGAGCTTTTTGAGCCAGCACGTAGAAAGTCCTACAAGAGAAAGGGCAGTACTGGACCTAATCTTAGGGAATGAAGCCGGACAAGTGGTAGAAGTGTCAGTGGGGGAACATTTCGGGGATAGTGACCATAACTCTAAGATTTAAGGTAGTTATGGAACAGGACAAAAATGGACTGGAAATAAAAGGTACTGAATTGGGGTAAGACTGATTTCAATATGATAAAACAGGATCTGGTCAAAGTGGACTGGGAGCAGCTACTTGGAGGAAAGTCTACATCAGACCAGTGGGAGTCATTCAA
This sequence comes from Heterodontus francisci, assembly GCF_036365525.1. Taxonomy (NCBI): domain Eukaryota; kingdom Metazoa; phylum Chordata; class Chondrichthyes; order Heterodontiformes; family Heterodontidae; genus Heterodontus; species Heterodontus francisci. The sequence continues at coordinate 76,690,614 of NC_090379.1, forward strand.
AAAGGAAATAGTGAGAGTTCAGGGCCAACATGTTCCCATAAAGGTGAAGGGTAGGACCAATAAGTCCAGGGAACCTTGGATGCCAAGGGATACAGAGGATTGGATAAGGAAAAAAACAGGAGGCTTATGGCACCATTCAGAGGACTGAAAACAGCAGAGGCCCTAGAGGAGTATAGAAAGTGTAGTGGGGGGCGGAGGGGTGCTTAAAAAAGTAATTAGGAGATCGAAGAGGCGGCATGAAAAAACACTGGTGGGCAAGATAAAGGAAAATCCCAAGGCATTTTATAAGCATATTAAGGGCAAGAGGATAACCAGGGAAAGAGTAGGGCCCATTTTGGACCAAAGTGGCAATGTGCGTGTGGAGCCGGAAGACGTAGGTGAGGTTTTAAATGATCACTTTTCACTATGTTCACTATGGAAAGGACGATGTAGGTGTAGAGATCAGGGAGGAGGATTGTAATATACTTGAACAAATTAGCATTGAAAGGGAGGAGGTATTAGTGGTTTTAGCGGGCTTAAAAGTGGATAAATCCCCAGGCCCAGATGAGATGTATCCAGGCTGCAATGTGAGGCAAGGGAGGAGATTACAGGGCTCTGACACAAATTTGCAAATCCTCTCTGGCCACAGGCCAGAGGACTGGAGGACAGCAAATGTGGTACAATTATTCAAGAAGGGTAAACAAGGTAATTACAGGCTAGTGAGTCTAATATTAGCAGTAGGGAAATTGGATCCAAAATTGGCTTCGTGCCAGGAAGCAGAGGGTGATGGTGGAGGGTTGCTTTTGCGATTGGAAGCCTGTGACCAGTGGTGTACCGTAGGGATCGGTGCTGATTTAGACATGAACATAGGAGGAATGATCAGAAAGATCACAGATGACACAAAAATTGGTGGTGTCATAAATAGTGAGGAGGAAAGCCTTAGATTGCAGGACGATATAGATGGGCTGGTAAGATGGGCAGAGCAGTGGCAAATGGAATTTAATCCTGAGAAGTGTGAGGTGATGCATTTTGGGAGGACTAACAAGGCAAGGGCATATACAATGGGTGGTAGGACCTTAGGAAGAACAGAGGGACCTTGGTGTACTTGTCCATAGATCACTGAAGGCAGCAAGCACAGGTTGATAGGGTGGTTAGGAAAGCATATGGGATACTTGCCTTTATTAGCCGAGGCATAAAATATAACAGTGGGGAGGTTATGATGGAGCTGTATAAAATGCTAGTCAGGCCACAGTTGGAGTACTGCGTATAGTTCTGGTTGCCACACTATAGGAAGGATGTGATTGCACTGGAGAGGGTGCAGAGGAGATTCACTAGCATGTTGCCTGAGTTGATGCATTTCAGCTATGAGGAAAGACTGAATAGGCTAGGGTTGTTTTCCTGAGAACAGAGAAGGCTGAGGAGGGACATGATTGAGGTAAACAAAATTATGAGGGGCATAGATAGGAAGAAGCTTTTTTCCCTTAGCGGAGGTGTCAATAACAAGGGGGCACAGATTTAAGGTAAGGAGAAGGAGGTTTACAGGGGATTTGAGGAGAAATTCTTTCATCCAGCGGGTGGTTGGAATCTGGAACACACAGCCTGAGGGAGTGGTAGAGGCAGGAACCCTCACAACATTTAAGAAGTATTTAGACGAGCACTTGAAGCGCCATAGCATACAAGGCTACAGGCCATGTGCTGGAAAATGGGATTAGATAGAGAGGTGCTGGATGGCCGGTGTGGACATGGTGGGCCGAATGGCCTGTTTCTGTGCTGTATGACACTATGAGATGGTCGGAAGGTCTGCTTGAGTTCTGAACAGTTTGATTCTGCCTGAGACAGTGACCAGGGAGGGGTTTGTAATTCATGGCAAGGGTATGGAGTTTATGACAAGGGATGAAGATAATGGCTTCGGTCTTCCCAAGATTTAATTGGAGGAAATTGTGGCTAATTCAGGGATGGATATTGGCCAAGCTGTCTGACAACACAAAGGAAGTGGAGGGGTCTGGGGACAGTGGCACAGTTGACCACACTATCCACCTTCCAACGCCTCAATCTTGTTTAGGATACCTTTCGAATCTGCCGTCATGTCTACGGATTCTGTGGATGATGTCACTGAGGAGCAGCATGTCAATGAGAAACAGGAGGGGACAAAAGATAAATCCTTGAGGGACTCCAGAGGTAATGTAGTAGAGACAAGAAGAGAAGCAACTGCAGCAGATTCAGTGGCTACAAGAGTGAAACAAGGCAAGGGCAGTCCCACTCAGCTAGCCAACAGAGGACAGCCGTTGAAAGGAGGCTGGTGCAGTCAACTGTGCCAAAGGCTGCAGAAAGGGATAGTGCCCGCAGGATATTACGTGACCTTGATTAGGGCTGTTTCAATGTTGGCAGGGGCAGAAACCTGATTGGATGGAGGGGTAAAGGTGTTTTTTTTCTGGAGAAAGTGAGGGTGGATGACTGATCTGAAAGGGGTGGGATGCTGTACCTGGGACGAGGGAATCATTCACAACGTCAGCTAGCATGGGGGCCAGGAAGAGAGGTTGGGTGTTTCACAGTTTAGTGGGGATCAGGTCAAGAGAGCAGGAGATGGGTCTCATAAACAAGATGAGCTCAGAGAGAGGATGAGGGGAAAAAGGAGGAAAAACTAGTAAAAAAGTGAGAGATGGAGGTGTAGGAAAGATGGGCATGAATTTGGGAGGTGACAAAACATTCAAGGAACTGAGAGGGAAGGTAGGTTGGAGATAGAGTGATAGTTTGCAAGGACAGAGGGATCAAACGTGAATTTTTTTGAGAAGGGGTGATGACGGCTGGCTTGGAAGAGACAGTAACTGAGTAACATTTACATCACCAGTTATCATGACGACCAGGAAGGAAAGTTGGGTGGTCTGTTGTTTAGTGTGAGTGGAGTCAAAGAAGCAGGAGGTAGGTCTCACGTACAAGATGAGTTTGGAGAGGGCACAAGGGGAATAGCAGAGAAACAAAGATAGGAGGCAGAGATATGCATTAAATGAAAAAAGAGCAATTCCTTAGTGGGGGGAGGAATCATCAAAAATACCTTTTTGTTCTGCATTCCTGTGAACTGTTTCCAGCAACCGGACATGGATAGTATCATATTTACACAGATGTGAACAATCTAGTTATTCTACCAGTAGAATATTTAATATATAATGTAACTAACAAATGCATTTACAAGTAAATGAAATGCCTTTGTAAGGAATTTAACACCTTTAAAGTTGTGAAAATGAACAAAATGGCAGCCTTAAAAAAAATGCATTTTAGTGTTTTATATTAGCATGCAAATAGAGTTACAGAACCCAAAGCTGAAAATCAAAATGAGTTCTGTGTTTTCAAGTGCAGCCAAATGTCGGGTAACTACGATACAGTCTGTGTCTTTTTGTGGTTTCATAAAGTTGTTTATTAACTCAATTTTGTTGAGCTAATGCTCCATTGTTTTAAGTCTGCTAGGACTTAAGGGTTTAAATGGCATTTTTCAGAGTGCTGAATAATTCTTGTATAACAAACATCTGAAATGATGTTCTAAGAAAAAAAATGCCCTTCCCGTAATCTTAAAAATTCTTTATTCACAATATCCTCCAACAAGGTTCTGTCTAGCAAGGAAATTGGCCATAAAATTTGTAAACTAAATACTGCAATTCCTTTGAATAATAGCTGCAGGGAAAATTTACATGCATTATCCACTAAAATCAGAATAAATTAAGTGCCAATCTTGATAAAATAGATGTAATGGAGCTGCTCTGAATGTTCAGCCAGCTTCGTTGAACCTTCAACAGCTAATATACTTACTGAAGACTCTTTTTATCTTAATAATTAGAATTAGGGTTTCAAAAACCATGAAACCACTAGATTCCTCTACTAAAACAAAGGAAGCACTCTTGTGGAACATCTACTCTGTTTCTGTAGTCATTTTTAAAGTTTTCTGCATCCTAATTCTGGACACGTAGAGCTTATAGTCTGAACAAGGTTAGTTTGCACATAAGTGTTAAAATGACTTGCCCTCTGTTAAATAATGCAGATACTCAGCAAAAGATGGCTCAACAAAAGGAAAGTTTCAGCACACTGGCAATTACATTTGCAAAGGTTACGCAAAGATTACAATTGCATAAAATTATACGTTTTTCTGAAACAGATAAGAGTACAAAATCCCTTTAAAATACATGTGATTTCACTTAAAATCATATGTTTTATGACTGTAATAGTAATTTGCTTTACTGCTTTAATGGTGCATTACAAAACATGTTCTAATTAGAGGAAAACAAAGGTTTTCTGCTCTGAAGACATTTCCAATCCAGACTGGTCATAGCTGACTGCAATCAGCTCCTGTGTTTCAGTGTTTTTAGCAAGCTTGGTCTAATGACAATAGGTAGAGCTTTTTAAATTCCCACAATCGTACAAGATAAACTAACGTTTTTATTACTACTCTTAGTGACTATATAATGAAGCTTCCTTAGTACTTCAGAAACAATAGGAAAACTTTAGTCAAATTTATAAATCCATTCTCTCAAAGTGGCTGTGCTTTGATATCAATTCCAAAGTTCGAAATGATTTAGTTATAATGCTCTGATGGTATTGGATGAGGGATGAATGCTGGCCATACTAATGAGGTACAAACAGAATACAGGAGTATGAATAGCATAAAACATATGATATTATACATAAATTGTATATAAGAAGTATACCTAATTGCATAAATATACATGGAACTTTTATGGCCCAATTCAGAATTAGTTTGTGACCTGGACTGAGGTTTGACTGATGTAGCTTAAAAGGGACAGTGTTCGCCCATCACTATTATACAGCAAATTTACTGAACCCAATATGAGTAATGCAATGCAAAAAAATTACATACTTTACTGCTACTGAAATATCGATGCGCGTCATACTATTTATTGACCACTTTATAGAACTTGCTTAAGATGCAAGTAATTTTGTTCTTACCACCCCAAAAACCTTAATCCTAGTTATTTGTGTTATGATTTCTTTCAAACTTGTAACCAGTGATTTACATAATTTACTTAAGACGCAGGTATGTTATTTATTCTTCATCTACCCCAAAATGTTCCTTTTACTTTTCAGTTCTTTACATGATGAACAATATTTTTTACTCCTCCTGCACGATGGATTTGCATTTATTGCTAAGGTTGTTTGAAAGAGGATTTTTCCACTGTTGCATCTCCAATGACTAGCATCTGAAGAGATGGTCATCTGTTGTGAGCTGGGACTGGCTGGCTGGCTGACTGCTTTTGGCTACAATGTTTGAAGTTAGCATCAAAGCACAAAGATCACTGCACCGCTGCACCACCACCTCCCACCGCCCCTCCCATCCCCACCACCTCCTCAGCATCACAAACAAAGCATGTATCCCAAGCAACACTGTTAACAAAGTTATTAACTAACGTGGCAACAATTGTACAAAATATTTAAACAATGAAATCTTTATTTTTGATCTATAATTCCCAACTTGCAACACAAGGTTATCTGCAAAATGATGGTTATAATATACTCTGGAACTCCATAGGAGCTGAACGAAAACTATCAGTCTTGTGATGCATTTCTTTCCCACATCGACAATTTGCTCACAGCAATTGGAGGTTTAAGGTTCCAAACAGAAGAGTAGTTCTACCTCGGAAAAACTTGCAGGAATTGCTAACATTAAATAACCAATTTATTGTTAAGTTTGATACCTATTCATTTGTGTGTCTTTTTTTCATATGCTTGCTGGGTTACAAATGAATGCAATTTCCAGCTTTATATATTCACCCAAATAAAGAAGGAAAATAGCAATTGAAAACACTTAAGAAATTATGTGAATGACTTGAGTGGCCAGTTTTGTGGTATTTGCTGGTTTTTAAAATGGTAGATTTGGAAAAAAGTGGGAGCCAATTGCACATTTTCTGCTGGTGAATTATTCAATGTTGGTATTTTATGCTGCTACTAACTTGTTCATTTGAGCTAGCAATCAAATATTAGACTATATCAGTCAAATGGTTATTTGAGGCAACCACAATATCTTTGTGCTACATTTTTGAGGTGTGATCCATTGAAAGTTGTGACACCATGAACAGGCTGGATGCAAGACATAATTATATAAATATACTTGATAGTTCTATTCCAGTTCAAGTACCCCAACAATGCCAATATAGCTACACTAAATGAAATGAAACACAATTGAAACGTTATGTATATTAATCAGCTTTAGATTTCATAAAACAGAAATGTTTACATTAACCAACCAAGGAGAATGCTTTTATTTTAAAGGCTAAACACATAATACCACATTTCCTGAGCCATCAATGCACAAACATTGCAAGAATAGCGTGTCACATTCCTAAAATCGGTATTCAGGTGTGGCAATGAGTAGAGGTCAACCCATCTGCACAAACAATGCATCGTTCTGTCATTTCATTGGGGGGACAAAGCCAAACAGGTACAAGGCATTACTCTAGTCCCTCACATATCAAGATATATTATTAAGCTAATAGGGAGCTTAAATAGTCTTCCTTTAATTTTATCTGAAGTGTTCATTAGTAACAAAAGGATGCAAATTTTAAAATTATTTTAAGTAATGGCAATACCAGAGCAGGTCAGAGGCTAGATATTCTGTGGCAAGTGGCCCACCTCCTGATGACTGCCTACCTCAGAATACCTCTCCATCACCTACAATGCACAAGTCAGGAGTGTGATAGAATGCTCTCCACTTGCCTGGATGGGTGCTGCTACAACACTCAAGAAGCTGAACATCAGTGTGAACAAAGCAGTCCATTTGATTGGCAACCCATCCACTACCTTAAACATCCACTCTTTCCACTTGTTCCGTCTATAGGATGCACTGCAGTAACTTGCTCAGGCTTCTTTGACAGCGCCTCCCAAATCCATGTTGTCTACCACCTAGAAGGACAAGGGCAGCAGATACATGGGAACACCACCACTTGCAAGTTCCCCACCAAGTCACATACCAACCTGACATGGACATATATCTCCATTCCTTCATTGTTGCTGGGTCAAAATTCTGGAACTGTCTTCCGAACAGCACTATGGGAACACCTTGGCCACATGGACAATAGTGGTTCAAGGTGGCGGCTCAGCATCACCTTCTCAATGGCAGCTATTGCTGGGCAACAAATGTTGGCCCATACGCCAAGAATGGATAAAAGAAATATATCCTAGGTCAGATGTTAAACAAATCACAAAGACCAAAGCAAAGATTTTTTAGTAATTATATTCTTATGATCTGCACTGGATTGTCATATTTAAATTGCATCTACTTGAAAAGTATCAGCAATCTAATGCATTTACATTTTAACCAAACTCAACGAGAAAATTAAATTGCATAGCTGCAACATTTTTTTTTGCCAAAACCAAACTTGACTCTTTACTGTTAGTGGGGGTTTCCTGTTAATCTTCC